>NC_071503.1:30208894-30526124 GCF_028408465.1 Anastrepha ludens | reverse complement strand
ATAAAACCCATCAGTGGCAGATCTATAAGTGTCTGCAGCGACAGCCAAGCTGCGCTTATGGCCTTAGACAGCCCCCCAGCCACATCAGGAGTAGTCGAGTCCGGTAAATCTAGGCTGAACTATGTCGGCAGACATAACAGCCTGATGCTAACATAGGTTCCAGGACACGTGGCTATCGTGGGAAACGAGACCTCTGACTCCTTAGCTAAGATGGACTCTGAAGCCAACTTCTTTGGCCCAGAAGCCGTTTTGCCACTCCACTTTGCGGTCATCAAAGCCACGATTAGCAAATGGGTTACTACAACCCACAAGCGAGCTTGGCAGGCTAACAGAGGCTGCAGATGAACTAGACTGATGTTACCTGTCATGTCCGACCGACTGTCGCAAACCCTCCTGTCACTAAGCAGAAGGTAGTGCAGACGGCTGGTTGGACTGATGACGTGCCACTTTCTGTGAGCGAAGCACATGGAAAGGGTGGGCATCTCAGACAGTGTACTTTGCCCAGCTTGTGAAGAGGAGGATGAGACGGCGAACCATTTTCTTGGCAATTGTTTCGCGTCTACGCAGTGAATGCAATTGGATTCTGCTTTGCAGTATTTTATTTTATGCCCTGATTTCCCGCATCTGATGTACGTATCCCTTCTGTCACGGCCACTGCAGTTTGCTTGTGTGTGCCTTATCCCAAGGCACCGATAGCATCTTTTTATTTGTTCGCATGGTGGCATCTTTGCTCGGGTCCAGCCGATTTTTATATCGCCGATATCGATTAGCTGCGCGGCCCCTTCTACAGATGCCGTGCGGAAAGCACGTACTTGCTCCCGCACATTCAGCGCCGTTATTCTCATCTGTATCTGTTCCTTTTGATTGGTAAGCAGTTTCTGGACTGCTGTTTCTACCTCCACCTTGACCGTGAAGGTGTCGAGATCTCGTATCTCAATCGTGGCGGTCGGATTCAACTCCGCGAAGGAAGCCGTGTCCTGCACAGTGCTTTCCAGCTGGTGCACGAACTCTGTCGTGACTTTCTCTCCCCTACCCAACTCCAAAAGTATAGCCCCAGCCTTCATTTTCCTGGCGGACCGTACTTTGACTGGCTCATCAGTCGTAATCTTCACGCACAAGATCTTCAGCACATCTGCACAGCTAAGGCCTTCCGTGGGTTTTATCAACAGCTTTTGGTTTAGCGTGTTGTGTTCGCGGCTTGCTCCTTTTGCTTGGCACGGCTAGCTTATCGTTCGGCTTCTTTTGGTTGCCCCTCTTGGTAACTGTCTGCCAGCCTTCATCTGTTTTCTCAGGGGGTTCTTTTTTGTTCCCTGTTGGTCCATTTGCCCTGGTTTTCTTACAACTCTCAGGGGCAGCCGGGTTCGCCACTATTCGTTTCGGTTTCATCGTCGCAGAGGATGGAGTATCTGTTATTTGTTGAATGACAGTGTAATTACTTTGGCTTCGAGAGCAACCTTCGGTCTTCTGCTGCCTTCCACGAAAGTCTATAATTCAGCGTTACATCTAGCAGCTCAGCCATTTTTGACTTCGTTGCTAGTGTTCTTTTGACGTCTGAACGCCTGCTGCATAGACCTTATCACCAACTTACATTGGGAGATCGCATCTTCCTCCATCCTCTTCATGTTTTTTATTAGCTCGAGCCGAGGAGACGTTTTAATAGCGTCGATTGACGCAATATCTTTTGTGATGTTCTGCCACTGCAAGACTACTATTTGGCGAATACTGCGCTGAAGGTAGCCCTCCAATGGCGGTATTGGAGGCATCCTTCATCTGAAGGCTGATGTTACTGTGCCCGTTGCCGTTTGCGGGGCTATCAGCTTTGACATTTTTGAAAGCAGTGCGGGCTGGTCCGCTTCCAACTGCATTAAAGATTGGAACGATCTTTGGCGGCGGAGATCTTAGTAGTAAACTACTTGACCGCTAGACCGCTCTTGCATCCACATTATCATTTCGACTATCTCTAATTTCTTCATCTGTGTTTTGCTCGGTGGTTTGTTTTCTAATATGGGTATTCATTTTCAAATTCGTTTGAGTCCCGACTTCGGGCCGCTATCCTTACACGAAAGAACAGTTTCCCTAAGTGTCCCAATGGTTATCTATGCGAGCAGGGAGGTCAGGTGAGGGTTGACTCGACGCTTCATGAGCAATAGAGTTCAGAGCCAGGACAGGAACTAGTCAGGATTTCTCAACTAAGCCTGTACCACCAACTTAATGGTGACATGTAAGGAACGGACCCGATGGCTTGCCAGAGTTTTAACAGGACGGAGGCGATTGTAGCATTAGCCTATCAGCCATTTCGGTGAGATGTCACCCTCCTCTACTGAGGTAGAGGCATATTTTCCAGTATACCGTAATCAGGATCTTACTGGTCTTGATCCTGATGAGATTTACAACCCTGCCGCTGAAGGTACTCGGGGTATACCAGGCCTTTCGAGCCGAGCCCCTTACTCTCCTACCGGATTTAAGTCGCCTTTTACGACAGGCATGCCTTACTGCGGATGTATACATTTCCGCGACCCGCTGGGTCAATTAGCAGCTAAGATAATTGCAGGACATTATTATGAACTCTCCTAGGGAATACTTGCCCCTTATTTTCATATGCTACGATTTCCCTAATAATTATTACCCAAATTGCTTTATTAGTTCTTAATCAGCAGTAGCGATGGTTCAATCTTATGTATTTGCAGTGTTAAAAGCTTTATACTCTAGGAGAGTAAATTAATTTAATGCCAAGAAACTCTAGTCACCCATTCCATTTAGTCTTCAATCACTGACCCTTAACAGGAGCTATTGGGGCAATACCATCAGTTTCACGTTTTGTTAAAATATTCCGTCAATATGATATTTCTTATTTTAATTAGATTTAATAACATATTCATATTAAATATGAGGAATAATTTTATTTATTCTATCAGAAGTTTTATCTTTTGTATTATTTTTTGAATCAGGAGCTTCTTGACCTCCTTAGGAATTAAACCGTTTAATCCATTTCAAATTACTTTACTAAATACAGCATGCAATAACTGCAGATGAAATAGCCATCAAGAGAGGTATATTCCTAGGCGACTCATTAAGTGCCTTATGGTTTTGCATATGTTTAAACCCCTTGTCAAATGCGTTAAACGAAACAAGCTATGGATACAACATCAAAAGCGAAAAGGCCACAAAACACAAAATAAACTATCTCCTATACATGGATGACATTAAATTATTTGCCGCCACTCAGACACAGCTGAGAGGACTCCTTAAAATAACTGAGACAATAACTGCAGACTTAAAAATGCAATTCGGAATGAGCAAGTGCAAATCACAACACATAGAGAAAGGAAAACGGGTAGAAATGCCAACCGAAACGCTGAACAAGGAAACGTTAGAGAACATGGAAGCAAACGAGTCATACTAATATTTAGGATTTCAAAAGAGTACCAAAATATGTAGACCACACATTAATAGAGAAACAACTATGCAGGCAATATGAAAACACCTCATTCTAATACTTAAAACATATTTTAACTCTAAAAATATTACCAAAGCTATAAATAGGATACATATGTTATCCCGGTACTAATACATTCTTTTGAAATTTTAAAATGGTCGGAAACAGATTTAAATAATATAGAAATAGGTTAGTGACTAACCAGACATAGAAAATTACATCCTAACTCATGCATACAAAGAATAACCCTACCCAGAGCAGAAGGAGGCAGAGAGATCATAGATATTCACAACCTACACATAATCAAACAATAGCACTACGTAAATTCTTCCACACACACACATATACAGTATGCAAGTTAACACGCGCTTTGTTAATTCTTCAACCAATAATCGCTGACTTGACACTTACGCCAGTTATTGACCCAAAAGCCAATAATAGCTGTGTCGACTTAAAAATAGAATGCAATAAATTGGTAAACAGGAAATTGTTTTCTTCTTTATTAATGTAATATTTGCAAATTACATTATATTAACCAATAATTGCTGATTGATATTTACGCTAGCTGTTGACCGAGAAGCTAATAATAGCTACGTCGACAGTAATATGTTAAAATTCACTAAAGCAATTAACAGGAAATTATTCTTTTATTCTGCAATTACATTTTTATGCCGAGTAAGCGTCTGGTACATATTCAATGTAATCAATATTTTGTATAAAAACTAAGAAATGTAAATTTAGCAACAGCGGCAAAGAAAAAAAGCTAAGACAAGCAGCAGGAAAAAGCGTAAGACAAGTAGCAGCAGAAATAAAAAGATATTAAGACAGGCAGCAACAGTGAGAAATTTCACCACCGAAAGGGGGACCTCCGGTCTTATAATATAAAGTTTAACTCTGCGATTCCTACGGGACCCTCCAGGGTAAAAAAGCTCTACTTCCCAGAAGGAGTAAAAATCAAAACACATTAAAAAAAGGAATATATATAAACATATATAAGTAAATATATATATATATTAAATACGAAAATACGAACAATCTAATCCGTCCTCCCGTCCTTGCCCCTCAAGCGGCGAATGATAGGCAACTAAGTGTAGAATACTTAAGGGCCTTAATAACGAACATAGCAACAGATATTTTGCAGCAAGAGGGACCAAGAGTAGTACAGGCTACCCTTAATCCAAATGCATTTTTAAGTTCAGCGATAGACCAAACAATTGAGCATAGGCATCGGGGTAACTTGGCAGATTTAGATAAAATACCAGACGTAGTTAAATGTCTCAAGGATTTCTCTGGACGTCCTGGGGAATTTAACTTCTGGAAGAAAAGTGTAGATCGTATATTGAGTATATACGAACCATTAAAAGGAACTCCAAAGTATTACGGAATACTTAGCGTCATTCGAAACAAAATTACGGGAAATGCCGATACGGCATTGGAATCTTATAATAAGCCACTAGATTGGTCAGCGATTGTAAAGTGTCTTGCAATGCATTATGCAGACAAACGGGATATTTCCCCTTTGGAATATCAATTAACCACCTTAGTGCAAGGTAATAAAACTATAGCGGAATTCTACCAATAAGTGTATAAGTATCTATCGTTAATACTTAACAAATTAGGATGTGTAGAAATGGGTAGCGAATCTCTTCGCATGATGACCCAATCTTATATGGACAAGGCACTTGATACATTCGTCAGGGGTCTGAATGGGGATCTACCACGGTTATTAGGTATCAGAGAGCCTGCTGATCTTCCCCAAGCTCTGCATTTATGCATGAAACTGGACAACCAGAATTATCGAACAAATCATGCACAAAATATTAAAAAAGGATACCCAAATTCGGGAAAATATCCAACACAACAACAGTCCTTTTACCCACAATTGGCTTACGAACCACAAGTAAATCACACAAGGTGGAAGGCTAGACCACAATACTCCAACCAAAATCAATCTACTAATGCTCCTCCAAGGCCATCGAAGCCTCAACCGAAGCCAGAACCAATGGAAGTAGATCAAAGCTTACATTCACGAAAAATCTACTATATGAATAGAACACCTCAGAATCAGTTTCACGGCAAAACACCGCCATCGGTTAACAATCAGCCGCCCACCAAAAATCAAAGGACTTTTCATATAGACACATCAGGAGAGGGCAACCAAGCGGAAACTGAATACGACGAATATGCAAAATGCAATGACGTTCATTTTTTAGCATGATTAGATCTTCGCTTCCATACATCGAAGTGAAGATGGAGAGCGGAAACATTTTGAGATTTCTAATAGATACAGGCTCTAGTAAAAATTATGCGAAACCAAATTTAGCCAAAAAACGAATACAAAATGAAAAGCCTTTCTATGCAAAATCAATTGTAGGAGATGTAAAAATAGTAGAACACACCTACGTAAAACTCTTTAATATAGAAGAAAAAATTAAATTTTATCTTATGCCCTTATTGAAATCATTTGATGGTATTTTAGAGCACTAAAAGCAGTAATATACATCGCGGATAATAAGATGATTTTAGGAAATGGCCGTATGGTCAGACTTAAGCAGAAGGATTCACAAAGCGTAAATGCAATAAATATTATATAAAAGAGGAAGGCTTATCCCCCAAACAGAGGAACATTATGAAAGACATCGTAAATACATATCCCAATCTTTTCTCTGAACGATGAAAAGCTAACATATACAACAAAGGTCTTAGGACAAATTAGAACATTAAATGATTCACCTGTATATTCAAAATTCTACCCCTATCCAGCATCTTTGAAAGGCGAGGTAGAATCACAAGTGAAAACATTACTAAATGTTGGTATTATAAGACCACCCAGATCTCCCTATAATTCACCCGTGTGGGTTGTACCTAAGAAACCAGATTCAGAAGGTAACAAGCAGTATCGCATGGTAATTGATAATGGAAAATTCAATTCGGTTACAATGCCCAAAGGTACCCAATACCCGAGATATCGGAGGTAATTTCCAATCTTGGAGAAAGCAAATTTTCCTTATTAGACTTGAAAAGCGGTTTTCATCAGATTCCTTTAAAGGCATCTGATATCGAAAAAACGGCATTTTCAATCAAATCCGGCAAATACGAATTTACTCGTTTGCCGTTTGGGCTTAAAAATGCGCCATCCATTTTTCAACGAGCTCTAGATGACATTTGGCGCGAGCATATAGGTAAATTCTGTTACGTCTATATTGACGATATTATTATTTTTAGTAAACCTGGAGATGAACACCTCAATCATATTAGAAAAATCTTTGCAACTTTAGAAGAGGCCAATATGAAAGTCCAGTTGGACAAATGTAAATTTTTTCAAAAGGAAATTGAGCTCCTAGGATACATTATATCCTCAAATGGCATAAAAACCAACCCTGAGAAGGTCCAAGCGATTGCAAATTTTCCGCAACCCACAACTTTAAAAGAACTTCGAAGTTTTCTTGGTATGTCGGGATATTATCGTAGATTTATAAAAGACTACGCAAAGTTAGCAAAACCCCTAACATCTCTTCTTAGAGGGGAAGAAGGGCGAATATCGAAGAATAAATCTTCAAAAGTTAGAATAATTTTAAATGAAGAAGCCATAATAGCCTTCAAAAACATAAAACTTTCACTTACTTCTTAAGACATTGTACTCGCATATCCCGACTACAACAAAAACTTTCAGTTAGTAACAGATGCCTCCAAATTTGCTCTTGGAGCAGTCTTATCGGAAGACTCTAAGCCATTAGCGTTCATCTCTAGAACTTTAAGTTGAGCCGAAGAACATTACGCGGCTAACGAAAAAGAAATGTTAGCCATAATCTGGGCTTTAAACTCATTTAGAAATTTTTTATACGGATCAGCCAAGGTGGAAAACTTTACTGACCACCAACCACTTACATACGCGCTTAGCAATAAAAATAACAATTCGAAAATGAAGAGATGGAAGGCAGCTCTTGAGAAGTACTCTTACGAATAATTTTATAAACCTGGTAAATAAAATGTCGTGGCCGACGCCCTATCGAGAATACCTCATACGGAAACACAGGTTAACACTTTGTCTATGGCAACGAATTCGGATGACAGTTTATCCCACAATTTGATATACAGTGTTGAAGCACCTACTAACGCTTTCAAAAATCAGATATTCCTCAAGATCAACGAGATCCCCACTTACCAGTTCAAAACAATATTTCCAACATATCATCGTCACATGGTTACAGAAGCAGAATTCTCTCAACAAATACTTATCTCAATTCTTAGGAGATACCTCAACCCATCGGTGATAAATTGCATTAAAACCGAAGAATCCGTAATGGGGAAAATACAAGGATTATACCCATTACATATCAGCAAATATCGTATCAGGTTTTCGCAAGTAGAAGTTCAAGGCATAAAGAGCAGGAGGAAGTTATTATTAAAACACATAATAGAGCCCACAGGAATAGTAAAGAAAACAAAACACAGATTTTAGAAAGGTACTACGTTCCCAGAATGGCAAATAAAATTAAGAAAATTACACTGGATCACAAATTTCAACTTTTTTTCCGCACCAGAGACGCCGTTATGAAATTCCTATGTAAAATCACCGTCTGATTCCGAAAATCAAGGTTATTTTTTATTCTATGGTAACGTTTTCGAGATATTTACGAATTACCGTTATTTCAAAAAAAAAAAAAATTCGGCCCACTTAATCATATATATCTCGAAAACGAATTGAGGGATTCCAAAACCGTTTAAAGCTTTTAAAAGGTAATAAAATTTGCTATAAACTGTGTGTAAAACACTTTTTGCTAGGCCCTGCAGATTCAAAGATAACGAACTATCATAACGGATTTTTTAAATTTTTTTTGTAAAAATATAAAAAAATTTGTACTTTGAGAGAAAGGATCTTTAAAACTTTTTATTTTTTCGTATTTTTTTTGTTTTCACTCTAAGCTCTGTTTTATTACAAAAAAAATAAACTTTGATTCAATAAAATCGATGAACTAATACAAAAGTTACAAATATTCAAGTAAATATATCCATTTAATACTTAAGTACCCTACTGGTAATATGTGTTAGTATTCGCATGTCAGTTAGTCACATGTAGATTTTGGAAGGGTTATTAGATACAAAAAATTGTTAGTGTCGTTATCTCAAACACAGATACATTTCAAGCAAGTTCATATGTTTAAGGCAGGTAGTGTTTTCTATGTACAACTAGGGAACCTTTTTGTATAGGTAGGCTTGCATTTTTAGCTGAATTATACTTACATAGGTATAAATAATAGTACATGTGCCTCGTTCCTTCATAATTTCTGCAAGGATCGCCGGATACTGTTCACTTTATAATTACAGTTTATAATCCGTCATTTACTTAAAAATATAATATGAATAAAAGGGCGTGAGAGTTTGAGTGTAAAAATGATCCAGATATGTTTTGTTTCATCTGCGGGGAATTTATCGTTAAAAGGATGCGACGTGTGTTTTCAAATCCTTTGAAATTTGCATACCATAAGTGTTATGGAATTGAGCCTAGAAACAATGAAAAACCATGGACACCGAATACTGTGTGCACCACATCTCGAGTCGAATTGATATTTTCGGCAATCGGAACCAAAAGGTACATCGTAAAAATTAGGAGTTTTCTCTCTTTTAATGCATATCTGACTAATTTCTTAAACTATCTATTTAGGCGACATATGAAATTTATTACACCAATGGAGTGGACGGAACCAACTTGCCATTCAACGGACTGCTATATTTGTAATATACAAAAGTATTTGGGGTTGGAAAGTGAAGAAAAGTAACCTATGCGAGCGTATCTACAGTGTCATTACCAGAACTAAATTCAACGGAAGCTACATTGCCAGAATCAAATTTAACTTTAGTTCCGGCTCCAGTTTCATTTGTCAAGGCTTTGGACAAAGAAGACGAAGCTTTTCATTATTTGAAAACAATCTTTCCACAGATTTCAGAAGCAAAAATAAAGGAAGGGATTTTTGTGGGGCCGCAAATAAGGAAAATAATGGCCAATACCCATTTCAAAGAACTATTGTCACCAGTGGAGGCAGCGGCGTGGGACTCTTTTGAAAAGGTTGTTACTTCTTTTTTAGGCAAACACAAAAGTCCTAACTTCGAGCGGATAGTGAACGATTTAATCAAAAACTATGCGGAAATGGGTAAATAAAAAAACACATATAAGACCGTTTTCTCAGTTAACTTTAAAACTAAACAAAAAACTTGAAAGCAGAATATATAGCCCTTAATCTGAATTTATTGCCCTGCTCCGAACAAACAAGAACGACCAAAATTTGTTCTGAATTGGAAGATTAATCCAGCCTAAGAAAATTATATGCTAATGTGTCACTTATGTATTTATCTAATTCCCTTTTTAATTTTCTTTCAGGAGTAGATATGTCTTTAAAAATTCATTTTCTGCACTCCCATTTCAATTTTTTCCCGCAAAATCTTGGCGACGAAAGTGACAAGCATGGCGAAAGGTTTCACCAGCAAATGAAAATGATTGAAAGTCGGTATCAAGGAGTCTGGGATGTCGCTATGATGGGTGACTACTGTTGGTTTCTCATAAGAGAAACCGATCCTTATATAAATAAGCGTCAAAACAAGACATATAACTTTTTCAATTATAAAGTAAGATCATAGAGTTAAGACAGAATCAAATGTACATATGCTATTATTTGTAGGGAACTTAAGTTTTACTATATGGATATATTTACTTGAATGCTTGTAACTTTTGTACTAGTACATCGATTTTGTTGAATCAAAGTTTATTTTTTTTGTAATAAAACAGAGCTTAGAGTGAAAACAAAAAATATACGAAAAAATAAAAAGTTTTAAAGATCCTTTCTCTCAAAGTACAAATTTTTTTATATTTTTACAAAAAAAATTTAAAAAATCCGTTATGATAGTTCGTTATCTTTGAATCTGCAGGGCCTAGCAAAAAGTGTTTTACACACAGTTTATAGCAAATTTTATTACCTTTTAAAAGCTTTAAACGGTTTTGGAATCCCTCAATTCGTTTTCGAGATATATATGATTAAGTGGGCCGAATTTTTTTTTTTTTTGAAATAACGGCAATTCGTAAATATCTCGAAAACGTTACCATAGAATAAAAAATAACCTTGATTTTCGGAATCAGACGGTGATTTTACATAGGAATTTCATAACGGCGTCTCTGGTGCATTTTGGCTGTAAACCAGTGTTATCAAAACATGTGTTACATGCAAGGAAAATAAATACGAGCGTAATCCACCAAAGCCTCAAATACAAGCCACACCCATACCTCAATTCCCAGGTCAAATAGTCCATATAGATATATTAATAGTGGGAAAACCACTTATTTTAACAGCTGTAGATAAATTCTCCAAATATGCAGTAGCAAACGTTATTCGCTCCAAAGCAAGCGAAGATATAAGGCAACCGCTAAGGGATATCCTTTTTGCCTTAGTACCAGAAACAATAGTTATGGACAACGAAAGATCCTTTAATTCAGAATCAATAAACTTCATGATCAATAATGAATTTGGCACAGATATATATCGAACACCTCCATATACTAGTTCTTCAAATGGGCAGGTAGAACGCTTTCACTCCACCCTACAGGAAATAATGCGCTGTCTCCAAGGCGATAAATGCCACCGATCCTTCAGTGAATTATTAGAAAAATCCGTCAAGGAGTACAACTACTCCGTACATTCTACCACAGGGAAAAGACCAATAGAAATATTTTTTGGAAGAAGAATTAGCAGTGATCCCAAACTCTTTGAGAAGGATAGACAGGAAATCAGGGAAAATTACAAAATAAACAAAAACAGGATCTTTCTTATCACAACAAAGATAGGAAAACCCCAAAAACGTTCTCAGAAGGAGACACTCGATACGTTAGAATAAACAAGAGAATATGAAGTAAGTTGTCAGTTAGATATAAGAAGGAAATAGTAGCAGAAAATTTTAACACAACCATAAAAACTAAGTCAGGCAGGATAGTTCACAAAAAAAATATTAGACAAAGTTAAATTAGTTACCCTCACTTTTCACAGGAAAATGCTATTAACGACAATATTTGCCATGACATTCGTACTTGGTGTCAAAAGCCAACAAACTGACGTGCAGAAATTAACTAATAACAACGGATACAAACCCATTAAGACAGGAGAATTGAAAACGATTAATCATTACGACAAGGTACTACATTTTATCAACTTAACTACATACGAAGACACGATGTTACGTATTATGGACAACATAAATATTTAAAAAACGACTTCCTCTGAGGACTCGCAAATTATGGAATCCATTACCGAAAATTTTCTATTACTGAAAGCAAAAATAGACAAATTACACCACCGAAATTAAAACGAGGACTAATTAACGTAATAGGTAAAGGCTTGAAATTTATAGCAGGCTCCATGGATAGTGACGATGAACGAGATATCAAGGATGCACTAGATCAGATACATAGTAACGAACAAACGATAACAGACAATGCAATCAAGTTAATGTACTTTAACAATTTTTTAACGCAACAAATAGAAAATATTACGAACCACATAAATAGGCAACAGACCTTTAAAAGCGACTACATAAATACATTCAGACACTCCACAATGAACAAAATAAAAACATTAGAAGACGACATTGAATTTATTGAGCATACTTATAGGATTAACAATGACATAACGCTCTTGAGAAACCACTTAGACGACTTGAACAAATCATATTTTCTACCAAATTGGGCATCGTTCCCACCGACATAGTGACGCAAAAAGAACTGGATCTAATCACGGACTACGACAGCTATAGGAATATCAAGATAGCCGTAATATTTCAGGAAAATACCATTATAAGGCGTTATTCAATAGGTGCGCTTCAACTTATTTCCAATAGGGAGGGCGAACAACGCAATATTTTTTATTTTTCGCTTGTCATTTGTAAACTTCATTAGTATACATTTCATCATGGAACGCTACACACTTGAGCAACGCTTGCAAATCATTGAATTTTATTATAAAAATGCGTGTTCTGTTAAGAAAGTTTAAAGTCGAAAAATCATCTTCAGTGATGAAGCTCACTTTTGGCTCATTGGCTTTGTCAACAAGCAAAATATGCGTTACTGGGCAGAAAACAATCCACACGTGATTCATGAGGCACCGTTGCGTCCCGAAAAAATCACTGTTTGGTGCGGTTTACATGCCGGCGGCGTAATTCGCCCATATTTTTTCGTTGACGAGAACGATCGCCACTTTACTATGAATGGAAATCGATACCGCGACATGATAAACGATTATTTTGGCCGCAATTGAATGGTATGGACTTAGACGACATGTGGTTTCAACAGGACGGGGCCACAAGCCACACAGCACACGCTACAATTGATTTGTTGAAGAGTAAGTTCAATGAACGCATTATTTCCAGAAATGGACCGGTCGAATGGCCGCCGCGCTGGTGTGATTTGACGCCTCTAGACTATTTTCTTTGGGGTTATGTGAAGTCATTGTCCTACAGTAACAAGCCGGCGACGATTTGTGAGCTCAGAGCCATAATTGAACACGAAATTGCTGGAATTTCGGCCGATTTATGGAAAAGAGTGGTCGAAAATTGGGTTCAACGATTGGACCTCGTAAAACGTGCACGCGGTGGTCATGCAAAAGAAATCGAATTTCATACTTAAATGTATATGTTCAAGCTTGATAATAAAAAAAAAATTAGTTAAAAAAGTCAAACCGTTTGTGTTTCATTAAAAAAAAAAGTTGAAGCGCTCTTACTGAAAAACGCTTTACTTACTTAACTTATTCCACAATTTTCCGCAAGTATACTATCCAAAATATAATTTGAGCCCCTCCACAATACATTAAATAAATCAATTGTTTTAAGCGAATATCAAGTACTTGTAGATAATAATAATTGCATTTACAGTTTAGATGTTAGGGATAAATTAGAGAAAAATTTAGTTAGGAAAAATGACGAATGTTTAATCAATATTTTGGAGTTTAGAGAAGGTCAATGTAAGCTTAAAAATTTAACAGAATCTTCAGTAACAGAAATCGAACCAGGAATATTAATACTGAAACATTTTTATGGAAATATAAATCATGATTGTAACAATTTAAAATTTCTAAATAAAGGAACATTTTTGATAAAATTTATAAATTGTAATATCACAATATCAAACGTAACCTACAACAACTTTAATCTAAAACTTTCTGACACATTTATTCTACCAAATTTAATAACGCATATAAGAGAAAAAAATGAAACAAATTTGAATTTAAAAATCAAGACTCTATATGTAAGCCATTTAGAACATAAGAGCGACATTCAGTTGTTGGTAAAAGATAAAAAAAATAAATATATAATTAGCATAAGTACTGATGTAATAATTATGCTAATTTTTATTATTGTTTTTCTCATTTTTTTATAAAAAAAAATTATTATAACCAAAAAGTGCATGTAACTAAAGAGTATGAAACAGACGTACCTAAAGGCCCATTTTTCCAGGTCACTTCATAATTTTATTACACTTGTGCCGATTGAGGACAATTGACCTAAGAGGGGAAGAGTTAACACGCGCTTTGTTAATTCTTCAACCAATAATCGCTGACTTGACACTTACGCCAGTTATTGACCCAAAAGCCAATAATAGCTGTGTCGACTTAAAAATAGAATGCAATAAATTGGTAAACAGGAAATTGTTTTCTTCTTTATTAATGTAATATTTGCAAATTACATTGTATTAACCAATAATTGCTGATTGATATTTACGCTAGCTGTTGACCGAGAAGCTAATAATAGCTACGTCGACAGTAATATGTTAAAATTCACTAAAGCAATTAACAGGAAATTATTCTTTTATTCTGCAATTACATTTTTATGCCGAGTAAGCGTCTGGTACATATTCAATGTAATCAATATTTTGTATAAAAACTAAGAAATGTAAATTTAGCAACAGCGGCAAAGAAAAAAAGCTAAGACAAGCAGCAGGAAAAAGCGTAAGACAAGTAGCAGCAGAAATAAAAAGATATTAAGACAGGCAGCAACAGTGAGAAATTTCACCACCGAAAGGGGGACCTCCGGTCTTATAATATAAAGTTTAACTCTGCGATTCCTACGGGACCCTCCAGGGTAAAAAAGCTCTACTTCCCAGAAGGAGTAAAAATCAAAACACATTAAAAAAAGGAATATATATAAACATATATAGGTAAATATATATATATATTAAATACGAAAATACGAACAATCTAATCCGTCCTCCCGTCCTTGCCCCTCAAGCGGCGAATGATAGGCAACTAAGTGTAGAATACTTAAGGGCCTTAATAACGAACATAGCAACAGATATTTTGCAGCAAGAGGGACCAAGAGTAGTACAGGCTACCCTTAATCCAAATGCATTTTTAAGTTCAGCGATAGACCAAACAATTGAGCATAGGCATCGGGGTAACTTGGCAGATTTAGATAAAATACCAGACGTAGTTAAATGTCTCAAGGATTTCTCTGGACGTCCTGGGGAATTTAACTTCTGGAAGAAAAGTGTAGATCGTATATTGAGTATATACGAACCATTAAAAGGAACTCCAAAGTATTACGGAATACTTAGCGTCATTCGAAACAAAATTACGGGAAATGCCGATACGGCATTGGAATCTTATAATAAGCCACTAGATTGGTCAGCGATTGTAAAGTGTCTTGCAATGCATTATGCAGACAAACGGGATATTTCCCCTTTGGAATATCAATTAACCACCTTAGTGCAAGGTAATAAAACTATAGCGGAATTCTACCAACAAGTGTATAAGTATCTATCGTTAATACTTAACAAATTAGGATGTGTAGAAATGGGTAGCGAATCTCTTCGCATGATGACCCAATCTTATATGGACAAGGCACTTGATACATTCGTCAGGGGTCTGAATGGGGATCTACCACGGTTATTAGGTATCAGAGAGCCTGCTGATCTTCCCCAAGCTCTGCATTTATGCATGAAACTGGACAACCAGAATTATCGAACAAATCATGCACAAAATATTAAAAAAGGATACCCAAATTCGGGAAAATATCCAACACAACAACAGTCCTTTTACCCACAATTGGCTTACGAACCACAAGTAAATCACACAAGGTGGAAGGCTAGACCACAATACTCCAACCAAAATCAATCTACTAATGCTCCTCCAAGGCCATCGAAGCCTCAACCGAAGCCAGAACCAATGGAAGTAGATCAAAGCTTACATTCACGAAAAATCTACTATATGAATAGAACACCTCAGAATCAGTTTCACGGCAAAACACCGCCATCGGTTAACAATCAGCCGCCCACCAAAAATCAAAGGACTTTTCATATAGACACATCAGGAGAGGGCAACCAAGCGGAAACTGAATACGACGAATATGCAAAATGCAATGACGTTCATTTTTTAGCATGATTAGATCTTCGCTTCCATACATCGAAGTGAAGATGGAGAGCGGAAACATTTTGAGATTTCTAATAGATACAGGCTCTAGTAAAAATTATGCGAAACCAAATTTAGCCCAAAAACGAATACAAAATGAAAAGCCTTTCTATGCAAAATCAATTGTAGGAGATGTAAAAATAGTAGAACACACCTACGTAAAACTCTTTAATATAGAAGAAAAAATTAAATTTTATCTTATGCCCTTATTGAAATCATTTGATGGTATTTTAGAGCACTAAAAGCAGTAATATACATCGCGGATAATAAGATGATTTTAGGAAATGGCCGTATGGTCAGACTTAAGCAGAAGGATTCACAAAGCGTAAATGCAATAAATATTATATAAAAGAGGAAGGCTTATCCCCCAAACAGAGGAACATTATGAAAGACATCGTAAATACATATCCCAATCTTTTCTCTGAACGATGAAAAGCTAACATATACAACAAAGGTCTTAGGACAAATTAGAACATTAAATGATTCACCTGTATATTCAAAATTCTACCCCTATCCAGCATCTTTGAAAGGCGAGGTAGAATCACAAGTGAAAACATTACTAAATGTTGGTATTATAAGACCACCCAGATCTCCCTATAATTCACCCGTGTGGGTTGTACCTAAGAAACCAGATTCAGAAGGTAACAAGCAGTATCGCATGGTAATTGATAATGGAAAATTCAATTCGGTTACAATGCCCAAAGGTACCCAATACCCGAGATATCGGAGGTAATTTCCAATCTTGGAGAAAGCAAATTTTCCTTATTAGACTTGAAAAGCGGTTTTCATCAGATTCCTTTAAAGGCATCTGATATCGAAAAAGCGGCATTTTCAATCAAATCCGGCAAATACGAATTTACTCGTTTGCCGTTTGGGCTTAAAAATGCGCCATCCATTTTTCAACGAGCTCTAGATGACATTTGGCGCGAGCATATAGGTAAATTCTGTTACGTCTATATTGACGATATTATTATTTTTAGTAAACCTGGAGATGAACACCTCAATCATATTAGAAAAATCTTTGCAACTTTAGAAGAGGCCAATATGAAAGTCCAGTTGGACAAATGTAAATTTTTTCAAAAGGAAATTGAGTTCCTAGGATACATTATATCCTCAAATGGCATAAAAACCAACCCTGAGAAGGTCCAAGCGATTGCAAATTTTCCGCAACCCACAACTTTAAAAGAGCTTCGAAGTTTTCTTGGTATGTCGGGATATTATCGTAGATTTATAAAAGACTACGCAAAGTTAGCAAAACCCCTAACATCTCTTCTTAGAGGGGCAGAAGGGCGAATATCGAAGAATAAATCTTCAAAAGTTAGAATAATTTTAAATGAAGAAGCCATAATAGCCTTCAAAAACATAAAACTTTCACTTACTTCTTAAGACATTGTACTCGCATATCCCGACTACAACAAAAACTTTCAGTTAGTAACAGATGCCTCCAAATTTGCTCTTGGAGCAGTCTTATCGGAAGACTCTAAGCCATTAGCGTTCATCTCAAGAACTTTAAGTTGAGCCGAAGAACATTACGCGGCTAACGAAAAAGAAATGTTAGCCATAATCTGGGCTTTAAACTCGTTTAGAAATTTTTTATACGGATCAGCCAAGGTGGAAAACTTTACTGACCACCAACCACTTACATACGCGCTTAGCAATAAAAATAACAATTCGAAAATGAAGAGATGGAAGGCAGCTCTTGAGAAGTACTCTTACGAATAATTTTATAAACCTGGTAAATAAAATGTCGTGGCCGACGCCCTATCGAGAATACCTCATACGGAAACACAGGTTAACACTTTGTCTATGGCAACGAATTCGGATGACAGTTTATCCCACAATTTGATATACAGTGTTGAAGCACCTACTAACGCTTTCAAAAATCAGATATTCCTCAAGATCAACGAGATCCCCACTTACCAGTTCAAAACAATATTTCCAACATATCATCGTCACATGGTTACAGAAGCAGAATTCTCTCAACAAATACTTATCTCAATTCTTAGGAGATACCTCAACCCATCGGTGATAAATTGCATTAAAACCGAAGAATCCATAATGGGGAAAATACAAGGATTATACCCATTACATATCAGCAAATATCGTATCAGGTTTTCGCAAGTAGAAGTTCAGGCATAAAGAGCAGGAGGAAGTTATTATTAAAACACATAATAGAGCCCACAGGAATAGTAAAGAAAACAAAACACAGATTTTAGAAAGGTACTACGTTCCCCGAAATGGCAAATAAAATTAAGAAAATTATCAAAACATGTGTTACATGCAAGGAAAATAAATACGAGCGTAATCCACCAAAGCCTCAAATACAAGCCACACCCATACCTCAATTCCCAGGTCAAATAGTCCATATAGATATATTAATAGTGGGAAAACCACTTATTTTAACAGCTGTAGATAAATTCTCCAAATATGCAGTAGCAAACGTTATTCGCTCCAAAGCAAGCGAAGATATAAGGCAACCGCTAAGGGATATCCTTTTTGCCTTAGTACCAGAAACAATAGTTATGGACAACGAAAGATCCTTTAATTCAGAATCAATAAACTTCATGATCAATAATGAATTTGGCACTGATATATATCGAACACCTCCATATACTAGTTCTTCAAATGGGCAGGTAGAACGCTTTCACTCCACCCTACAGGAAATAATGCGCTGTCTCCAAGGCGATAAATGCCACCGATCCTTCAGTGAATTATTAGAAAAATCCGTCAAGGAGTACAACTACTCCGTACATTCTACCACAGGGAAAAGACCAATAGAAATATTTTTTGGAAGAAGAATTAGCAGTGATCCCAAACTCTTTGAGAAGGATAGACAGGAAATCAGGGAAAATTACAAAATAAACAAAAACAGGATCTTTCTTATCACAACAAAGATAGGAAAACCCCAAAAACGTTCTCAGAAGGAGACACTCGATACGTTAGAATAAACAAGAGAATATGAAGTAAGTTGTCAGTTAGATATAAGAAGGAAATAGTAGCAGAAAATTTTAACACAACCATAAAAACTAAGTCAGGCAGGATAGTTCACAAAAAAAATATTAGACAAAGTTAAATTAGTTACCCTCACTTTTCACAGGAAAATGCTATTAACGACAATATTTGCCATGACATTCGTACTTGGTGTCAAAAGCCAACAAACTGACGTGCAGAAATTAACTAATAACAACGGATACAAACCCATTAAGACAGGAGAATTGAAAACGATTAATCATTACGACAAGGTACTACATTTTATCAACTTAACTACATACGAAGACACGATGTTACGTATTATGGACAACATAAATATTTTAAAAACGACTTCCTCTGAGGACTCGCAAATTATGGAATCCATTACCGAAAATTTTCTATTACTGAAAGCAAAAATAGACAAATTACACCACCGAAATTAAAACGAGGACTAATTAACGTAATAGGTAAAGGCTTGAAATTTATAGCAGGCTCCATGGATAGTGACGATGAACGAGATATCAAGGATGCACTAGATCAGATACATAGTAACGAACAAACGATAACAGACAATGCAATCAAGTTAATGTACTTTAACAATTTTTTAACGCAACAAATAGAAAATATTACGACCCACATAAATAGGCAACAGACCTTTAAAAGCGACTACATAAATACATTCAGACACTCCACAATGAACAAAATAAAAACATTAGAAGACGACATTGAATTTATTGAGCATACTTATAGGATTAACAATGACATAACGCTCTTGAGAAACCACTTAGACGACTTGAACAAATCATATTTTCTACCAAATTGGGCATCGTTCCCACCGACATAGTGACGCAAAAAGAACTGGATCTAATCACGGACTACGACAGCTATAGGAATATCAAGATAGCCGTAATATTTCAGGAAAATACCATTATAAGGCGTTATTCAATAGGTGCGCTTCAACTTATTTCCAATAGGGAGGGCGAACAACGCAATATTTTTTATTTTTCGCTTGTCATTTGTAAACTTCATTAGTATACATTTCATCATGGAACGCTACACACTTGAGCAACGATTGAAAATCGTGCAAATTTTTTATAAAAATAATCGTTCTGTTGCTGCTACTTTAAATCCAAATAATTCCAAAAAATCATCTTCAGTGATGAAGTTCACTTTTGGCTCAATGGCTTTGTCAACAAGCAAAATATGCGTTACTGGGCAGAAAGCAATCCACACGTGATTCATGAGGCACCGTTGCATCCCGAAAAAATCACTGTTTGGTGCGGTTTACATGCCGGCGGCGTAATTGGCCCATATTTTTTCGTTGACGAGAACGATCGCCACGTTACTGTGAATGGAAATCGATACCGCGACATGATAAACGATTATTTTTGGCCGCAATTGAATGGTATGGACTTAGACGACATGTGGTTTCAACAGGACGGGGCCACAAGCCACACAGCACACGCTACAAATGATTTGTTGAAGAGTAAGTTCGATGAGCGCATTATTTCCAGAAATGGACCGGTCGAATGGCCGCCGCGCTGGTGTGATTTGACGCCTCTAGACTATTTTCTTTGGGGTTATGTGAAGTCATTGTCCTACAGTAACAAGCCGGCGACGATTTGTGAGCTCAGAGCCATAATTGAACACGAAATTGCTGGAATTTCGGCCGATTTATGGAAAAGAGTGGTCGAAAATTGGGTTCAACGATTGGACCTCGTAAAACGTGCACGCGGTGGTCATGCAAAAGAAATCGAATTTCATACTTAAATGTATATGTTCAAGCTTGATAATAAAAAAAAAATTAGTTAAAAAAGTCAAACCGTTTGTGTTTCATTAAAAAAAAAAGTTGAAGCGCTCTTACTGAAAAACGCTTTACTTACTTAACTTATTCCACAATTTTCCGCAAGTATACTATCCAAAATATAATTTGAGCCCCTCCACAATACATTAAATAAATCAATTGTTTTAAGCGAATATCAAGTACTTGTAGATAATAATAATTGCATTTACAGTTTAGATGTTAGGGATAAATTAGAGAAAAATTTAGTTAGGAAAAATGACGAATGTTTAATCAATATTTTGGAGTTTAGAGAAGGTCAATGTAAGCTTAAAAATTTAACAGAATCTTCAGTAACAGAAATCGAACCAGGAATATTAATACTGAAACATTTTTATGGAAATATAAATCATGATTGTAACAATTTAAAATTTCTAAATAAAGGAACATTTTTGATAAAATTTATAAATTGTAATATCACAATATCAAACGTAACCTACAACAACTTTAATCTAAAACTTTCTGACACATTTATTCTACCAAATTTAATAACGCATATAAGAGAAAAAAATGAAACAAATTTGAATTTAAAAATCAAGACTCTATATGTAAGCCATTTAGAACATAAGAGCGACATTCAGTTGTTGGTAAAAGATAAAAAAAATAAATATATAATTAGCATAAGTACTGATGTAATAATTATGCTAATTTTTATTATTGTTTTTCTCATTTTTTTATAAAAAAAAATTATTATAACCAAAAATTGCATGTAACTAAAGAGTATGAAACAGACGTACCTAAAGGCCCATTTTTCCAGGTCACTTCATAATTTTATTACACTTGTGCCGATTGAGGACAATTGACCTAAGAGGGGAAGAGTTAACACGCGCTTTGTTAATTCTTCAACCAATAATCGCTGACTTGACACTTACGCTAGTTATTGACCCAAAAGCCAATAATAGCTGTGTCGACTTAAAAATAGAATGCAATAATATTTGCAAATTACATTGTATTAACCAATAATTCCTGACTGATATTTACGCTAGCTATTGACCGAAAAGCTAATAATAGTTACGTCGACAGTAATATTATATGTTAAAATTCACTAAAGCAATAAACAGGAAATTATTCTTTTATTTTGCAATTACATATTTATGCCGAGTAAGCGTCTGGTACATAGGTATTCAATGTAGATAATCAATATTTTGTATAAAAACTAAGAAATGTAAATTTAGTTTTAAGTTATAAAATTAACTTCAAATAAAGCGGGCATACTGCCTAGCCATTTTAAGTTCTTAAATTAACTTCAAATAAAGCGGGCATACTGCCTAGCCAAAATACGCAAAAAAGTATTTTATTTACGTTCCCTAATCTTAGAGGAACGTATTTTGCACAAAGCAATAGCGCTGTAGACAAAAATTACTCACCACTTAATCGACATAACACACAAGGAACATTCCCCCTTGTAACAACCAAAAAAAAAGCAATATGGTCGCAGAAACAACTTCATGGAAGACACATTCATATAATGAACGATGCGAATGTAGGTAGGACATCCAGCTATATATGGTTGAAAAAAGGCGAGTTGTATCCAGAAACCGAAGGATTCCTAATTGCGATTCAAGTTCAAGTGATCTTGACAAAGAACTACCAAAAGTATATTCTAAAAGATACAAGGATTATTGATGACAGATGTCGCAAATGCCAAATAAATACAGAAAACATAGACCACATTACTTCTGGATGTCGTCTTTTGGTACGAAGTGAATACAGAGAAAGAGATAACAATGTGGAAAAATACTACACCATGAAATAGCGAATAATCTGCGCTTAAGTACAAATACTTCACCCTATCACGAATACAACCCCGAGAATATATTGGAAAATGAAGAATACACGATATACTGGGACATCGCCATAAGAACAGACAGAAAAATCACCCGCAATAGACCGAATATAACGCTAATGAGCAAACGAACAAAAACCACCATTTTCATTGAAATAAACACACCCATTGATACGAATATGCATAGAAAGTATTCCGAAAAATTAGAGAAATACAATGATGTAACAATAGAAGTGAAAAGAATCTGGATACAAAATATAGTAAAAACCGTACCTTTTATTATGTCTGCAACTGTGGGATACTTCACAAAAGTTTTGTCAATAACCGCAAATTTTTGCACATGAAAGCCGATATACATCACGAAATTCAAAAAGCTATTATCTTAAAAACAGGCAACATAACGCGCAAATTTTTAAACCAACAATAAAACTTAACTAAAAAATAGTGCCAAAACGACTTGCATTCGTTAAATGCCGTCGTGTTTGGTGAAATGGACCCCGCCTCACGCGGTATGCGGGGGGGGAAATGGCGAGGGAATATTATAATAATAATATACTAGTCAAGAAAAAACGAATTGCTTATTGCAATCAGTTTCGACCTAATTTTAGGTAATGAAATACTCTTACTCTATATTAATTTAAATCTATTTAGTAAAATCTTAATTATTAATTTAATTGAATCCAAAAAGAAGCATATCACTGTTAATGATAGAACTGAGCAAGGAAAAGCTGCTAACTTTTATTTTTAATAGTTAAATTTCATTCATACTTCTGTTTATATAGTTTAACAAAAACATTACATTTTCATTGTAAAATTAAAAAACGATATTTTTTTATAAATTACAAAATTGTATTCATAATGTTGAAATGTTTGATAAATAATATACTACACATATAAATAAAAGTTTTAAAACTAAATTATTCAATTTTACAACTCAATTTATAAAATTAATTATATAATTAATAAATTACTATATTATATTCACTATATTCAAGAATTAAATAATTACCCTAATATCTTTAGTGTTATACTCCATAACTTGAGCTACTTGAATAAAATAAGACAAAAAAATCTAAAAAGAAAAGTAATTCATAAAACAAATAATAAAAGATAAATCTTTAAATTATTACTATGTAAAAAATAAACTAATTGAGAATATTCAACCAATTTATTAAATGAATTCTGCCGCCCTATAAATTCTGATCCCCCTTGATCAAAAGGCTTATAAGCAATTCTACCTAAAACTGAAAAAGGATTAATTTCCCCATAAGTAGAAATATAATGATTAAACCTTATGGAACCGCAAAAATAACTTACTAAATAAGTATTTAATGATTTATTAAAATTATATAATGATACATTAGCAATTAAATAACCAAATAATCCTCCTATAATACAAACAAATAGAGTTAACAACTTTAAATAAAATGGTAAACAAATCCTATAAGGAGTTGGAAAAATTAATCATCTAAGTATTCTTCCACCAATAATCCTCAAAACTAATAAACCTCTCATGCCACGTAATATTACTCCCCTTCATCTCTTAACATATTTAATGAACCACGATTCAATTCAGCAGTTTTATAAGTAGAATAATAAACTAAACGAAAAGAGTAACAGATAAAGAGTAAATAATAAAGCCTTAAATAAAACATGATTTAACTTATAAAATCCCATAGACGAAATTCTTATTATTAAACCCAATTGGCTTAAAGTAGATAAAGCAATTTTTTTTTATCAAATTCAAAATTAGCCCCTAACCCAGCCATAAATATAGTTAAGGGAGAGTTACATAATAAAATATTAAAACGAATTAATAAATAAATACCAGCAGTTACAATTGTAGAAGAATGAACTAAGGTGTTAGGTGTAGTCAGAGGACGGAAAAAATGATGATCTTCAATAATTTTTTTTTCTAGTCAATTGCTTTATTTTACAAAAATAAAAACATAACATTAATACATCATGTTTCGACTTGCTATAGCAAAATTAAAAAACAAATTAATAATTTTAAAAGTTATCGCTGTTTGTGTGGAACCCGTTTCTCCAGGAGTGCCATGCGGGGATCATCACAAGTCCTTGGAGATTCCTCTATAATTATCCATCCAGAAGCCCAAACGCGCATACAAACATACATATATGATGTATATAAATATGCGCTACAAGACAGCTGACTATCATATTAGCACTCATATTATCATCATCGCTATCATCATCCAACTACACAATTTTGTTCTAGCCATGGGAAAGTTCTGATAGTTTCCCCTTGTCGGTGTAATATTCTATCTCTCTTTTACCAATAGCAATTTCTTATAACTGAAAAATATATCTACTATGCTCTAAAACTACTCATTTTCGTCATCAAAAAGTAATCAGCACAAACTCCTCAATAACTCCTCATTAAAAAGTAATCAGGCTGATGAGTTTCGTTAAATTGTTTTATTTAGAAATTATAAAATTTATTTTTTTGTTTACATTAAAAAACATTTACACACCAATTCGGTGTTTCATCTACTGAGATTCGAACTCACAAATTTTTAAGTCTTAGCCAAGCATCTACTCGCTCGGCTATAACAACTATACAACAAACACAGCTAAATTTCACACTAGAACTTTTTTCAGAGCACCACATGATTTCCTTAAAATTAATTAACACTGATGACAGAAGCTCCTCATTTTTGTTAAAAAGTAATTAGACTGCGGAGTTTACTTAAAATGTTTTATTTAGAAATTATAAAATTTATATTTTTGTGTTTTCATTGAGATTCGAACTCACGAATTTTCAATATTTTTTTGTTTTCATAAAAAAAAATTTTTCACTCCAATCCGGTGTTTCATCCACTGAGATTCCAACTCACAAATTTTCAAGTCTTAACCAAGCATCTACTCGCTCGGCTATAACAAGTATGAAAAAAACACAGCTAAATCTCACACTAGAACTGTTTTCAGAGCAGCCACATTATTTCGTTAAAATTAATCAACTCTGATGCCTTGGCGTTTAAAGTACAGTAGATATATTTTTCACTTATATAAAATTGCTATTGGTAAAAGAGAGATAGAAGTCACACCGAACAGGGTAAAAAAGAATATCAAATGAAATATTTGATTTCCCCATTAAAAAATGTTGTATATGCTATTCTGATAATGAGCATGTATTAGAGACTCAAAAAAAAAACTTTTCGTCAAAAGTGCTCAGCACTGTCTTGTAGGGTGCATACAAACTTACAACGAACGGAGAATGTATGCCCATAAAAACAACAAGTGCGACCGTCTTCTTCTCCGTCAGTGAAAAGTTGTGTGCAGCTTTGCGGACAGAAAAATGTGATTCGCTGGAATTGTTCAAGGAATCTAACTCGCATTAACTCGCGACTGTCGAACATTTAGAAGACATATTTACATACATATAAGGGTGTATACATACATACGGAGCCGCGGCCGCTCGACATGACAAAAATTCAAGATTTATCAAATATTGGCAAATAATTTCACGCGAAATATTCCAATATTGACTATTTTCGAATGGTCGCGAAAATTGGCATATGGGCGGCTCGTTTTATGAATGAAATTGAAATATGAGCTCTAACTTATGAATGAACTTTTTGTTTTTGTTCTAAATTGTTCAGCACCGTCGCTGATAGAATCATGGCCACTGCGACTGCGTCTACGAATGTATTTTGTTTTCGTAGTCGCTAGGCTTAGATTTTGGGCTTGGACGACAAGCGCATATTGAGGCATGGAGTGAATGCGCTCCGTTTTTGTTGTGTTCTAGAACATTTTGGAATGTGTGGTGGCAAAGCTGCCATCGCGTTGCGCTTGCTGTTGCTTTTGCGTCAATCAAAGTATTGTGTTTTTGTAAGTACATTATTAGGAATATCGACTGGTGAAAGACAAAAGTACACGGAAGCAAGAAGGGAGCGCTGTGCTCGCGCATATTTGCAGGAATGTATAGTATGAACGTGCGTGGACGTAATAACATATGAATACAATTATTTTGTAGGAAGTTTAGAAGGCAAGTAGAAGAAGGTATGTACACCTAATTCTCTTTTTACACGATTTTTTTTTAGACGAATTTGATTTAACACGAGTTAAAAAGAGAAAAAAAAATTTTTTTTACACGAATTGTTTTGTTTTAACACGATTTTCAATATTTTATGAAGTTTTCTTGAATCTCATAGAGCAAATCGGATTCATTGTTTGGGATTTTTGTTTTAGCATATCGGTTTAGGTTATTTGTTTAGGATCGTAGAATATCAGCATGTAATCGCATCTATACAGGATGAGCGGCTTTGGGCTGTTATCGTGTACAGCTGTTGCTATAAAAATATGTGTATATGAGTGAGATTCCCCGAATTATGCATAGAGTAAAGACGTAATGTACTTTTTACGCAATTAAGTTTGGTTTTGAGAGTTGAAAAGAAAAGACGCTTAGTTTTTGTGAGTATTTAAAACATTATAAGTAAAATAAAGTTAGTGCTCGTATAGATTTATTAACTCAATAACAGGTAAGCTTTAAATAATTTTCAAATCTTTGCATTATTAATATGAACAATATTTTGGTAGCCTTAACACAATGTCACATAATTCACCTGTAATAAAAGCCAAGAGGAAGGCGATCAGTTTAGATACTAAAATTAAAATTTTAGATCAACTTACAACAGGACAAGGAGCAACGGCTGTAGGAAAGCATTTTGGTATTCATGAAGCTACCATAAGAACGATCAAGAAAAATGGAACTGCGATTAGAAAATCGGTATGTTCTGGAACGAAAATAAATGCTATTGTAAATCATCGTCATACATAAGAGATGTTGCCAAAGAGAAGATGGAAAAAGCTTTGGTAATGTGGATTGAAGATAAATCACAAAAAAGAATACCAGTAGATGGAATTGCTATCAAGCAAACTGCATTAAGAATTTATAAACGTATTAAAGAAGTTGAGCCAGGCACTTCATCTCAGTCAAAACAACCCGAATTTTCTGCAAGTACAGGTTGGATGACAGGTTTTCTTAAATGACATGCTCTCCATAATGTAAAAATTAAGGGAGAAACTGCGTCTGCAGATGAATTGGCTGTCAAAAAATTTCCTGAAAAACTTAGAAAAATTATTGAAGATGGAGGATACACCCCAGATCAAGTTTGGAATGTAGATGAAAGTGGCCTCTTTTGGAAAAAAATGCCGAGCAGAACTTATGTTGCAAATCGCAGAAAACTGCCGGTGGTTTAAAAGTAGCAAAGGACCGTGTAACATTGTTATTTTGTTCCAATGCTTCAGGAGAACGTATGTTAAAACCACTGCTAGTAAATCGTGCTTTAAGACCACGCTCGATGAAAAGTGTAGATTTCAATAAACTGCCAATTCACTGGACAGCAAACAAAAAGGCATGGATGACCAGTGCAATCTTTACAGAATGGTTCCAGAAATACTTCATTTCAGAAGTTAGACGCTACATGAATGCAAAATGTCTAGAATTTAAAGTTCTTTTAATTCTAGACAATGCACCTTGCCATCCGCTCTTGGAGCACCCAAATGTGCTATTTTGCTATCTTCCGCCTAACACTATATCCTTAATACAACCGCTAGACCAAGGGGTCAATGCTACTTTTAAAAAGTACTACATAAAACGTTCATTCCAATACGTGGTAGACAAACTAGACCATAATGAGGATTCAACAGTCATTGATATGTGGAAAAAATTTTCTATTATGGACTGCATTAATCAAGTTGGGTTAGCGTTAGCTGACTTAAAGCCATCAACCTTGAACTCATGTTGGAAAAATATTTGGCCAGAATGTGTCAAAAGCAAAGATCCTGATCCTGTCATCCATAATAACGCTGTTTTTACTGACATCACAACGCTGGCACATACAATTGGTGGAGATGGATTCGATGATCTATCATTTGCCGATATAGAGGAATTATTAGCTGATAAAAGCTTGAGCGAAAATGAAATTATAGACCTTCCCCTTGAGACTCATCAAGACAGAGAACATAGCGATAATGACGAAGAAGATCCTCCCATTTTAAATGCAACTCTAATTAAAGAAGGTATTGATCTTGCCAGAAAATTAGGTAATCATTTTCAACAACATGATCCTGATGAGGAACGAGCTGCAAAATTTCAACGTGTACTGAAATCATTAATGGCATCTTACTTTATAAAGGTTTATCACGAAATCAAACACAATCTTTAATGACTGATTTCCTTCTAACAACTACTGAATTATCAACACAGGAGCCTAGAGATGATAATCCAGAAACAATTTCACAAGATGATGAACAAAATAATTCTAGTGATGGCAGTGATATTCTAGTCTTACGCAAACGTATGCGTTTATTGTCAGAAAGTGACAATGCATAAACGTTTTTTATGTTTATATTATTTTTACTTGTTTTATATTAATGAATTTCAGATATTATTTTCTTTTTTTCAAAGTATAATTTATTTCTTATAATATATTTAAAGAATTAAAATGTGTTAACACGAAATAAATTCTTTAGTGAACTGTAAAAAGAATTTTTTAGTATTGTTTTCACCTAATTCTCTTTTTACACGAATTTTTTTTTTACACGAATTCTTTGGGAACGTATCTATCGTGTAAAAAGAGAATTAGGTGTATATACATATGTATGTATATATGCTAGGACATAAAGTGGGTATATATACATACATAGAGCAGAATTGTTTTGCACTTGTTAGGAAGAAACTCGTTCACTAGTGCGTATGTGTATTTGATTTCTTGTAAGAATGTGATGTGCTGTGACATGTGTACATACATAAGTCAAGGTCGTTTGGGCATACATGCATATGTACATATGTATGAAAGGAAGATGATGTTCTTGCGCTTGTGCATTATTGTTTTTCAATACAGAAACTATAAATTGACACACAATATAAAATAAGTTTTGATTTATCTCAAACCGTTTTTTTTTTCTGAATGCAAATACCTCCTATTGACATACACATACATATTATGTACTTATATTGGCATATACCATCATTTATGTACATATAAAGTATACGTTCATTTATATATGTATGTAATGAAAAACTTCATGAATTACTTTCAGAACTTTATTAAAATAAATTCGCGTCGCGCGCATGCACAAAACCTTGGTTCACAACGCAGGCGCAAAAATAAACGCACTGCGTATTTATCCTCCCCATGTGACTCGGCATCAATTCTCGGCGCCAATTTGTTTTTTTTTTTCTTTTTTAAATGTGTTTTGTTTTTAATGTAATCGCAAAAGAATTTGTAATAAATTTTATGTATCCGCTTATCATTTCAAAAGTAACAAAATGGTAAAAAAATTAGCAGTCGAAGAAATAAACGCACCGCCTATTTTTGCTCGGCACATGTTAGACTCGATATCAATTCCCGGCGCCAACTTTTTATCTTATTATATTTTTTTTTAGTTAGTTTTTTTTTAATGTAATTGAAAAAAAATTTTGTGTAATAAATTTTACGTATTTGCTTATTATTCAAAAATACGAAAATAGTAAAAATTTAATTGGTCTAATGTCGAGGTGAGAGATGTGTTGTGTGTTGAGGTGAAAGATGTGTGGTGTTTTCAATTTTTGTGTGGGCAAAACTCAGTGTGGTGTCTATAAAGTCGATGTTCTAAAATCCCTTACTACAAATCTTTCAAATCTCAATTGTACTAAAAAAAGTTAACAGTAACATTTGCACCTTCGCATTCCATTAACATTCTCTGCTCCTACTAATTAAGCTATTTTAACAATGCACTTTACATATTGCGGAGGTCCTGATAATCTTCTCAACATAGATATAAAAGAATATTCTGGTAATCACGTCGTGCAGAGGTGTTAATTAAAGCACCGCAAATCCTACATATGTAAAGGGTCCGCCATATAACTTTACGGAATTAAAAATGCTATTAAAAGGAAACTACTCAATCTTTTTCCAAACTGTTTTTTTATTTTGAAGTACAATCCTTCCGGTTAATGATGGAACACAACTTCATTCATATGGCTGCCTCGGCTAGCCATGCATCCCATACGATCGGTCTAATTTTTCAACACATTTTCGATTGTATGGGGCTGTATTTCAGCTATGACATCGCGTATGTTGGTCTTCAGTGCATCAATTGTTGCTGGTTTGTTGGCATAACACTGGTTTTTGACGGCACCCCAAAGATAATAATCCAACGGCGTCAAATCGCAGCTTTCTCTTACTTTTTTCGCAAAGTAACGCACATACGCTTCATTCGGTGCTTTTGTTCTTCCCATTGCCGTACGTAATTTTCGTACACATTCTGCAACATTACCATGATTTTCAAAGTAATGTTGCAGTATTTCCCAGCGTTCTTTGAGCGTATACACAACCATTTTCGTTCAGCGGAAGAATAAAACTAATTTTCTGTCAAATCAGATGACAGCTACCATTCTTCAAGTATTACCTAGTTCAAATCCATAACGATAGATGGTGGACCCTCTATATTCCTTTCTAATAATAAATAACTAAAGAAGAAATTAATAAAAAAAAAGATATATATCATAATCTTATTCAATCAAATAAAACAGTTATTGATGATCTATATACAATAGTACCAGAGAATGTTAATGCAATGAGAAGGAGCAAATGTTAAAAGAGCTTTTTTCGAGTTCTAATTTGTAGATTCATAATAAGGTAATTTCAAATTCAACTTTCCTCACGAGTGGGGAATTGCAGATATTTACCACGCGAGTGACGCGAGTGGAGGGTTTCTATATTTACTTACCACGCTAGGACAGCAATTCAGATTTTTTCGGCGTTTACCAAACTACTGAGGAAGTTCATAAGATTTTTCGGCACACTACTAAGGAAATCGACTTATTTCATGCCCACAGCGAAGCGAATAAATTTGGGATTAAGAAGGCCGCGCGGCAGTTAATTTGTGGAGCAGAAGCCAAAGTCGGCGGAATTATTCTATCGAATATAATTCAGGTTCAAGTCCTGAAGTCATATTTTTTTTCTTGCACATTTATTTTTTATAATTCAAACCAGGAAAGTTTAGTAAAATTTTTGAGTTTATTTTAATTAAAATTTCTTTAAAATACTGTTTTTTTTATATTTCATAAATGGAAATTTCTTTTCGGTATAAAATAATTCATATTGGATATGACCTGATTTTTATATAAATCAATCAAAACAGAAAATATGTACACATGTCTTTAATCTCTTTCATCAAATCAAAATTATATTGATGAGAAAATATCATTCTAATATCCGTCCAGAAAGCCAAACGCGCATGCACACATCCATATGCATATAATTACGCATACAAACTTTCAACTAACGCAGAATATGTGCATATAAAAGTGCGAATCGAATAAATGAGTGATTTAGAAAACTTCATAGTAATTATAGATTAGCGCAATCGTGAAAGACGTGTTGTGTATGCGGTACATAGTCTCATATTTGACTCAGGTTCAAGTCCTGTACACAGTCTTTTGTTCGATATTTTTATTTCATTTTTTGTATTTGGTTTAATTAGAATTGATTTAGAATAGTGTATTCAGGTTTTTCTAATACCTGTTATTTAGAAATTTATTTTCTATATAACATTATTCATACTTCTTTTGAATTGATTTATGTATATGTAAAACAGCCATAAAGGCAATCATTTGAATATGCATTCCTATATTTAATCTCTTCAGTCAAATCTGAACTACTTACATACACATATTGATGAGAAAATATTCTAATATCCACCCAGCAAGAAGAGTGGAGGTCACGTTACCCTTCACGTAACCGCCACGCGTGGCCGTTAAACTGTCACTAACCACGCCCCTTTACAATCACGTTGTTAAAAGCGTTGGGAAAATCGTGCCAAAAACTTTGTGTACGTGTGATTTTTTATCCCTTTCATACATATGGATTCATTTGCCAGTGCCAGTTTCATATAAACGTAGCAACGAACAAAATAACTTTTAGGCCAGCGCCGGCAGCACAGCGCGATAGCCTAGCGGCTAGCAATGTGGGCTTCCGATCCAAAATCCTTGGTTCGAATCACAAAAAAAAAATTTTTTTATACATTTATTTTATTTTGTTTTATGATATGTTTATGAGGAGAATTTTTTCATGGCAGAAATACACTCGGTGTTTTGCCATTGCCTGCTGATGGGCGACCGCTATTAGAAAAATGTTTTTATTAATTTTGCTTTCACCGAGATTCGAACTGACGTTCTCTCTGTGAATTCTGAATAGTAGTCACGCACCAACCCATTCAGCTACGGCGTTTGTTTACTTTGACTGATGCAAAAATGAGGAAAAATATTTGAATCAAGTTTGCTTACTGCTTACACATTTGCCAAAGGTTGACAATTTGATTCTCGGCCTACTTTGATATCAAAAAGAGAGAAAAGATATCTTTTTGACTTATTGCTTTGACAGCCACTTGCCGTTTTCTTTGTTTTTTTTTTCTATTGATGCAAAAATGAGAAAAAATATATGAATGAAGTTTGCTTACTGCTTACACATTTTCCAAAGGTGACGGAGAATCAAAAAAAAGTCGATTGTGTTAGAGTTTCGGTGACGCCCCAGCAAAACCTGCGTGCATATGTGTTTGTAACAAATAAAAACGTGTAATTGTGTTAGAGTTTCGGTCACGCAGGTTTTGCTGGGCATGGATGCATCCAGAAAGCCACACGCGCATGCACGCAAATGTATATAAATATATACAAACCTTCAACGAACGCAAAATGTATGCATATAAAAAACAACAACTGCGACCGTCTTCTTGTCCGTCAGTGAAAAGATGGGATATGTATACCCTATGAGCAAAAAGAACCGGGAAGGTGATGTTGACTGTTTCCTTCGATTGTCAAGGCATAGTCCACCATGTGTACCTTCCATCGGGCCAGACAGTCAATAGAGAATATTATTTATCCGTTTTAAAACCTTAGAGAGATGCTGTGTGTTGCAAACCCCCGGAAATGTGAGCAAACAATTCTCAGATTTTGGAAGATGATAACGCGCCATCGCACTGATCAAAGAGAATACAAATCGGCCTGCCGGGGGTGTTTGGAGGACTGGGTTAAACGTTGGCACATGTGTGTTGCTTCAGACGGGTCATATTTTGAAGGAGATAATATAAATTTGCCTTAAATTTAACTCTGTTTTGTTTAATTTAAACATTCCCGGTACTTTCTGATCATAAGGTACATATATGCGGCTTTGCGGACAGCAATGTGTGATTCGCTGGAAGTCGCATTAACTCGCGACTGTCGCACAGTTAGAAGACATATTTACACACATATAAGGGTGCATACATACATACGGAGACGCGGCCACTCGACATGACAAAAATTTAAGATTTATCAAATATTGGCAAATAATTCCACGCGAAATATTCCAATATTGACTATTTTCGAATGGTCGCGAAAATTGGCATATGGGCGGCTCGTTTTATCAATGAAATTGAAATATGAGCTCTAACTTATGAATGAACTTTTTGTTTTTGTTCTAAATTGTTCAGCGCCGTCGCTGATAGAATCATGGCCACTGCGACTGCGTCTACGAATGTATTTTGTTTTTGTAGTAGCTAGGCTTAGATTTTAGCTTTGGGCGACATGCACATGTGAGGTATGTGTTTTTGTTGTGTTCTAGAACATTTTAGAATGTGTGGTGGCAAAGCGGCCATCGCGTTGCGCTTGCTGTTGCTTTTGCGTCAATCAAAGTATTGTGTTTTTGTAAGTACATTATTAGGAATATCGACTGGTGAAAGACAAAAGTACACGGAAGCAAGAAGGGAGCGCTGTGCTCGCGCATATATGCATGAATGTATGAACGTGCATGGATGTAGTAACATATGAATACAATTATTTTGTAGGAAGTTTAGAAGGCAAGTAGGTTTACTCGTATATGTATGTATATATGCTAGGACATAAAGTGGGTATATATACAAGTTAACACAGTCAATATTCTCTGTTCATAAAAATGCAGAAACAGCAAAATCACATTTTGTGCGAACGGAAGTCATCGCGACAAAATGTGAAGAACCTTACTTATATTCCCTGTTCATAAAAATGCAGAAACAGCAAAATCACATTTTGTGCGAACGGAAGTCATCGCGACAAAATGTGAAGAACCTTACTTATATTCTCTGTTCATAAAAATGCAGAAACAGCAAAATCACATTTTGTGCGAACGAAAGTGATCGCGACAAAATGTGAAGAACCTTACTTACCTGTTCCATTTGCAATTTGATGATTAGCCAATATTTACTTACATGCAATATTTAGCGGAAGCAATCGCAACGGAATATAAGCCGCCGCGACTTCCAACAACAACAATAATAATTACAAAATATTGAATTACACAAATAACAATTTAGCAAGTAAGCAATTTCATTGTAAATTGTAGCAAAATAAGAATTTAGTAAGTAAGCAAATTGTATTAGTAAGTAAGCAAATTGTATTAGCAAGTAAGCAATTTTGTACTATATAAGACAGTATCAAATAAAGCAAGCAGGTTCAGTTGAAACTTAAAATCATGTTTACGAGTCGTGGCCTGCAGTCGATAACTGGCGCCCAACATAAATTAAACCTTCAAAAAAGTGTGAAACGGATAAATCCTACAAGATTTTTATTTAAAAAACAAAAAAGGATACAACATTTTCTAGTTTATTGATTGATTAATTAAGCTCTCAAAAAAAAGTGTGAAATAAAATCCTTAAACCACAAACACTTTATTAAAAATCAGGATCAAATATCCTAGCTTTCAAAAAGTGTGAAACGGATAAATCCTACAAGACTTTTATTTAAAAAGGATACAAAATTTTCCTGGTTATTGAGTAATTAAGCTCTCAAAAAAGCGTGAAATAAAATCCTTAAACCATAAAAACTTTATTAAAAATCTGGATCAAATATCGATGAGACCGCATTGAAGTACAACCGCCTGCAGCCGCCTACTACCTTGTAACGTGACACCACCTGTACCCAAGTAAGGAAATAAACCTCCAAAAAAGGAAAAATCAGGACGTCCAAGTGATGACCAAAGTAACGCTGTTCCTCATATTATTGTAAGTTATTTATATATTAAGAAATTATCCTTATACCAAAATCACAACTAAATTATTTTCAATTAAAAATAAAAAAATGGAAAGTATTGAAAATGAAATAACGCAGTTAACAGGCGCGCTCAATTTGCAAATCGAGCAGATGAGGGTTATGAGCAGTAGAATAGGTGAATTAGAAAATAGGATTAGTCCTCCTTCAACAAATAACCCCGTACCTATTGCGCCAGCAACAGAGGCGGAACTCAACGAAATGAGGAGGTTGCCAGACTGCGTGAAAGATCTGCAAATCTTTGACGGAAATCCGATTCAATATATTTCATGGATCTCTAGTGTAGAATCTATTTTAAAAGATTACGAGGTAGTTAAAACCAGACCCATCTTTCGTGCTATAATGCAGCATATTAGGAATAAAATAAGAGGACCGGCGGATACAGCCCTAATCTCTTACAACATATTTAACGATGACTGGGAAAAAATTAAGACCTGCCTCTCCTTACACTACGCAGACAAGCGTGATCTCAGAACTCTAGAATACGAACTAACAACATTAAGCCAGAGAAATTCTAGTGTAGACCACTTTTACGCCAGGATTAACTACCAACTCTCACTTATAATAAATAAGATTAAGGCTCAGGTACATTCAGAGGAAGCTATAAGCGCTCTGATAGATAGCTACAGGACTAGGGCACTCGATGTTTTCATTAGAGGAGTGCAAGGTGAGCTTTCGAGGATATTAATAATCCAAAAGCCGGAAACATTACCTGAAGCCTATGCCTCCTGCTTAGAAATTCAAAATATGAACTTAAGAAATCATTCGATTTACCCAAAAAGTTCCGGCAATGCGAACTACAAAAAAAAACAATTATTCCGCAATACCAAATTCATCAAACGAATTGAACGTTCGAGAAAAGAATAAAATGTATAATTTTAAAAACCAAAATAACGCTAGGCAAACTCAACTACAAGGACCACCTCCACGGCCTACACAGCCAAAACCACCTGTCCCAATGGAGGTTGATCCATCATTGCATTCTCAAAAGGTAATTTATATAAACAGACCAAACAATGCACACGCTACGAGGTCACAGAATACCTCAAATATACCAAGGAAACAACCAAAACTGTATAATATTGAGTCAGAAAACGAAGAAATTGATGAACAAGAGAATGGCGAGGAAATAAATTTTATGATAGACGCCGATCAAGCCTTCCTTACATAAATTACCACATAAAAAACAATGGAATTCTAAAATTCCTAATTGATACTGGAGCTAACAAAAATTTCATTTCCGATAAAATTTCTGCAGGCTCCAAAAAGTTAGATAAACCATTTACCGTGCAATCTGCAGCCGGACAGGTACTGATAACCCACAAAGTAAGTGGTAAATTTTTCAAAAATTTGGGCATTATGACAAAACTCGACTTTTTCGTATTGCCAAATTTAAAATCTTTCGATGGCATAATAGGGGACGACACCTTAAAAAATTTAGGAGCTATAATTGATAGGAAAAATAATACGCTACGATTAAATGATACCGAAATTAAATTACAAGAAAAAACGGGTAGGCAAGTAAATACCCTAACCACTGCTACTAATGATATAGAAACTACTAAACGAAAATACGCAGAAATGTTTGGTCCTGTTTCGGACAGCGGCACTATTGACACGAGTGTCCGCGCAGAAATTAAAACAACAACAGAGGAACCCGTTTACACAAAATCATACCCCTACCCAGCGAATCTTAGGGAAGAGGTGGATAAACAGATAAAAGAGTTGCTAAAGGACGGCATAATTAGGCCTTCAAAAAGTCCTTATAACTCTCCCTTGTGGGTAGTGCCGAAGAAGCCAGGGCCATCTGGGGAAAAAAGGTACAGGGTGGTTATAGATTTCAAACGCTTAAATGCAGTAACCATTCCTGACACATATCCCATACCGGATATAAATAACACATTAGCAAGTTTAGGCAAATCCAAGTACTTCACCACACTAGATTTAACATCTGGATTTCACCAGATCAAAATGAAGGAAAAGGATATAAAGAAAACAGCGTTTTCAACGGCCAATGGTAAATACGAGTTTACCAGGCTACCGTTTGGACTTAGAAACGCGCCATCCATCTTTCAAAGGATGATTAATGATGTTCTGAAACCCTTAATCGTTCTACACGATCAATAACTACTTAATTAAAACGACTAATAAAATACTGGATGATTACAATAGAATACTCGACGAAATCGACGCAAACGATACAGTTAGATTCGAACAATCCTTATATATTGTAATAAGCTAGGATTAATAAAATATGAAATCTCGCAAATAGTTTTAGCTACTCAACTTGCAAAAAAAGGTATAGTTCATTCTCATTTATTAAATAAAGTAGATATAGCCAATATAATTTCCCAAACCGAAACTCTACCTTTCAAAAATGAATTAGAAGCTCTCAGATACGCAGAACCGTCAATGATAATCAAAGATTCGCTTCTCCTATACGTCATATCCTTGCCACAAACCGAAGATATTTTGTATAACAAAATTCTTATCCGGTCGACAGTAAAAAATAACAAACAAATTTATCTTCAATTTAGTAATTTTTTTATTGCACAGGAAGGAAAATACGGCATTCGTGAAAAATGCATGACCATAGACGATATAACAATTTGCAAAAGAAATCAATTAGAACCTTTGGATGAAAACCATTGTATTCCACAAATCCTTGCGGGAGGGAAAGCAAATTGCGACTATCAAGTTCGAAATGATCCTGTAATAGAATTAATCACAGATGGAACAGTCTTCATTTCTAACTTTATAGGAAATTTGACATACAATAATTTGACGCAGGTCTTAAACGGGACCTTCATCATAAATTTTTATAACGAAACTATTACTATAGGCGGTATAAATTATACAAATTGGCAAACCACGTCTCACCAAATCTTACCTCCTATACTCTCAAGCGACTTAACTGAAAAAGAGATAAAAATAGATTTAGAATAACCAACTGCATCTGACGAATGTAAAAAAATTAGATTACATCTCATCCAAGTTTATTATGTCAATAAGTTACAGTTTTTTAGCAATATTTCTTGGACTTGTATTATTTATAATACTCTATTTCCACACCAGATCAGCTTACCACAGGAAATTTGAATTCACTCCTCCAATAATAGATTTCAAACCAATCGCAATAAGTAAATGTTAGATTATATCATCTTTGTTTATTTTATCAGCGAGACGCTGATACTTAAAAAGGGGGGAGTTAACACAGTCAATATTCTCTGTTCATAAAAATGCAGAAACAGCAAAATCACATTTTGTGCGAACGGAAGTCATCGCGACAAAATGTGAAGAACCTTACTTATATTTTCTGTTCATAAAAATGCAGAAACAGCAAAATCACATTTTGTGCGAACGGAAGTCATCGCGACAAAATGTGAAGAACCTTACTTATATTCTCTGTTCATAAAAATGCAGAAACAGCTAAATCACATTTTGTGCGAACGAAAGTGATCGCGACAAAATGTGAAGAACCTTACTTACCTGTTCCATTTGCAATTTGATGATTAGCCAATATTTACTTACATGCAATATTTAGCGGAAGCAATCGCAACGGAACATAAGCCGCCGCGACTTCCAACAACAACAATAATAATTATAAAATATTGAATTACACAAATAACAATTTAGCAAGTAAGCAATTTCATTGTAAATTGTAGCAAAATAAGAATTTAGTAAATAAGCAAATTGTTTTAGTAAGTAAGCAAATTGTATTAGCAAGTAAGCAATTTTGTACTATATAAGACAGTATCAAATAAAGCAAGCAGGTTCAGTTGAAACTTAAAATCATTTTTACGAGTCGTGGCCTGCAGTCGATAACTTACATACATAGAGCAGAATTGTTTTTGCACTTGTTAGGAAGAAACTCGTTCCCTAGTGCGTATGTGTATTTGATTTCTTGTAAGAATGTGATGTGCTATGACATGTGTACATACATAAGTCAAGGTTATTTGGGCATACTTGCATATGTGATATGATGTTCTTGCGCTTGTGCATTATTGTTTTTCATATACAAATGTACATACATACATATGTATGTAAATGCTGTCGAATACATAAACTATAAATTGACATACAATATAAAATAAGTGTTGATTTATCTTAAACCGTTCTTTTTTCTGAATGCAAATACCTTCTATTGACATGTACATACATATTATGTACTTATGTATATTATCATATACCATCATTTATTTACATATAAAGTATACGTTCATTTATGTACATATGTGTGTAATGAAAAACTTCATGAATTACTTTCAGAACTTTATTAAAATTTATTCGCGTCGTGCGCATGCACAAAACCTTTTGTTCACAACGCAGGCGCAGAAATAAACGCTCTGCGTATTTATCCTCCCCACGTGACTCGCCATCAATTCTCGGTGGAATTTTTTTTTTTGAAAGATGTGGTGTTTCTAATTTTTGTGTGGGCAAAAGTCAGTGAGGTGTCTATAAACTCGGTGTGCTAAATTCCCTTACTTCAAATCTTTCAAATCTCAATTGTATTAAAAAAAGCTGACAGTAACAATTGCACCTTCTCATTGCATTAACATTCTCTGGTACTACCCCTATGCTGTATGCGCTAGCGTCTGTAACCTCTTTCAGTTGTTCGACCGCTTCCTCTTGTTCTTTGTGCCACAAAAGCGCAAATCTTAAAGCTTTCCACCGTCACCGTTTAATATGTAGTCGTATTTCTCCATCTATTAGCTTCCGTCCTCTCTACCCCCCTTACTCATGCGAATCTTCATTTTCCTGTCGCAGTTTCTTGTGACTTCTTCAGCGCGGAATTTTCCAGTCGCAGTTCCTTTATTCGGAATAACTAGTGACTTAATCAATTAATACCCTTACTGGAACCCGCGTTTCTTTTTACGTGCTTACCAGTGTTCTTCCAGCGATTATATTCGCCCTCTCTTCAGCAGCTTTTATGGCCCACACGTCATCTGTTCTACATTAGCTCATATGAATGCTTCAGATTTTTGGTGGAATCCGTTGGCGGTGACTTAGGGTGATATTTATAGACTATACACAGTGCTCATACGCGGTACTCGGAGGTACCTCGATGTATCGGAGCTTTTCCTCCTCTAGCTGTGAGTAGCGTATACCCAACAAATGGTTTCGCATTGCCGATTTCGAAGTACGACCGGGTGATCGCCCCTGTGTCCAGTGTAAGCTCCTGTGATTGATCATTTACCGTCAAGTTGTTGCTTTTCTTTATTCTTCCAATTGCCTCTTCCAACGATGCAGGCTCTTCAACTTCAACCCGATGGGCTTTGTGCATTGATTTGCGCAGGAGAGCTGATATAATATTTTCTGTGTTAGTGCAAGAGACACTGTTTCAGTAAACGTCTCTTTTGGTATTGAATATGCCGTCCATTTCGTGTCTGAATCTTAAATACCCCTTATGAATGCCTGGAACTTCATGTTTTCAATTAAGTCTGCAGTTTCTTACGCAACAAACGCTCGATTGCTGCCGCATATTCCTGCAAGTTCACATTTGTCAATTTCATCTGGAATATTTGTGGCCTGTGGTCACTCCCGTAACGTCTCACTATGGCCGCCATTACAGTGTCATAGTTACCCCGATCGACTTCTGGAACTACCAACCAACAAAGACCGAGTTTATCAACAGTACCACAGTGATTTGTTGTTGCTGCTGCTTGAAACTGAAGTTTAAAGATTGGGAATGGTACAATGACATCGAAGGATAGTACAGTGACATATTCGAGCGATTCAATTGCAGTTCACGAAGGCAACCTTTCATTTCATCTACTTCAGACTCAATCGTTTCCAATTGCGACGTTATGTGTCCTTTCTGTGATATGCGCGTATCATATTTTTCTAGCTGTGCATTTATCTGCGACGATAAACTGCTGACATTTGTGATATCTGCAATGGCGATGACATTTCCAATATTTTTTGGGATACTACGGTCATAATCACCTTCATGCCCATACCTTTTGATGGTACAGATATTCCCGGAGAACAGATATTCGCAATCGTGCTTGCAACTCTGTTTCCTGAAGTTCATAAGTCACGTTGTTCCAACTCCTTCTTAAGTTGTGGAATAGTAAGTTCACCAAACTTTGTCATCTTTTTAGGATTTTGTTTAAGACTTTATACAGCAGTCCCACTTCTTATACTAATTGTTACGATTTTTTTTTTTCAATTAAAACGTCTCTTTATAATTCTTCTTAGTTTGATCACTGGATTTCTAAATAAAACTATTGCCAACACAACTTTCTTGGTTTATCTAATGGGTAAGACTCCGTCAGAAAATATGAGATTTGCAAGTGGTCTTTCGATTTCTTTGAAACTTTGGGAAATATTAGTTCTAGGTAAGATACATTCGAGCCTAAAAGGATTTTGAAAAATTTTCAAAATTGAGTCATCTACGCCATGTTGAAAATCGGGACCAAAATCAATATTTCTTGAACCGTTGGATGGATTTCAATGCAATTTACAGACAATATAGAAACAAATAAGTACTTTAAATTAGTATTATGTTAAAAAAAAAATTTCGAAATTTTGACCAAAAAAAAGTCAAAAAAATTTTTTTAATCAATTTTTAGTTGATTTGGCCAGTTTTTTAGATTTTCTGTTATACACGTAACGATTCCTTATGATTTATCCTTTATTTTGAAAAAAAACAATTTTATGGTGTCTATAATAGTTCTCGAGATATTGCGATTTTAGTGGAAGCGCGCACGCACGCTTTAGGTAACAGGTGTGCAATGCGCGCTGCGTTATGTGTTCCTGTATGAAATGACTGGAGCAGACTGCTGCAGGTCTGTGAGCGTTTTTCTACTCCCGCGCTGCGTAACCGCGAACTTCACGGTGCGCGCTTCCACTAAAATCGCAATATCTCGAGAACTATTATAGATACCATAAAATTTTTTTTTTTTCAAATAAATAAACTGTTTCTTATTACATACATATGTATGTACATATATACATACACATGTAAGAAACAATTAAGCAAAAGGTCAATGTACTGATGCAACCATGACCTACCTCACGTATTGGTATATTGCGCAAGTGTGCCCTATTATATGTATGTCCGTACATACATATACATACATTCTCGACTCTCAGCAAAACTATGCTTATTAGTATACACATATGTATGTACATACAACAGCACACACAAAGCACGGCTTGTTTCCGAAGCTAAAATTATAAGCCTAGCGACTGCAAGAACAAAATACATTCATACGCGCAGTCGCAGCGGTCATGATTTTTTTAGTCGCAACGGCGCTGAAAAATCCAAAATATTCTATAACACTAAGTTCGAGCTCATCTGCTCATATGCCCATATGACAATTTTCTCGTCAATTTGAAAATAGTCAATATTGTAATATTTCGCGTTGAATTATTTGCCAATATTTGGTAAATCTTCAATTTTTGTCAAGTCGAGTGGCCGCGGCTCCGTACATATGTATGCATCAATATATGTATGTAAATATGTGTTCTAAATTCTCGACAGCAATAGCAAATCGAAATATTTTTTCTGTCGCAAGTGCTCGCAGCCTCATATGTATGTATGGCTATGGCAGTTTGTATGCATGTATTTATGTACTATATATGCGTGTTTTGCTTTTGCACGTGCATAGGAACAATTTTTCATATGCAGATATTTATTTTATTGAGCTGAACGAATATGTGTATTGATATTCTAATGAAATCCTGTCGAATTGTATTATTGGTATATGCTTCTTTAAGATCCTCTTACCAAATAAATATTATTATCCTTAAGAAAATGAAATACTAGTTTTTTTAGTTTTAATTTTTTATTTTTATTCACAGAAATTTAAGTAATCTTATATGTATATGTATATATATTACAATGCTATAAATAATAGGTATTTACATTTCCTGAAATGAAAAAAAAAATATAAAATTGTGAAAGCACGAATTACGAAATTGTTCTCATACTATAACAATTTCTCACACGACTTCGATATTGACATCGATTAAGTCATTGCGATTTACCTGATTTTTAAAACACTTCTCTCAATCCATCATGATTAAGAAAAAATTGTAGTGCTTTAAAAATCTAAGCTCGGGTGCTAGCTGAAAGAGAAGAAAAAATAAAAAAGAAACCTGTAAAATAGACTAAAAAATAGAAAAAACCTGAAACGGAAAATACCTGTAGAATATATAAATAAAAAAAACCTGAAATATAGAAAAGAGGAAAGCCCTGAAATAAAATAATAGGTATCATATGCAAGAGATAGCTAATAGATTATTTATTACCTGGGTGAGCGGTGAATCTCTTTTCGTGGGGCCCTGGCTTACAACCTACTTACAACCTACAGCTTTTTTAATTTATTTTGCATTTTTCTGTCTTTGGCATTATTGGCCTCATTTTGCAAGAGCCACTTTGCATTCTTGAATAAGAGGACAGTTAAGAGAAAATCTAATAGCTTCACGTGATGATCTCTACATTCGCCAGATACTATAAACCAGTCGGGAAACACTTTTTGTGTTTTTTCTTTTAGAGCGGACAACATTAAACACCTAAGACCTGCAATGTGGGCATATTTTGCGAAGAGCTGACGGTACCACACCATTTGGAGTCGACACACTTCGAAAACCCTGTCTTCAGGATTGACAAGCCTTAAATCGCTGTCATCCGTGAAGTTTTTTGATCTTATCAGGGCTTCTGAATGCAACTTCAGCTCCCCTTTTGTTTTCGTCATGGCGTGGGTGCACTTTTCACATTGTAACTTGCACAGCACTTTCTGGTAAATACCATAGCCTGTGAAGTAACGCTGCACTTGTACCTCAGCTTCATGACTTTCTTCAGCAAAATTTAAATCTTCCACATCAATCTCTTCTAAAATGAGATCGTCATTTCGTTGGTCTCCTACTTCTGTCTCAAGATGACGATCCTCGGGGCCTATATTCCAATCTAAATTTATATCGTCATCATCTGTACAGTTAGAACCTTTTTTCTCAAATCTCTGGCGTAAAATTTTCATTGAGATCAGTCGCGCAACTATGTATTGAATTTCGTGAGCTGTTGGATGGGTATTCATACCCTGACTAGCTCGTATGCGATAGAAAAAGTTTTCTAACGCATCTTGATTCATTTTCCCGGTGAAAATAAATTTGAGGGAGCTGTGCTCACTGAAAAGTTCCTCGCATAACATTTGCATCGCTAAAATCGTTATGCGGAAACCTTCGATGCACTTCACGCGTGCGAATCCCGGCAACTTTAATGACCGCAAAAAATCTAGATGTTTATTTAATCTATCAATTTTTTTGGTGTCACCACGCCTAATCGGACATTTTAAAGGATTTTTCGACTGGAATCTTTTTGCATCCAATTCATCAAAGACACGAACATCTGTGTGGGCTTAGCGCATTTTATCACGTACTCGTCACTGCCTAATAAATTTTGGGACAAGGCCATGTCGATACCAGATGCTACCGAATTGCTCAGGACCTGAGTCGCGCGTGAAACGCTCATTTTTTCCATAAAACCGGGATATATATGGCCCTCCGTTAGTTTCGGACAAATTTTAAAATGGGGATTCATTTGATCTATATCAAACAATTTTTTTATCACCTTGAAGCTTGTCAATCCATCTGATGTTGAGATGTCATATTTCATCAAGGTATTTCGGACGGACTTTATCAAGTGACAATAATCATACATGCAAAAAATGTTTGTGCCTTCGTGCAGGAAAAAGGGGCGATTCTCAAAAATCCCTAAAGATTTAAAGACACTACTGTTGGTGGGCTCTTGATCGCAAACTATACCTTTTAAATTTAACCCCATTTTTTTAGTTGTGCGATATTTTTTTTCAAAATGGACATCAATGTCTCCGTATGTATACCACCACTGGAGATATAATACGAAAACACGTATTTCCATTTGGAGCACAATCCCTTAACCATAAAAAATAAACATTTATTCCCAATTTTGTTTTCGGGTTGACTTTCCCCATGGTCTACAAACCCATCGATAACATCTCTAGCTTTATTATAGCTCAAGTCCGACTTGATGATAATGTCATCGAATAATAGAACGCTTATGCGTTCGGTGTCGGACATATTTGAAACATTTTTTTCTAAATTATTGCAGACATTGGCATCGAACCCCGGAGCAACATATTTGATGGGGCGCCAACGCGAAAGGGATGATTTATGGGGCAAAGCAAAACCTAGATCGTCACGCATAAACGTATATGCTTTGGAGGACATATAATTGATGTTTTGGGCCAATGTCTTTTCCTCCTCGCTATAACGATTTTTTTGGCCACTGACGATCATTCTTGCGAAAGTTACAGCATCACTGCTTGAAGTTTCTTCCGCAAGAACTGCACGACTACACAAATATTTATATTTTTGCAGTAGCTTCTCATTCTCTGCTTCTAACTCTTGAATTCTTTTTTTTAATTTTATTTCATTGCTCCGATAATAACGAGCAGCCTGAGCAAATCGTTCGCTACTGCTTGTGATTTCTAAGTCCTCACAGATGTTTTTGTTTTTGGGTACCTGCCTTGTTTCCTCTAGCATGGAATATTTTGCGAATTCTTCTAACGTAAGATCGTTTCCTACACCTACTGTACGATTTACGTACACTTTAGTAACGGGCGGGCAAACCCAATCAGAGCCAGTACTAGGTGAGCGACTTCTAGTAACTGGCTCTAATCTTAAAGATGGAACAGCCCCATCTAAAACTTTATAACGAGTTACTTGCTCTGGACTAAAGTGGCGCTTACAAACATATAACCTGTCAGTATCGGCTGGTTGCACGTTGCAAGCCAGGGCCCAACTATTTCGAGCCTCTCCGCGTCGAGGAAAGGCGTATAACGTATGACCCTTTTCCACCACGCATCCTACCACGCAACAGCTTCGTTGCTTCTTCGGCATTGTACAGCTGTACGTAGGGTCATCGTCATGCCCTATTAAAAAATTGTATTTTATAATATTGTATAATAATTTATAAACATTCAATAATTTAAAAACATATAATAATTCATCAAACTACATATGACGCATCACTACGAAACGACTACACCAAATGACGTAAAAATTTTTATGCATTTATATTTTCACCCAATGAAGGTTATAGGCTTGTTTTTATGATGGAACTCTCTCCCCACAGCCCCCAGGCCGCGCCACCACTCTCATTCGTCACTAATAATCGAATATTTGCTTAAATTTAATCTAAAAAATCTTCGTTTTTCTTATTTCCCACTATTTATAGCGCACTCTAGACTTCATAATCCGCATTAGCTGTTCAACTATGACCCAAATGCAAAGTTCAAAAACGGTTTGAGATAGAAAATTAATAAAACTAATTTTGCTTTATATTTTTCTGATTGGTTGTTTTGATTTTATTCAACGAGACATAGCAACGGATGCCGTGTATTGTAATATTATAGTTATTAATAAAAAATTATTTTCTATGAAATTATATACATATCCTAAATCCCTCAAAATTACTTGCTCGGTAACTTTATCACACTTGGAAATTCCCATTTATATTTATTTATATATACATATACATATTTATATATGCACATACATATATCAAATAAATTAGCATAATATATGCAGCAGAGACCTGCATGGCTCACTGTTTTCTTGAGTTGTTCATACGCTAAATTTCTTGCTCACATTCAGTCAATTGAACCAAAATATTTGGTCAAGTGCAGTCAGCTCATGCAGGCGAACGCGTAGTTCAGCTCAGTCAACACGTATGATCTAATGTCTTCGGCTCAAATCTAATCATTGAACAAAAAGCAGCATTGAATGAAATTAGCATCGGCCTTTGCGTTCAAACGATCAAACTTGCTCAAAGAAGTAATTGTCATTATTGTAAATAGCACATGTTCGAGCAAACGAGCGTTGGCGTACAATGTACGCTGTAAATTGCGTTTCATATTTGAAAGGATTAGTTGGTTTCAGCAATGTTTCCTTATTTACATTATTTTCTTTCGTGTTTTATTAAAAGTTGTAAGAAAAAAACAAATATGAAAATATAGTGTTTTTGCTTTAAAATTTTGCTTTTACTTTGCTATCGTTAGTTACAAGCAAAAACTCATGCGGGATCAAACCGGCTCATTTGGCTCTATAGCCCTTTTATTCTTGCTCAAAAAAATGAATGTATAGCCGAACGAGCAAATACCCGAAACGGCTGTATGAAGACGATTGGTGATAACATCGGAGAGCTAAAACGCAGCACATGATTTGATTGAGCTGAAATAAACAATGACAATAACTTATTTGAACAAGTTCGATCGTTTGAACGAAAAGGCCTGTTTTTTTGTTCAAGCGAAGCGTATGAATGTTTTACACTGAGCCGGTGCAGTTCTCTGATATGCATATACATATGTATATGTAACATCATTTACATTCAAAAATTAATTTAAATTTCTTAACTTACTCCACTTTCCTCCCTCAAAACTCTAATGTTACCAGTTAGCAAGCCTCACCCTCAATAAAACTTATCCACCCTAATATTGTATGAAATGTATGCAATACATATGCAGGTATGTGTGTTTGCTATTCTTGTAGGTTCGCTTCAGCGAAATATAAAAACACACATACCTACTTATGTATTGCGCAAAAATTTACCTAAACGAAGGGTGGGGATGGCACCCTTTCTTAAACATTTTCCCCCCACAACATATGGCTCAAAATGCTTTACGCACACATATGAGTTGTGGGGTGGAAGATGCACCGCCGTCGGGATTTTTAAGTTGTCCCTCCATTTTGCCACTTCCTCAGGAGCCTTTGGGAACGAAAACAGGCGTTTTTCGTCCCGCGAACAACCGCGTACGCGACACAATCTATCACTCATTTTATTTTTAATTTTTAATTTTTTGATGTCACGCACGGCGCTTTGAAAAAAACGCTAAATTTGTACCGCACTTTAAACACTCGAATACACGCACGGCGCTTTGAAAAAAACGCTAAATTTTTAACGCACTTTAAACACTCGAAAACCGATTTTAACGCCCGAATAAAAGTCCGCCCGTTGGAATTTGCAAGTCGCCTTCGCAATTTCGCAAAACTTAACTTTTTGCGATTGACATTTATTATTCTGGCGCAATTTTCCAAATTCCAAAGGGCGAAATAAATCACAAAAAAAAAGCACCTGTAATGTCAAATACATTACGCCCCTCACACAAACTTTTCTAATAATATCTTACATTGCTAACTGCTGTTAATAATACTCACTTGCTGTTAAATTTTCCGAATTGCCTTTTACGCTGTTAACTATTGGTGAAAAATGTGTCAGTGGTGAAATTGTCTTCGCGAGACGAGTACACCTCGAAAATAAACACTTTCCAGTCATTAAGACTTCTCTATTCATTAACGTTCTCTGGAAGTTGTTTTAACATTTGCAGGAATTCGATCATTCGAATATTTACACCCTAATTATTGCATGAAATATGATAAGGCGATGCTCGTGAGGTAGGTCTTGTTGCTTCAGTGCATACAAATGCGTGCAACACTATATTTATTAAAGATGCAATAGAACTTAGTTGTCCCATATACATATGTATTTATGCAAATACGTTTCTTTGAAGTTTTCTTTTATTTATTTTAAATTTCAAAGTTTTGTACTATCTATAAAATGCATACATATATGAATTATTCCCTGTAATATACATAGGTAAATTTAAAAAAATTTCGTTTGGCAAAGGAACAAAAAATGCATATTCAAATGTACATACATAAATATGATAAGGAATGCGTCGTGAGATAGGTCATTGTTGCTGCAGTGCGTGTGCACATACATTTGTAACACTATAAGAATTGAAGATGCAATTGAACTTTTGCACAAATATAACTATCATAATATATGTATATGTATATACATATATTGATATATGTACATATATATTCATCAATATACCAATATGCTCTTTGAATTCTTGCCTAAAATTAATTTCGACTCGAAAAATTAGTAAATATTTTCATCAAATTTACTAAAACGCACACAACAAAATGTGAGGTCGTTTTACAATGTATTTTGTTTAAATTTCTCTTTTAAAATTAAAGCAACAAGCATTAAAGTTACTTTGTTTCAAATGTTGTTAAATCTTTATTTGGTTGTACTTGTTTGAAAATATAGATTGAATAAATTTTCGTTTATCAAGGGAACATAGAAATGCACAAGCAAATGCCTTGCAAAATGCCGTCGGCATTCGTCAATTTGATTTCATACAGAAACCAAAAACTGAGCAGAGCCAATGTACTTGTACATAATTCACTGTAATCAGCTCTGTTAAGAACTTCCCCGCTGTCGAGTTAAGCGAGGTGAAATCAGAGAATGTTAATGCAATGAGAAGGTGCAAATGTTACTGTGAGCTTTTTTTAGTACAATTGAGATTTGAAAGATTTGTAATAAGGTCATTTAGCACACCGAGTTTATAGACACCTCACTAACTTTTGCCCACACAAAAATTAGAAACACCACATATCTTTCACCTCAACACACAACACATTTCTCACCTCGACATTAAACCAATTAAATTTTTACTATTTTCGTATTTTTGAAATAATAAGCGAATACGTAAAATTTATTACATAATTTTTTTTTTTCAATTACATTAAAAAAAAAACGATTTAAAAAAAAAAATTTATAAAAAAAAGTTTGCGCCGGGAATTGAACTCGAGTCTAACATGTGGCGAGGAAAAATAGGCGGTGCGTTTATTTCTTCGAATGCTTATTTTTTGACCATTTTGTTACTTTTGAAATGATAAGCGGATTCATAAAATGTATTACAAATTTTTTTACGATTACATTAACAAAAAAGATTTAAAAAAAAAAAAAATTTATAAAAAAAAGTTTGCGCCGGGAATTGAACTCGAGTCTAACATGTGGCGAGGAAAAATAGGCGGTGCGTTTATTTCTTCGACTGCTTATTTTTTGACCATTTTGTTACTTTTGAAATGATAAGCGGATACATAAAATGTATTACAAATTTTTTTACGATTACATTAAAAAAAAAAAATTTGAAAACGAAAAAAAAAATATGTGCCGAGAATTGATGGCGAGTCACGTGGGGAGGATAAATACGCAGAGCGTTTATTTCTGCGCCTGTGAACAAAAGGTTTTGTGCATGCGCGCGACGCGAATAAATTTTAATAAAGTTCTGAAAGTAATTCATGAAGTTTTTCATTACACACATATGTACATAAATGAACGTATACTTTATATGTAAATAAATGATGGTATATGAAATATACATAAGTACATAATATGTATGTACATGTCAATAGGAGGTATTTGCATTCAGAAAAAAAGAACGGTTTAAGATAAATCAACACTTATTTTATATTGTATGTCAATTTATAGTTTATGTATTCGACAGCATTTACATACATATGTATGTATGTACATTTGTATATGAAAAACAATAATGCACAAGCGCAAGAACATCATATCACATATGCAAGTATGCCCAAATAACCTTGACTTATGTATGTACACATGTCATAGCACATCACATTCTTACAAGAAATCAAATACACATACGCACTAGTGAACGAGTTTCTTCCTAACAAGTGCAAAAACAATTCTGCTCTATGTATGCATATATACCGACTTTATGTCCTAGCTATATACACATACATATATACCTACTTGCCTTCTAAACTTCCTACAAAATAATTGTATTCATATGTTACTACATCCATGCACGTTCATACATTCAAGCATACATATACATATACGCGAGCACAGCGCTCCCTTCTTGCTTCCGTGTACTTTTGTCTTTCACCAGTCGATATTCCTAATATTGTACTTACAAAAACACAATACTTTGATAGACGCAAAAGCAACAGCAAGCACAACGCGATGGCCGCTTTGCCACCACACATTCTAAAATGTTCTAGAACACAACAAAAACACATACATACCTCACATGCGCATGTCGCCCAAAGCTAAAATCTAAGCCTAGCGACAACAAAAACAAAATACATTCGTAGACGCAGTCGCAGCGGCCATGATTCTATCAGCGACGGCGCTGAACAATTTATAACAAAAACAAAAAGTTCACTCATAAGTTCGAGCTCATATTTCAATTTCATTCATAAAACGACCCGCCATATGCCAATTTTCGCGACCATTCGAAAATAGTCAATATTGGAATATTTCGCGTGGAATTATTTGCCAATATTTGATAAATCTTAAATTTTTGTCATGTCGAGTGGCCGCTCCTCCGTATGTATGTATGCACCCTTATATGTATGTAAATATGTCTTCTAACTGTTCGACAGTCGCGAGTTAAAGCGACTTCCAGCGAATCACACATTGCTGTCCGCAAAGCCGCATATATGTACCTTATGATCAGAAAGTACCGGGAATGTTTAAATTAAACAAAACAGAGTTAAATTTAAGGCAAATTTATATTATCTCCTTCAAAATTTGACCCGTCTGAAGCAACACACATGTGCCAACGTTTAACCCAGTCCTCCAAACACCCCCGGCAGGCCGATTTGTATTCTCTTTGATCAGTGCGATGGCGCGTTATCATCATGCAAAATCTGAGAATTGTTTGCTCACATTTCCGGCGGTTTGCAACACACAGCATCTCTCTAAGGTTTCAAAACGGATAAATAATATTCTCTATTGACTGTCTGGCCCAATGGAAGGTACTCATGGGGGACTATGCCTTGGCAATCGAAGGAAACAGTCAACATCACCTTCCCGGTTCTTTTTGCTCATAGGGTATACATATCCCATCTTTTCACTGACGGACAAGAAGCGGTCGCAGTTGCTGTTTTTTATATGCATACATTTTGCGTTCGTTGAAGGTTTGTATATTTTTGTATACATATGCGTGTATGCGCGTTTGGCTTTCTGGATGCATCCATGGATATTAGAATATTTTCTCATCAATATGTGTATGTAACTAGTTCAGATTTGACTGAAGAGATTAAATATAGGAATGCATAATCATATGATTCCCTTTATGGCTGTTTTACATATAAATTAATTCAAAAGAAGTATGAATAATGTTATATAGAAAATAAATTTCTAAATAACAGGTATTAGAAAAACCTGAATACACTATTTTAAATCAATTCTAATTAAATCAAATATAAAAAATGAAATAAAAATATCGAACAAAAAACTGTGTACAGGATTTGAACCTGAGTCAAACATGAGACTATGTACCGCATATACAACACGTCTTCCACGATTGCGCTAATTTACAATTACTAATGAAGTTATCTAAATCACTCATTTATTCGATTCGCACTTTTATATGCACATATTCTGCGTTAGTTGAAAGTTTGTATGCCTAATTATATGCATATGTATCTGTGTATGCGCGTTTGGCTTTCTGGACGGATATTAGAATGATATTTTCTCATCAATATAATTTGGATTTGATGAAAGAGATTAACATACATATGTACATACTTTCTGTTTTGATTGATTTATATAAAAATCAGATCATATCCAGTATGAACTATTTTACACCGAAAAGAAATTTCCATTTATGAAATACAAAAAAAACAGTATTTTAAAGAAATTTTAATTAAAATAAACTCAAAAATTTTACCAAACTTTCCTGGTTTGAAAAAATGTGCAAGAAAAAAAAATATGACTTCAGGACTTGAAGCTGAATTAAATACGTGCCAAAAAACAAAACGAATAATTCCGCCGACTTTAGCTTCTGCACCACAAACTAACTGCCGCGTAGCCTTCTTAATCGCAAATTTATTCGCTTCGCTGTGGGCATGATTTCCTTAGTAGTGTGCCGAAAAATCTTATGAACTTCCTCAGTAGTTTGGTAAACGCAGAAAATATCTGAATTACTGTCCTAGCGTGGTAAGTAAATATAGAAACCCTCCACTCGCGTCACTCGCGTGGTAAATATCTGCAATTCCCACCTCGTGAGGAAAGTTGAATTTGAAATTACCTTATTATGAATCTATAAATTAGAACTCGAAAAAAGCTCATTTAACATTTGCTCCTTCTCATTGCATTAACATTCTCTGGTGAAATAGTGTTCGCGGTTTCACTTCATTTTTGACAATTCACACTATTCGTAGCTCGTGAGAATTCTCTATATTTAACGTTCTCTGCAGGGCATGTAAAGAACAACAGCCATTCGCTGTGGCCGCCTACTCCTTAGCCTTCAGGAAAATACGGTATATCAGCAATGCATGTGCGGTTGTTCGCACACGATTCCATAAAAATGCTAAAAAGGAATCCGCGCGCATTCAAAGGCACAGCATTGTGCCGAAAATTATGAATTATGAAGCGTAAACAAAACTGCCCCATAATATACTTAGATACCTTTTTAGACCTTTTGTATGAAGTGTAACTTATTATTTGGTATATGAATACTTATATTAATGTCGAGTGTTAAGTGTTAAAGCTTTGAAATAAAAAGTACATATTGATTGAAAAATTTCGGTTAAAACTTTTGAGACATCGGTCTCTGTTGTTATGAACAATACTGCACATCAACACAACTCGCTGAAGCTTCAGTGATTTCTTCAATATTAAATGTTTGGCACTTTGTGCTTCATGGGAAAGCTGAATGTCTGCACAGTAGCCTACAAAAAAACCGCACTCTTATTTTACAGTAAGTTTATTTCTTACTTTATATTTTTATACCACGCGAGAACTAAAAATAATGGTTTAGAAATTTTCCCTAGTATCGAAATGACCAGGCCAGAATTTTTTCATATACTACTTGTCGCTTTTTTGTGCCTATTACTGTAGCTTTTGCGAAAACTTGACTTACAGCACCTGCGGCTGTCGAGCAGTTGGAACACATATTTACATATATAGAAGCGTGCATACATATGTACATATATACGGAGCCGCGGCCCCTCGACATCACAAAAATTCAAGACTTACAAAATATTGACAAATAATTTCAATTCGACGCGAAATATTCCAATATTGACTATTTTCGGATGGTCGCGAAAATTGGCATATGGGCGGCTCGTTTTATGAACGAAAGTACTTTGCTCTTAGAAATATAATATGAGCTCGAACTTAAGAATGAATTTATATAATATTCTAAATTGTTCATCGCCGTCGCTGATAGAATCATGGCCGCTGCGACTGCGTCTACGAATGTATTTTGTTTTTGTAGTCGCTAGGCTTAGATTTTAGCTTTGGGCGACATGCGCATGTGAGGTATGTATGTGTTTTTGTTGTGTTCTAGAACATTTTAGAATGTGTGGTGGCAAAGCAGCCATCGCGTTGCGCTTGCTGTTGCTTTTGCGTCTATCAAAGTATTGAGTTTTTGTAAGTACAATATTAGGAATATCGACTGGTGAAAGACAAAAGTGCACGGAAGCAAGAAGGGAACGCTGTGCTCGCGCATATATGCATGAATGTATGAATACAATTATTTTGTAGGAAGTTCAGAAGGCAAGTAGGTATATATGTATGTATGTAAGACAAAATGAATCTAATTTTATTTATACGTACACAATGTGCAAAATGTAAGACTAAAAAATTCAACTTTCAGCTTCGATGTCCACCAACGTTCTGCTCTCTCACTTGTTTCTGCTTTTTCAATTGCTACTCTGTTTTCAACTTTATTTATACGTACTCGATCTGCACAATGTTAGATCAATATGCAAAATGTAAGACTAAAAAATTAAACTTTATTTATATGTAGATCAATATGCAAAATGTAAGATTAAAAAAATTCAACTTTCAGCTTCGATGTTCACCAACGTTCAGCGCTCTCACTTGTTTCTGCTTTTTCAATTGTTACAGCTGTAGATACTTCTTTGCCGGCTACCCCTTTACCGACTGATATTGTCTGTGCAGACATAAGGGTGACGCTTAAATTGATAGTAACATAACTAACATCTTACATTCGACCATCCTGCTCGTCATCTGTCTCAGATGACTCTTCATCGATATCGTCTTGTTCGATGTAACGCCATAGCTTCAAGTAGTCGGCACTGGTTGAAGTTTGCTGCGGGCCCTGAAATTCAGCGGTTTTTTTAACGTCATACCTATCGTTTCTTTTCACCTTACAACTTCGTAGAGACCGATGTACTTGTTCGTCAGCTTCTTTCCCGTTATAAATTGTTTTTTTTGCTTGTTTTTCATTTTGTTGTCGGCGTACTGCTTATGTTTGAGGATCTCTGCAACTGCTACCAAATGGTCGTCTTTTTGCTTCGGATTTGTACGTGCACCTCCGATGTTACTGTCATAACAGGGTAACGGATTAAGCTGTCAACCTGTTTCATTCTGCTAGCTTCACGATGTTCTATAGTAAATGAATAGTCTTATAGATACATCAACCACTGGACAACCTCGCGTGGTATATCTTTTTTCGTGCTTGTCTGTTTGAAAGCCGCGCAGTCAATTACGAGAGTGAATTCTATGCCCATAAGATAGTGACGCATCGTTTTCGTGGCTAAATGCGCTGCCTTTACTTCCAGAAAATAGCTATGCATTTTTTCTTCTTGCGACGATGTTTTCTTGTTCCAGTAAAAAACAGGATGCCATTTGTTGTCGTGTTGCTGCAAAAGCGTAGCCTCAAATCGTTTTTTGGATGCATTAACGTGGAGCTGTCTTTTGGCATTCTGCTTATATATCTTCAAAACTGGTTCTGCTGCAAGAGCCGCCTTTAGATTATCGATTGCTTGTATCTGCATGCCTGCTATCTTAAACTCAGCATCCTTTTTGAGCAACTCTGTCAACGGTCTGGCTAATACGGCATAATTTTTAATGAATTTTCGAAAATATCCAGTCAACCCAAGGAACACCTGAACATCTCTTAGATTTTTCGGCAAGGGAAGATTTTTTACAGCCTTTACTTTCTCTTGTCCACGCCAGACACGCCCGTCTTCGACTTCGTGGCCTAGAAACGTTATTTTTGTTTTTAAAAATTGGCATTTTGACCATTTTATAAACCATACTGCTCTGCTCTCTTTAAAACTATTTCCATGTTCGTATATTTCCATAATGCCTTTATTTATTAATTGTTGAAAAATATAATTAATGAAGCGCACAAAAACTGCCGGCGAATTACAAAAGCCAAATGGTGCTCTATTGAATTCGTACAGCCCTTCCTTTGTAACGAACGCCGTGTATTTGCGACTGTTTTCATCTATTTCGACGTGGAAAAACCCATTTTTTAGGTCCATCACGGTAAAGCATTTGGCGTTTTGCATTTTTTCAAGGACTTCTTCTACGACTGGTACTGGAAACCTATCTTTTAGAACAAATGTGTTCAACTTTCGAAAATCTACGCACAGCCTGTAACAGCCATCCTTCTTTTTAGCCAACACGATTTTGCTAGCAACCTCAGAAAATGACTCGCGTATTATGCCCTGCTGTAACCATTCGTTTACTTGCTTTCGCACCACTTCTCTTTCTGGTGCTGATAAACGACTTGGACTTTGACGGAAGGCGATTTGCTGAAGTGTGGTACAATTTTCAGCTTAATGGGACAGTTCGACTGGACGTTCGATGGCTTATAGTTGTCTATCAGCTTCTTTACGGCTGTTCGACTACGTTGTAAGCATTGTAATCGTTTTTCTCGCCCGCTTGTGCAAAAGTGTAAAAACCAGCATTTAAGGTCACGCTGAACTTTTTCAAAAAATCGTAGCATACAATTACGCTAACATTTATCGTCGTATCGGGAACAAGAAGAAACGTGTGTTGTGTATGCAGCACGTCGACGTTAACTTCAGCGTTAAACTCACCCAAAACAACTGTTGCGACATTTTCCAAACCGAACAACCTAGTAAAACTTTTTTTCAACGAACATCTACTATATTTTGCATCGAAAACGCCTTTACGCATCAGAGAGACATCAGATCCAGTGTCCACCAAGCAGGATAATCTCTCGTTGTTGATTTTCATCTGTTTAATTCGCTTTTCATCTATCACGACACTAACACTTTGTTTTACAGCAACACTTTGTATGGCTGCTGCCATTGCATCTGAAGCACTTGGTATCTTCCCAACATTCGGCTCTTTTGTGTTGTGTTGAACCACAATTAAAACAGCGCAGCGGCTTACGATCGGCGTTGCTAGAGTTTTTATCGTGTTGCGCCTGTGTATTTGCTGAAGAACGACGTTTATTTTGCATTAAATTTCTATTTAATGACATTATTAATTCGTACGCTTTTAGTAATTCCTTATACGATGTTGCAAAGTAAAGAGGATATTTCCTGTCCTCGCGAATATCTACACCGTCAGCTATGTATGCAATTACCGACTCTTCTTCAATACAGCCAAGTGCTGCTATTTTTCGCATTTGTAAAACATACTCATGGAAATTAGTTTTTTACGCGTTGCCAACTGTTTATGTACTTCAGCGCTGCTTAGTTTTTGTTTATACTCATTTAACAACGCTACGCAAAGAGAATCATAGTTCGAAACTGTGATTGTTTCTAAGAACAAAGCTGCCGCGCCTTTTATTTTATTGCGTGCATTTACATATTTCTGCTTACTATTCAGCTCATATGCTTCCGAATTTTCATTAAAGTTATTCAGCCACTGCCTAATCGGAATCGATACCCCATCGAAACACGGTATGATTTTTGCGAAGCTCTCAACTGAGACGCCGCATCCATTGTTTCGATCATTCTTGGAGTATTCTCTCGGTTAAAAATTTGAAAATGTCGTCGTTACTGCTGTTGTTTTGCTAGTCGTCGCCCTCCTTGTGACTGCGCTCTTCACGTTTGTACTCGTTGGTCGCTTCTGCCATCTGTACGTTTTCCCTGTCTGATGCCGCACTTTCCCCTGCCTGCTCTGCATTATTTTCCAACGGTGCTTCTTGGGCAGCTCTGCGCCATCTGGATGTTGACATTCTCGACCTTACTTTTTTAACTGTTCAGCGGCTTTATTGTTCAATGGTTGAACCCCCATGTAAGACAAAATGAATCTAATTTTATTTATACGTCCACAATGTGCGAAATGTAAGACTAAAAAATTCAACTTTCAGCTTCGATGTCCACCAACGTTCTGCTCTCTCACTTGTTTCTGCTTTTTCAATTGTTACTTTGTTTTCAACTTTATTTATAGGTACTCGATATGCAAAATGTAAGATTAAAAAAAATTCAATGCTTTTTCAATTGTTACAGCTGTACAACTTCTTTGCCGACTACCCCTTTACCGACTGATATTGTCTGTGCAGACATAAGGGTGACACTTAAATTGATAGTAACGTAACTAACATCTTACATGTATGTATATATGCTAGGACATAAAGTGGGTATATATACATACATAGAGTAGAATTGTTTTTGCACTTGTCAGAAAGAAGCTCGTTCACTAGTGCGTATGTGTATTTGATTTCTTGAAAGAATGTGATGTGCTGTGACATGTGTACATATGTACATAAGTCAAGGTTATTTGGGCATACATGCATATGTACATATGTTTGAAAATAAGATGATGTTCTTGCGCTTGCGCATTATTGTTTTTCACATACAAATGTACATACATACATATGGATGTAAATGCTGTCGAATACATAAACTATAAATTGACAAAAATTCAGCCGTTTTTAACGTTCACAAACTTTACGGAGAATGGCTCAACCGATTTTAACCAAACTTTGCCACGTTGAAGAGACACATGTGTAGAAGGTTTGTGTTTTGAAATTTTATGAATCGGATACCAGGGTCTCGAGAAATAGGCCAAAACGTGGACCCGGGTAACCCTAGGATGTGTTTGTACAATATGGATATCAAATGGAAGCTGTTGGTGAATGCTTTAGAACAGAGTATTTTTCATGCCGCTCCGTGACTGGGGTCTCGAGATATAGGTCAAAACGTGGACCCGGGTAACCTTTGGTTGTGTATGTACAATATGGGTATCAAATGAAAGCTGTTGATAAGTGCTTTAATACGGGGTAATTTTCATACCTATTGATGACTAGGGTCTCGAAATATATGCCAAAACGTGGACCCGCCGTGTCTTTGCACCGAACTAAACCAAACTTACACACATTGTTAAGTAAGTATTGAAAAGGGGTTTCGTAAAGTTTGGTTGTGATTCGGAGAGTTGCAGTGTACTGCAAAAAAAGTTTGAATTTTAAACTAATAGCAAAGTCAAATAACTGTGAAAATGAATACTTATTTACTGAAGTATCTGATGGCATGAATCAAATTTTAATTGCATGTGTTTACAATCCTAACAAAAGTATTGCTCTTGATACACTATTTGTTGACCTGTCTGAATTTGTCTTAAATTACGAACGTATCCTGCTGTGTGGTGATTTTAATGTTAACATTTTAAAAAATGAGCCTTGTAGTAGTAAACTATTCGACCAGTTGGCAACAGCAGGACTTTGTGTTGTTACGGGATTACACCAACGAGATATTCAAATAACTCACAACCTAGTCTTCTTGATTATTTTATAACATGTGACTTGTCTCATATTCTTAAATTCGACCAAGCTGACTTTATATCTGACCACGACTTAATATTTTGTACCTTAGATGTTGTGATGAATCGTCCAAATTTAGGTGCCACCTATGAGTATCGTGATTTTAAATCGTTGAATAATAATTCTTTGTATTCAGACATGGGTTCAATAAATTGGAATGAATGTTGGTTTCTTAGTTCTGTTGATAATAAACTTGACTTCCTCAACCGTAACCTATCCTCGTTATTTAACATGCATGTTCCGCTTCGTTCTGTAAATGTTTTAAATAGTTCATGTCCTTGGTAAAACTCGAAAGTTCGAGCTGCCATTAGAAAGCGCAACAAGTATTATGCTAAGTGGAGAAAAAACTTGACAGATACTTCTTGGCGCCGGTACAAGGAAATACGAAATGAAACTATTGCAATAATACGACAAGCGAAACGTTGGTACAGTTACTCAAAACTTGATCCTTCACTTCCAACAAGAGAACTGTGGCGCAACCTAAAAAAATTTAAAATTCATGGCAAGGAAAGTCCCGAATGTGAGATTGACCTTGATGAACTTAATGACTACTTCATTAGTATTGGTAAGAAAACAAATTGTGCTCCTATTTTAAAAGAGTCCTCACCTTGTGCTACTCTAAAATAACAGTTTCAATTTATGACAGTTAGTGAGGTAGATGTCCTGAAAGCTTTATCCAAAATAAAGTCTAACGCTGTAGGCGATGATGGTATCTCGCTAAAATTTGTCCGTATAGTTATCCAATACATTATATAATAGGACCCCTTACCCATATAATAAACCGTTGCTTGACTAGTATGGAAAAAGGCTATAGTTCTCCCAGTCGCAAAAAAGGCAAATGCTATTTATGCTGGTGACTATAGACCTATCAGCATACTGCCCAAATTTTCCAAAGTTTGCGAAAACTTGATGGCCGCGCTTATTTCATCATTTGTACAGAACAATCGTCTACTCTCTCCACTACAATCTGGCTTCAAACAAAGTCACAGTTGCTCGACTGCAATGGTTAAAGTACTGGACGACATTAGAATTAGTTTTGACAACAGATACTTGACTCTACTTTGCTTGCTTGACTTTTCTAAAGCATTTGACTCAGTGAATCACAAATTGTTATGTTTGAAGCTTAAACATTATTTCGGCTTCAAAGACAGTGCGGTGAAGCTCATGGCCAGCTACCTTGGAGACAGAACGCAGAAGGTCAAGACCAGTAAATCAACATCTCAGTCTAGATACGTACACACTGGTTTTCCGCAAGGGTCTATCCTTGGTCCGCTTTTATTCAGTCTTTTTGTCAATGATGTTTTTAACGTTTGTCAGTATGTGAATGTCCATGCGTATGCTGATGATATACAATTGTACTTGTTCAGTCATATTGGTCTCATTGAAGATTTATGTTTCAAAATGAACAGTGATTTGTCTGCTATTTCTGTATGGGCTAATGAAAACTCTTTATGCCTGAACGCGTCAAAGTCATATGTCTTACCTATATGTAATAGTGTTGTGCATGTTGACAATATCTCTAAATTGTGGATAGGTACAAGTTCCCTTACCTTTATGGATAAGGTAAAAAATGTGGGGCTTATCTCAACACAAAACCTGTGCTGACCATATAAATAGGGTTGTGGGGAACATTTATGCTACATTGCGTAAGCTGAGAGTCTCTGCAACACTCACGCCACAGAAAACGAGGCGCAAATTAGTTCTCCAGCAAATTATGCCTCTCACTACGTACTCTGAGGTGGTATACAGCAAACTCGACTCCACATCTTGCCATAAACTTAATGTGGCATTTAATAACGCCACGCGGTATGTATATGGGATTGGCAGATATGACCATATCTCAGCCTTCAGATCAAGGTTACTGGGCTGTTGCCTTCATAGTTATTTGTCTGCGTTAAAAATTCTCGGCCGGTGACGCACTTGCCCATCTATGTCAACCAGGAGCAGCCGCTGACTCCAATTGACTTCCTTCTGGGTGAAGCCAACACACCACGAACTCCGATTGCCAGCGAAGTTCAGGAAAAAAAATGCTTTCTTCGACAACAGTGGCGTCTTGCTCGACAACTAAGGAACCATTTTTGGAAACGATGGATAGCGGAATACCTTCCGACATTGACACGCCGGGTTAAGTGGTGCAAAAGAACAAAACCTCTGCAGATAGATGACCTCGTCTTCATATGCGACCCCAATATATATCGCCGGGACTGGTGTCGAGGCAAGGTGGAAGGTTTGTATGCAGGAGCGGATGGTGAGGTCAGACGAGCTGACGTACGCACTTCGAGTGGATTAAAGCGCCGCGCCGTCTCCAAATTGGCAGTTCTGGACGTTGGTGGTGGTGAATCGGGTTGACTCACGGAAGCGGGAATGTTGGGAACCCCTGATTATTTGTAAAATTATTTGTAGTATACCTTATGTATTTGATTCCCGCCAATTCGATGCATGCGTGTTTGTACACACGAGTATGTCCGCACAATAGGTAACGGTCAATGCAGAGTTCCTATTTCGTTGTTTCTTGTTCGTGTACATATGTACAAACGCGCATATATAGAATTTCGCCGCTGCGTTAATGACTGGTTAAATTTCAAAAATCAGTCATTAGCCAGCGGAGGGAATGGACACACTGCGAAATAAATGAAAGTTAAGTTCGCAAGCGCATAAATTTTATTCCTGATGCATATTTTCGATTTGTCCAAAGTTTTTAAGGTTGAATTTTCTTAAAAAAACCCAGCTACGAATTTCCAATTGTTCTGTTATATTGCCGAACTGCATCGAAGGTATTCCAGGCTGGAGTGTCGCTATCGCTTTGTAGTTGGCAAATACCATACCATTTATGCGGATTTCTTTTTCGAAAGTTATTAGAAAAGTACCACTCATCGTGACCGAATAATCGTTTGCCTCTCGAACTTCTACAGTTTGGTAATTTATGGTTATGAAACCACTGTCTATTTCAATTACTGGATCGAGTTGGCTGAACGTATTTGTACATGATGGCTTGTATGCATATACATAGCATCTACTTTTATTCTGCAAAACTTACCAGTTGATGCTACCTTGCAATTGGTGAGAGGAAATGCTGAGCTTCCACAGCCTTCGACTACATTTGTTTCCAAAAATATTGTCGTTTCGTTGTGTGCCACTGGAAATATACTCCCAAAATCTTTATTTTGTAAAACTTTGTACTCGGAATTACTTATTATATGTCTTATACTAACGTTAACGCTATACTCAGTGATCAATATTTTTGGAATTTCTTTTGAATCAAGAAGGACTGGGTTAACAATGTTTATTCTTCTAAAAACTGTAGAGTAAGTGATATTGTCCAAGTGCGGTATTACTGCTCCATTCCTAGCTGTTAGTTATTCAAATTCGGTTGACTATCCGAGTAATTTGGTTTATTTGTATTTTATTTTTGCGCGTTGATAGATAATTGAGGTTCATTAGCTCAATAAGCGCCCTCTCCCTGTATTTTACCTCATTAAAGTCGTCAAAGTCTGGGTATATTTCGTGCATGCCTATGTTGAATTTGGAGAGTTTCCATTAGTCTGATAATCTGGTTAATGCCCGTTTTCTAGAATTTTTTTCATATGAGATTGAGGGAATATGTGAACCATAGTTTCCGTGTCCTTTAAAACGTTGCAGTAAATCTTTAAGTTCGTACAGTGCGTCATATAATCATAACTCGTATTGGTATGTAATTGCATTCGAAAAATCAGTTATTTTTTCAATCCCTGATTTAGCAGTAATATTAAAAATCTGTAAAGAAAAGTAAGAAAAGAATTTATTCATCAGGTTGTATTTACGAACCTCCTTATTTTCTATTAGAACGGTGGAACCTAAATCCTCTTGTACCATTTTTTCTATTAAAACTTATTTCGTATTCTTTTGTTAGTCTCCACATAGACTTTATTCCCTGGACTGAAAATTTGCATCATTTTATCCTTATTGTTCACATGCTTGTTTAGGTGCTCTGCGTGCGACTTGGCAAATTTCTTTATGGTTGCCGTAACTGAATCAATATGGAGGTCACGTTTTAGATCTTGCGTCCTAATATACCACGGAGCACAAACAACATGCTTGAGTGCCTTAGTCGCACGCAGAGCGACTTGAGGAGTGCCAGACTGGCGCTTCAACCATTTCACCTTTCCCGAACAGAGCGATGGGCTCTAGTTTGCGCCATCGTAGGTATTTTATTCTGGTCGTCCTCGTTAAAAAGTGCATCTACCCTTTTCGCTGTGGAATGAAATTTTACAGATGGGAATTTCCTTACAATATAAAACACTACTGAGTCAGGATTAATCCATTCCCCAACTAATGTCATAATATACTGCAGTATTGTACATGTGATTTGATGTCTTATCCTTGATTTGAAAATAATTTTAGTAACTTTTGCTGAGGATTATTTGATTCCGGAATGAGTTCACCGGGGTTTGGACTGCTGGAATTACTTCCGCTAAAGACTCTTCACTATGCATCGTGACGGATGTAGAATCTTCGGAATGTTGTACAGCATTGATGTGTTGCAGGGACAATGCATCGGAAAAAACATTATCTTTAAACTTAAGGGAAAACTCCTCAACAAATGCTCTTCAACGTATTTGGATTCTTATCCGAAACAACAAAGGTTAAGGGTTGGTTGTCTGTAAAAATTTTTAAATGACTAATATCATAAAAATACTTTCGAAGATTTTGAAGAGGCCACTTGTCATCTTGGTGTTACAGTCCGGGGTGGACCATTGCGTCCTCTACAATACGCCCCCATTCTTCTCGGCAGACCGCTTTCGCTCTATGTTGTGAGATTTTCATCTTCCGTATAGCGTCTTATACGCCTTGCAACGTTTTGATGCCTATACTCGTACAATAAAACCTAAAAGGTCAACTTCCTTCCTCATAAACTAAGATTTTTCCGTTGAAAGTCTTCTTAGAATTCTTTCTGTATCTTTGTACTGTTGTTCCTTGTTGCTAGATAAAATACCACGTCTTCGATGTAGATGTGGGAGCATTTCCCGTGACAGGATTTCCCTAAAAATATCGGCTATCGCCATTTGTAAAATCCTGGGGAATTTTTCAAGCCAAACGAAAGTCTACAAAACTCTTACTTGTCATTGTTCACAGAAAATGCCACTTTTCCCCTATCCTTTTCTACTATTATGTTCTGATGGAAGCCTGATTTTAAATCCATAGTAGTGGAAAATTCAGAAATTGATCAAAATTAGTGAAGTATCAGGAATGGAGTACCTGTCGCTAGTTGTTTTTGCATTTAACTTCCGAAAATCGATCGCGATGGGTGAATAACTCCATCTCTAACAAGTTCAAAACTTCTTCATTTACAAATTCCGAAGCCACCATTGGATATGGGTATGATTTTGAATAAACAGGCTTGTCATCCACAGTCCTTATGTTGGTATTATATAGCAGTGAAATCCTTTCCTTGCTCATATTTTCAGAAACTTCGGTTGTTATGGCATTATTTACGTCAGGACAGTGAAAATATTGTAATTATTCCTTACCTTTTTTCATATCAAGTACAAAATAAATTTCTTTGAGTAAATCCAAACCGATAATGTCATCAAACGTCTGCAGTGATGGAAGGATAAAAAAAAGGGAGCTTTTGCCCAAAAATATTGACGGTGCAATTCTGTTTGATTTCGTCGTAGCCATGGATGGACTTGGCCTTGAAGGAGTTTGTGACATTCTTAACTCCTTTTATGCTATTCATTCTTTTAATATAACTTCTAGACGCACCAAAGTCAATTTGAAACTTTATTGTTTTCCCGAGGGCGGGAAGGACTTTATCTTAAAAAAGTCACCTCACTTTCTTGTTGAAGTTTCCCCCATTCACAATGGTCGTCATAATAATATTCAAATTGACTGAAGTTATTTATTCTTTGCATTTTAGTAAAGTGCTCCCCATCACTCGCGCGATGTCTTTTGGTTGCTTCTCTTTGTGGCAATTGTTGATTGTTGTAAGCTATGGGCATTTGGTTAGAATCTTGCTGACGAGTTATATGACAGTCCTGCTCGTCTCTCCAGTTTGGGTTATGATTCATTTTCTGCCTAGAAAGGGAGAGAGTTAAATCGATTTCCATAGGCATTGCCCTCTGTTGAGGCTGTCGAATAATCTGTCTATGGTGAGGAAAATGGTGCCGAGCCAATAGTAAAAGCTGGTATTATGTGGAAAATAACTGTGCCTATGGCTACGTTGCGATCGGGCGCACCGTGAGGTTTATTGCATCATTACCGGGTGTTCAGGCATATTATCTGAACCAAGAAACGAAAGGTCGAAAAACGTGAGCTTGAGGTACATACCGATAGGAAAAACGGCTGAAACTTTTACCCGTAAGTTCAGCGGTTCACAGAAGGTTTCAAGAAAGAGTTTTTGTAAAATTCTGCGGAGGATTTTGGACAGCCGCGAACATCGCTGACGATGGAACAATGAGCTGAATGGGGCTTATGACTTTATAAAGAATAAAGATCGGCTAAATAAGTAGGTCATGTCGTACAAATGGGTAAAAATACTCTAGCTTTGAAAGTATTTGCCTTTACAAATCACCTCTACTTCTAGAGTTTATAAATTGTAAAGTGAGACACGAATTTCATAGATTATATGGCAACTAAGGCCTTTGAAAGCCCACATTCTAGAGAAGAAAGGATATCTGTACAGATTTGTGTATCTACTTATGTATGTAGGCGTTCAAAAAGTCAAGCACTATACCGCACCGCAGCTGCTTGAGTGCCATTGCATATATCGTCATACATCGTACTGTACCCTACCGCGCCTGTTTGTCCAGGCCTTTTAGCACTTTATCTAAGGTGAAAAATAATGAGGTAAACAGGTATGATTTTGCCCTTCCTAGTACAACTGGGATGCAGGAACTCAAGCAAACGTCAATTTCTTCTTTCAATTTCTTTGTACATAAAAATTTCATTAACAAGAGTCAGAGAACGTTAATGAATAGAGAAGTCTCAATGACTGGAAAGAATTCATTTTCGAGGGGTACTCGTCTCGCGAAGACAATTTCACCACCGACACATTTTTCAACAAAAATTAACAGTAAGGGGCTGAATTATGTAAATTTAGCAGCAGGCGATAAGATTTTCTTGGTGATTAGAAGCAAAGAATGTTAGGTAGCTTTTTAATATGACCTAAATATTTGAATTTCTCCAAATCATCCAAAATTATATACATATGTTATGTCTGTCTGTCTGGTGTCTGTAAAACTTTGTTGAATCCCTTCAACTGAATCAAAATCCTCTATCCTCTATCCAAAATCCTCATTACCAGGCGCACAGGAAGATGGCATATGCAAATGTAAATTTGGGAATTTATATACATTTGCGCATATGTATATGCTGTGTGTATGTATGCTCACCAGCCACAGCTCAAAATAAAACGGTAAACTTCTCAAGAAATCCAGCGCGAGTTATGGAAACCCCCATAACACAACCACCAACCAAACCTCCAAGGTTACATATATAAGTCAATGAACTAAATTAAAATCATAAGAATTATTGTTAAAGTATAGAATAAGCAATTTGTAATTTGACTTCATAAGAATTACTATTAAAATATAGAATAAGCAAATTGTAATTAAATTGAGTTCATAAGAATTATTAAAATACAGAATAAGCAATTTTACAATATATTTATAAGCTTCATATTACCGATTGCCGAATTAACAAAAACTTGTAAATTGCTAATTAAGCAATATTAACATTATTGAGAAATTGATTTAGTTAGTATTAAATGCAGAATAAGCAATTTTGTAATTAAATTATAAGTTTCATTTTTAAACACTTTTAATAAAAGAATCAGTTGTAATTCAGTGGTGAAAGAAAGTAGTGCATTGTTTTTTTTCTATCGTTTAAAAGATAGGAACATAACTGGCGCAGTCGGCTTAGGCCTGGTGGACGACTTCGATTTACAGTAAAAACAATTCCTGAAGGACTGTGAGGGAACATCACAGAAGCAGTACGAAAATAACTTCGAGGGAATATCGAAGGAAAATTTAAAGTACCCCCTGAAGGACTGTGAGGGCATATCACAGAAAAACGTTTTGAAGAAATATCGAATATCGGAGAATTTCAATTCCTTACCACCAGGAGCAACATGTTCAAAATCGTCCTCTTAATTTGGTGAGTAAAAATTGTGATGTGTATAAATAAATATATATAATAAAAACAAACAAAAAATAAATTATCACAAACAGGCTTGTACAGCCTTAACTAAATACAATAAACTGAGATTCCTATCGAAGGACCCTCCAGTATAACAGAAACTCAAATCTGCGATTCCGTAGCCATAAAGCCGGACCCTCCAGGTTAGAAGAGCCTATTAAAAAAAAAAAAAAAAAAGAAAGAAAAAACAACTTTATTATTATTACAAACAGGCTTGTACAGCCTTAACCAAATACAATAAACTGAGATTCCTATCGAAGGACCCTCCAGTATAACAGAAACTCAAATCTGCGATTCCGTAGCCTTAAAGCCGGACCCTCCAGGTTAGAAGAGCCCATAAAAGTAAATAAATAAATACAATAATAAAGTAATAAGGGAAAACTGAAACAGTGGAAATTTTTAATAAAATCAAAATTTTGAAAAAAAAAACCAGAAAAGGAAATATTGTACCTATTTCAAATACAAAACAAAAAAAAAAAAGAAAAAACAAAACGAGGAAGATATATATATACATACATACATGTAAAATAAAAAGAAAGAATTTTTGAACACATAAAAAAAAAAAAATAGGAATTAAGAAACAAAAAATGCAATAATAAAAACAAAAAAAAAATAAAATATAATATAGATATATATTCCTACATACAAAAACCAAAAAAATATATACATATATATATATATACATATATTTATAAGAACTATAATTTATTGTTATAAATAAACAACAAAAAAAAAAAAAAAATATTTAAATATTATTCACGTATTGATTGATTTCCCATAGAGAAAAAATAATTATACTACTAGTAAATGAACAAGCGAAAAACAGGTAAATCTATTTCATTTAGACCATACCCAAATACACTAGGAATATTTTTTAAAAGTAGGAGTTTAAGTTCAATATCCGAAGAATCTCCTTTGACAGATACATCTTTTCGATTAGAAGCAAATAATATGGCTACTCCTCTAAGCGAACAGCCAAGCACTGTAGGGAACCCTATCCCAAATTTTCCCCTTAGATTCTCTCTTGAATCTCTCCGTATTCCAGACGCTATAAAGGACTTGCCAACATACGAAGGCAACCCAAGACTCTTAAATGAATTTATTAACAACGTGGAAGAAATGTTGCTTCACATAACAGCCTGTGATGCAACACCACAGGGTCAGATACTATTGCGATCCATCCGCAACAAAATCATCGGACAAGCTAATGAGGTGTTAAATATGTACGGAACACCTCTTATTTGGGATGACATTAAACAAAACCTTATCCTACACTACTCAGATAAAAGGACCGAAACTTCTCTAATTAGAGAGCTCCATAATATTCGCCAAAAATTCAATAATGTAGAAAAATTTTACAGCGAAATAATAGAAATCCAGGCAGCTCTACTTAACAATATCCAAATACACGAAAGAGACGAAAGGGTAGTAAGATCTAAGAAAGAACTTTATTCTGAAATGTGTCTAAATAGCTTTCTGATTGGATTAAGGGAACCACTAGGCTCGACCATAAGGGCATCCAAGCCAGACTCACTAGCAGAAGCATTTTCATTATGCATTAAAGAACAAAATATTTTTTATATGAAAACAGATCCCATTACAACCCAAAATAAATGGCAGCCAAGGCCATACACTTCGTTTTATGGTGGAAACAGGTATAATAATAGATTTACACCTTTTCCGCAGCAAAAACAGTTTACATACAACAATCAATATACACGTCCCCAACAGCCAAAAGAAATAGTGAATTATAACGCCCAAACCTCTCAACGTAGGATAAACTCCAACTTCCCGAACCAAAACTACAACCAGAACCCATTTAGAGGTAACACGTTTCAAGGATACAGTAAGCCAGAGCCTATGGATGTAAGCTCCAGCTATGTGAAAACTCAAGCACCAACAACAACTCAAAGATCCTTCAAAACTGACCACACGATGCGTACTCTCGCATCCGGAAATCAATATAAGAGTAGGGAGCTTTATAACCTTCAAAGCAACAACTATCTAGATCCATTACCACCAATCGCAGGTTACCAACAAAACTTAGATCAATACCAAGAAGCACAAGATCATTCGAACATTGAGGACAACACAAATTTTCGCGACTTAGCCTTAAACAACAGACAGGATACCTAGTTATAAATAAGCATGGTAGCGAGTTAGGCTACATTAATATCTCTTCCCCATTCGGACGACCTCTTAAATTCCTAATTGACACGGGAGCCTCCTCATCATTTATAAACCCAAAATTTATAAATCCTTCAGATCAAACAACATGTAAACCAATTACCATAACAACGATCCTCAACAAATATGAACTAAACAAAGAGGTTAGACTTCCAAAATTCGTTGAGCTTAACGAACCAGGTGAACTAAGATTTCTTTTATTTAATTTTCATAATTATTTCGATGGACTGATAGGCATTGACATCCTTTCACAATTAGAATCCAAAATAGATTTGGAAAAAAAAAAAATTGTAACAAAGAACTCAATAATTCCTTTAGAATTTAAACCGAATTTCTCATCAGGGAAGCATATTATTCCTGATAATTCCAAACTTATAAAAAAAATTCCAGTAGACGTGAGGGACGGAGATATCTACATAGAAAAAACTTGTATCACTTAGAACAGAGCATTTAAACAGTGAAGAAAAATTACACCTATTAAAACTCTGCCAAAATTATAAGGATATCTTTTTTAAGGAAAATACTAAATTGACTTTCACCAATCAAGTCAAGCATAAAATAACAACAACGGACGATATCCCTATGCATACCAAATCCTATAGATACCCTCAAGTACACAAATTTGAAGTAAAAAAAACAAATAGCAGATATGTTAGAACAGGGAATAATACGCCCAAGTTATTCTCCCTGGAGTTCCCCTGTATGGATAGTTCCAAAAAAACTCGATGCTAGCGGTAAACAAAAATGGCGGCTGGTAATAGATTACAGGAAACTTAATGAGAAAACCATATCCGATAGGTATCCCCTCCCCAATATAAGCGAAATTCTAGACAAATTAGGTAAATGTATGTACTTTACCACACTTGATTTGGCAAGTGGGTTTCACCAAATTGAGATGCATGATAAAGACATACCAAAAACTGCATTCACAGTAGAAGGCGGACATTTTGAGTATCTTAGAATGCCTTTTGGACTCAAAAACGCACCATCCACCTTCCAAAGAGTCATGGATAACGTTTTAGGTGAACTAGTAGGTAAAATATGCCTAGTCTATCTAGACGATATTATTATCTATTCCACATCCCTACAAGAACACATACAAAACATCCAGTTAGTTTTCGATAAGCTCCGATCATCCAACCTTAAAATTCAAACGGATAAATCCGAATTTCTAAAAAAAGAAACAAAGTTTCTCGGGTATATTATATCAACAGAGGGAATACGACCCAATCCGACAAAAATTGATGTTATAAAAAATTTTCCAATCCCCCGAACTCAGAAGCAAATTAAAAGCTTCATTGGCCTTGTCGGGTATTACCGAAAATTCATTCAGGATTTTTCCAAATTAACCAAACCCCTAACGGAATGCCTCAAAAATGGTAAAAACATAGACTTTAATGAGAAATACATGAACGCTTTTGAAACATGTAAGTCTATCTTAACTAACGACCCCATTCTACAGTATCCTGATTTTGCAAAACCCTTTATACTAACCACGGACGCAAGCAACTTTGCGTTGGGAGCTATACTATCCCAAGGTCGCATAGGAAACGATAAACCTATATGCTACGCTAGTCGAACCCTCTCAGAATCCGAATGCAATTATTCAACAATAGAAAAAGAACTATTGGCGATAGTATGGGCGACAAAATATTTCCGCCCTTACCTGTTTGGACGTAAGTTCTTTATTGTGACTGATCATAGACCACTCACGTGGATAATGAGTTTAAAAGAGCCTAATTCAAAACTGGTCAGGTGGCGAATCAAACTGGAAGAATTCGACTATGAGATAGTATACAAGAAAGGAAAATTAAATACAAATGCTGATGCCCTAAGTCGAATAAAAATAGATATACCTAAATTATCAGAAATAAACGTAAATGATGCTGTTTCAAATAAAGGTACGTCTGGCACCACAGTGCATTCAGCAGAGGAAAATTTAAATGACGGCATATATATCTCTGAGAAACCCCTAAACGACTTTAACCTACAGCTCATATTCGAAAAATCATCAGAAACTCCAGAAATGTCAGTTATTATGCCATTTAAAAACAAGCAACGTAGGATATTCAGGAAACCTTTATACACAGAAGAAATAATAATAGATATTTTTAAAAAATTCCTCAATCCAAATAAGTTGTCCGCTATATTTGCTGACGATGACACTTTTCGCATTATTCAGTCCGTTTTTATCAAAATATTTTTCAAATAATAAAATGTTTCGTTTAATACAATGTAAAGAAATACTTAACGACATAACAGACACTGACAAACAAGAGGAACTAATAAAGAATTACCATGAAAATAATAACCACCGCGGAATTAACGAAATGCTTCTCCATCTTAAAAGACAATTTTATTTCCCTTTTATGAAAAACAAAATAACACAGATTGTTAACAACTGCGACAAATGCCAAACCCTTAAATATGACAGAAATCCCCCAAAACCCTTGTTTGAAAAACCGGAAACCCCCTTAAAACCTTTAGACATCTTACATATAGACATCTACAGCATAAACCACAAACAAATGCTAACAGTTATTGACAAATTCTCAAAATTTGCAGCAGCATACACACTCCCATCAAGACATTCTGTATGTATACTAAAATCTCTAAAACAACTCATTAACCTTTACGGTATTCCAAGGAAAATAGTTGCTGACCAAGGCTCGGAGTTCACAGCCAATATCTTCAAAGAATTTTGTGGGCAATTCCAAATTCACTTGCATATTACCTCATTTCAACAGAGCACGAGCAACGCTCCTGTAGAAAGACTACATTCCACCCTAACGGAAATATACAGAATTGTATTAACTACCAGAAAAGAGAATCACCTTAGCGAAGACCATGACGACATACTTACAGAAGCGTTAATCACCTACAACAACTCAATTCACAGTACTACGAAATTGACCCCATACGAACTATTTTTCGGTAGAACCTTCAAATTTAATAATACTGTCACTTTCAACAACGAACATGAATACATTACAAAACTTAACGAATTCCAAAACATTTTATACCCACAAATCAAAGAAAAAATGGAAAAGGCAATTAGCAATAGGATAAACAAACTGAACGAAACCCGCTCAGACCCGGAAAATTTAGAAAATCAAACCATTTATCGAAAAGAAGCAAAACGTAATAAAATTACACCCAGATTTTCAAAACACAAAGTGAAGAAAAACAATAGAGTAACTATAATTACAGATCATAACAACAAATTTCACAAGTCAAAATTAAAAAAGATACACACAAAACCAAAAACTTCTAATTAAACCTTTTCTTCATTCATAGGATACCACTAGCATTTCCTCAAACGATAGACATAACAGAAATAAACAAACATCAGAAAGTAGTTAGATTCCGATTAGGACCAGCAAGAATAATCACTAATCAGAATAACCTCATACATATTGTTAACCTGGACGAGTACACTAAAACTGTCAATAAAATACAGGACACTGTCTCAGTCTTCGAAAACACCCACAGAACTACAAGCTTGACAAAAGTAACTAGGTTAAAACTCAAGGAACTAGAAAATAAAGTACAGACACTTACACCACATAAACGACATAAACGTGGACTCATCAACGGACTAGGGACAACCGTGAAATTCATCACGGGGAATATGGATGCCAATGACGCACTTTCCATAAATAAACAAATTCAAGACATTAAAACTAATACAACACATATCGAGACTATACATAATAACCAGAACCAAATAAATTCAATCATGCAAGAAAGATTGCAAAACGTCACTATCCATATAAACAAGAAACAGGATAAAATAGAAGCATACATAAACAAAATCGCAAACAATATCTTGAAAGGAGATGACCAACTTTTTGAACTTCAGTATATCAGCCAAATTAATTATAATATAGACCTTTTAAACAATCACTTAGAAAGCATTGCGGAATCAATTGTCCTAGCAAAACTAAATGTGATATCGAAATTCATACTAAGCACTACAGAGCTAGACCAAATATATAACTATATGGAAAATCAATCAATAAAAATTAGCTCTAAAGAGCAAATATACGAACTGCTTGGACTACAAGCATATTATAATAATTCAAATATTATATTCAATGTACAAATACCAAATGTATCAAAAGAAAACTACGAACTTTATCATATACTTCCACTCCCCTTAAATAACACTAAAAAGATAAAAATAAAACCATACTTAACATACAATAAAAACCACATCCAATTTTTTAACGAACCTTGTCCAAGAGTCGAGAACACCTACTACTGCAAAAAATCACCATATACTGAATATACAACCAACTCCACCTGCATTGGACAAATAATAAGCAACAAAGATGTTCTGTGCGACCTAGAAGACGTTGGCAATATACACTTAATCATACAACCTGAACCAAATTATATTCTCTTCATCAATACAAACAAGACTACCGTAACAACTAGCTGCAACAACGACACTTACGAAGTTAAGGGTACAGCTCTCCTCTACTACAACAACTGTTCAATCAATGTCAAGGGCGAAATCTACAAAGACAACCCCATGTTTTACAGAGACGAACTTTTTCTACCCCTCGTAAGCTACTCCGAGGTAAACGCAAAAACAATAACCAACAAACTGAGCCTCGACAAACTTAGAAGCTACCAACTAGAAAGCCACGAAGCAACATCAAAGAAAAACAACATTATTATCCTAACAACCTGTTCATTGAGTATCATATTTACCGCCGCACTTGTTTACATCGCAAGGATAAGAACTAAATTTCAATTCACGCCTGATCTTCAACTAAACGTTCCAGCCCCTACGTCTTCCTTGTGGACTTCACTTTACTCTAAGGGGGGAGGAGTTATGGAAACCCCCATAACACAACCACCAACCAAACCTCCAAGGTTACATATATAAGTCAATGAACTAAATTAAAATCATAAGAATTATTGTTAAAGTATAGAATAAGCAATTTGTAATTTGACTTCATAAGAATTACTATTAAAATATAGAATAAGCAAATTGTAATTAAATTGAGTTCATAAGAATTATTAAAATACAGAATAAGCAATTTTACAATATATTTATAAGCTTCATATTACCGATTGCCGAATTAACAAAAACTTGTAAATTGCTAATTAAGCAATATTAACATTATTGAGAAATTGATTTAGTTAGTATTAAATGCAGAATAAGCAATTTTGTAATTAAATTATAAGTTTCATTTTTAAACACTTTTAATAAAAGAATCAGTTGTAATTCAGTGGTGAAAGAAAGTAGTGCATTGTTTTTTTTTCTATCCTTTAAAAGATAGGAACATAACTCGCGCACTCATAGGCGCAGCGCACATTCATAGGCACAGCATTGTAGGGGAGGGGGCCCAGTTGTGACGCAGGCCCAGTTGTGACGCAGCTAAATATTTTTGACATGCGGTATGAAAATGACAGTTTGAGCCCTGCCAATCATGTTCGTTTGACGTTCAGCAGTTTTTGTGCAGACACCAACGTTAGTAGTCGCATTGTGTATACACGCACCAAACATCGTGTTGAAAATCGTGCGAAAAAGTTATTTTGATTTTTTTCAAAGTACCAAAATTTTGTGAAATTAACAGTGAAAAGGCGAGTGTAATGCATCAAAATATTGTATTTGCCGTATATTTTGTGATTCTATATGGATTTATGTGATTATGTGGTGTCTATAAAAAACTTGCTTGTCATACACAAAATAGCATCGTGACCCGGTGGTGACTCAGCGGGTGGCCCAGTTATGACGCACCTTTTTTTTGCACTACGATCATATAGAACTGCCGAATTCCTACATTTTTGTTGTTGTTTAAAAAAAACCAACTGCCAACTCGATCAATTGCAACGTATGCAAGCGTCCAGTTCATTTGAAGTGCGCCAACATGCAGGCAAGTTATTTCACTTGCAAACACTGCGAAAGTGACGTGGACGACGACTAGGAATATTTAGATGACGATGATGAATAAAAATCGTTGTCATTTATGGCCATTGAAGGACATTTTCTTTTGTATGTTTCATTATTTTTGCCATTGAAAGCCTTCAAAATAAATAAATCATTAAATCACAACAATTGGTGTGCCATTCCTTTCATATTTTCTCATTTCAAGTAAATTTCTTGAGGTGCGTCACAACTGGGCCACTTTTTTTTTGTCCTAAAAAAAGTTATCCTGAAAAAATTTGTTCCAAAATTTTTTGAGTAACTCAAATAAACATACTTTCTTTGGAGAAAAGTTGCGTTTGGTTAATAGTTAAATGTTAAACTTCTTCATTTTTCAATTTGCGGAACTGAGGAAAAAATTTTAATTTTTTTCAAAACCCGCGTCACAACTGGGCCCCCTCCCCTACATATACACATATTTACGTACATATATTGATGCATACATATGTACGAAGCCGCGGGCACTCGACTTGACAAAAATTCAAGATTTATCAAATATTGGCAAATAATTCTACGCGAAATATTCCAATATTGACTATTTTCGAATTGTCGAGAAAATTGGCATATGGGCGGCTTGTATTAATGATTAAAAGTACTCGCTCTTAGAACTATGAGCTCTAATTTATCAATGAATTTTTTGATGATGAGTTTTTGTTGCACAGTACAATAGTTGAAACTGTTCGGCGCCGCCGCGAATGGCAACTAGAATGATGGCCGCTACGCCTGCGTCTATGACTGCATTTTGTTCTTGTAGTCGCTAGGCATAGAATTTTAGCTTTGAACGACATACGCATTTTGAGGAATAAAGTGAGTGCCCTGTGTGTGCGGTTGAATGTACATGCATATGTGTATATTAATAAGAATTGTTTTGCTTGAATTCAATTCACATATTTATATTTGCATATGCCATCTTCCTGTGTGCCTGGTAATGAAGCGTTTTGTATACAGAATTTTTTGATTTGATAATTGAACGTACATATATATATAGTTAGGGCATCAAGTGTGCATATACGCACATGCACATGTCGATGCATATGCAGAAGAAGTTGTTTTAGCATTTGCAGGAATTCGATCATTCGAATATTTACTCCCGAATTATTGCATGAAATATGATAAGACGATGCTCGTGAGGTAGGTCATGTTGCTTCAGTGCATACATATGCGTGCAACACTAACTATATTTATTAAAGATGCAACAGAACTTAGTTGTCACATATATGTATGTATGCAAATACGTTTCTTTGAAGTTTTATTTTATTTATTTTAAATTTCAAAATTTGGTACTATCTATAAAATGCATACATATGTATATGAATTATTCCCTGTAATATACATATGTAAATTGAAAAAAAATTTCGTTTGGTAAAGGAACAAAAAATGCATATTCAAATGCACATAAATATGATAAGGCAATGCGTCGCGAGATAGGTCATTGTTGCTGCAGTGGGTGTGCAGATACATTTGTAACACTATAAGAATTGAAGATGGAATTGAACTTTTGCACAAATATAAGTAACAAAATATATGTATATATACATATATTGATATACATATATATTCATCAATATACCAATATGCTCTTTGAATTCTTGTCTAAAATTAATTTCGACTCGAAAAATTAGTAAAAATTTTCATCAAAACTAAAACGCACACAACAAAATGTGAGGTCGTTTTATAATGTATTTTGTTTAAATTTTTCTTTTAAAATTAAAACAACAAACATTAAAGTTACTTTGATTTTAAATGTTGTCTTTTTATTTGGTTATATTTGTTTGAAAATATAAATTGAATAAATTTCGTTTATCAAGGGAACATAGAAATGCACAAGCAAATGCCTTGCAAAATGCCGTCGGCATTCGTCAATTTGATTTCATACAGAAAACAAAAACTGAGCAGAGCCAATGTACTTGTACCAGAGAATGTTAATGCAATGAGAAGGAGCAAATGTTAAATAAGCTTTTTTCGAGTTCTAATTTGTAGATTCAAACTAAGGTAATTTCAAATTCAACTTTGCTCACGAGTGGGGAATTGCAGATATTTACCACGCGAGTGACGCGAGTGGAGGGTTTCTATATTTACTTACCACGCCAGGATAGGAATTCAGATATTTTCTGCGTTTACCAAACTACTGAGGAAGTTCATAAGATTTTTCGGCACACTACTAAGGAAATCGAAGCGAATAAATTTGCGATTAAGAAGGCCGTGCGGCAGTTAGTTTGTGGTGCAGAAGCTAAAGTCGGCGGAATTATTCGTTTTGTTTTTTATCACGTATTTAATTTAGGTTCAAGTCCTGAAGTCATATTTTTTTTCTAGCACATTTTTTTTACAATTCAAACCAGGAAAGTTTGGTAAAATTTTTGAGTTTATTTTAATTAAAATTTCTTTATAATACCGGTTTTTTTATTTCATAAATGGAAATTTCTTTTCGGTATAAAATAGTTCATACTGGATATGACCTGATTTTTATATAAATGAATCAAAACAGAAAATATGTACATATGTCTATAATCTATTTCATCAAATCTAAATTATATTGATGAGAAAATATCATTCTAATATCCGTCCACAAAGCCAAACGCGCAACACACGCAGAATATGTGCATATAAAACTGCGAATCGAATAAATGAGTGATTTAGAAAACTTCATTAGTGATTGTAGATTAGTGCAATCGTGAAAGACGTGTTGTGTATGAGGTACATAGTCTCATGTTTGACTCAGGTTCAAGTCCTGTACACAGTTTTTTGTTCGATATTTTTATTTCATTTTTTATATTTGGTTTAATTAGAATTGATTTAAAATAGTGTATTCATTCATCTCTTCAGTCAAATCTGAACTACTTACATACACATATTGATGAGAAAATATTCTAATATCCATGGATGCATCCAGAAAGCCAAACGCGCATACACGCATATGTATACAAATATATTCAAACCTTCAACGAACGCAAAATGTATGCATATAAAAAACAACAACTGCGACCGTCTTCTTGTCCGTCAGTGAAAAGATGGGATATGTATACCCTATGAGCAAAAAGAAGCGGGAAGGTGATGTTGACTGTTTTCTTCGATTGCCAAGGCGTAGTGCACCATGAGTACCTTCCATCGGGCCAGGCAGTCAATAAAGAATATTATTCATCCGTTTTGAAGCCTTTGAGAGATGCTGTATATTGCAAACGGCCGGAAATGTGAGCAAACAATTCTTGGATTTTGCGTGATGATAACGCGCCATCGCAGCGATCAAAGAGATCAAAGAGAATACGACGAAGGAGCTGAAGGCCATGTCGGCCTACCGGGGCTGTTTGGAGGACTGGGTTAAACGTTGGCACATGAGTGTTGCTTCAGACGGGTCATATTTTGAAGGAGATAATATAAATTTGCCTGAAATTTAACTCTGTTATGTTTTATTTAAACATTCCCGGTACTTTTTGTTCGTAGGGTACATATATGCGGCTTTGCGAACAGAAATGTGTGATTCGCTGGATTTGTTCAAGAAATCTAAGTCGCATTAACTCGCGACTGTCGAACAGTTAGAAGACATATTTACATACATATAAGGGTGCATACATACATACAAGCTGTATAATGTGCAAGAAGGAAAAGGCAAGTGATACGGCGCATGCGATGACCAGCAGTTAGTGCCCTCAATATCTGAGAGCTCTTAAAGATATTCGGCAGAAATGAAGATCTTGCAACTAAATCTTAACCACTGTGAAAGCGCCCAGGACCTACTCGAGCAGACTATACGGGAACACAAAATAGATGTTGCTATACTCAGTGAGCCCTATAAACACAAAAAAGGTAACGGCTGGGCCTCTGACACAACAGGCAAGTCAACGATTTGGAACTGTGGAGCAAATAGATCCCAACTGATGAGCGTGAATGCAGCCCGCGGATTCGTACGTGCACGCGTTGAAGGCACATACATTTACAGCTGTTATCTACCACCCAGCTTAACTCTGCTGGAAGCAACAGGCATCCTGGAGAACCTCGCCCAGGATGTAAAGGAGCATAGACCTGTCATCGTAGCCAGTGATTTCAACGCTTGGGCTGTTAACTGGGGATGCCCACGGACAAGCCCTAGAGGGCAAGCCCTGCTTGAAGCGTTCGCTATGCTAGATATAGCCTTGATGAACACAGGAAGCCAACAGACGTATCAAAAGGCGGGAACGGGGTCTATAATCGACCTTACCTTCATGAGTTCTAGTCTTGTTCGCGACACGAAATGGTTCGTCAGCCAGCATTACACTCGGAGCGATCACCTCGCAATAATCTGTCAAATAAGGAAGCACGGCGAAGAAAGGTTCTCAAATAACTACGACACGCGGTACAAAGTTAAAACAATGGAGGCTGAGATTATCGAAATCATGCTGGCAGATGTAACTCTTGGAGGGGATGCATCTGAGAAAACAAAACAAACCATGAGACACCTAACAGAGGCATGCGATGCAGCCATGTCCAAAACGAGGCCCAATAAGCGCAACAGCGAACCTGTCTACTGGTGGACAGCAGACATTGCAGAACTGCGCAGCGAATGTTTAAGAGCAAGGCGAATCTACCAACGATCTAGGGGTACGGACAGTTTTCAAGAAAACCAGCTCCAATATAAGCAAAGAAGGAAGGCCCTAAAAAAGGCAATCAAAAACAGTAAACGCCGGTGTTTCCTCCAGCTATGCGACGATGCCGATAACGACCCTTGGGGCCTCGGTTACAGGCTTGTTATGAAAAAGCTCAAAGTCTTTAAGCCACTCCCAACAACATGCCCAACTACACTGCGTAATGTAGTAGAAACTCTGTTCCCCGTCCAAGACACTATACGAGACCACGAATTGGTAGGATCCTGTGAAGGCGACCAAAATTTGCAGCTAACCAACAAAGAAGAACTCCTTATGATCATAAAACGGATTAAAAATAATAAAGCTCCCGGACCGGATGGAATCCCCAACGAGGCCTTAAAAGTTGCTATTCAAAGTCGTACCGACATTTTTGTAGATCTCTACAATACATGCCTAAAGGAAGGTACATTTCCAACAAAGTGGAAGTTGCAGAAACTGGTTTTAATACCAAAAGGATCCAAGCCTGCGGAAGACCCTACAGGCTACGGCCCCCTGTGCATGCTCGATACTGCAGGAAAAATCCTGGAACGACTGATTGCAGTCCGTCTGGAGGCTGCTATAGAGGATGTAGGCGGTCTATCACCCCGACAATTCGGATTCCGGAAAGCCCGTTCAACAACAGATGCTGTGTCTGCAGTCAAGACCATTGCGCAGAAGGCAATTGAAGGTACTCGATGGCTAAACGGTAGCAAGGAGTATTGCCTAATTGCGACACTAGACGTCAAGAACGCCTTCAATAGGGCGAATTGGAGCAAAATTCTGATCGCCCTTGATAATTTCCACGTTCCAAGGTACATTCGCAGGATTGTCGCCAGTTACCTTTCCGACAGAACACTGCGCTATAAAACCGATGCTGGGGTAAAAGAGCACAAAATAACTGGCGGAGTTCCACAAGGCTCAGTCCTGGGACCCTTACTTTGGAACGTCATGTACGATGGAGTCTTGCGCCTCAGTCTGCCTCTAGGGTCGCAAATCATTGGATTTGCTGACGACATAGCTGTTGTGGTCGTGGCCAAAACACTCCGTCCAGCCGAAGAAACATGCAACCGGGCTGTCGGCATGGTAAAGAGATGGTTATGTAACAGTGGTCTAACTCTTGCGGACCATAAAACTGAAGTTGTATTAATTAGCAGCAGGAAGATTGTGGAGTCAGCTAATATAATGGTGGGCGACCATGGTATAGAATCGAAGCCATTCAGTAAGTACCTGGGCGTAATAATTGACCGTAGGCTCAATTTCAAAGAGCACTTGGTGTACGCGAGCAGCAGGGCGGCAGAAGCAGTAACTGCGCTAACACGACTAATGATGAATATTAGAGGCCCTAGGCAAAACAGCAGGAGACTTCTTAATACTGTGGTCTCATCGATTTTGCTGTACGCAGCTCCGGCATGGGCGGAAGCCACAAACTACAGCTCGTATGTGAAGTGTATGAAATCGGTGTACCGATTGAGTGCCCTCAGAGTGTGCTGCGCGTTTCGCACGGTATCGGAAGACGCCATTATGGTTATAGCAGGTCTACTCCCAATAAATTTAATAGCAAAAGAGTACGCTGAAGTTTACCAAAACAAAGCTACTTCAGACCGACAGACAATACGCAGGATAGCAAGGGAGCGCAGCCAGCGTTTATGGCAGAAAAAATGGAGCTCGTCTCCCAACGGACGCTGGACGTACCGTTTGATTCCCATTATTTCCAAATGGATTAACCGTGAACATGGACAGTTAGATTACTACCTGACCCAAATACTGACAGGACATGGGTGCTTCAAATCCTACTTATACAGGTTTAAGCACGGAGACGACCCGTACTGTTCTCATTGTGCACAAACTGCAGAAGACGCAGAACATGTTTTGTTTGTCTGTCCGCGATTTGCGTTAGAAAGGGGGGAACTAAGCACTAGGGTGGGGAAGCCTATTACGGCTGATAACCTAGTCGATATTATGATAGAGTCCGAAGAATATTGGTCCGCTGTATGTAATATGGCAAAAATAGTAATCTCCAAACTGCGTAGCGCTGAACAACAGCGCAGATCTTCATGAAGAGGCAATAGGCTGCTCCCCCTTCCGTGAAGTACTACTTAACGGTTGTCCCGCGGGAGGGAAACGGAGCTGGGGTGGGTTTTTAGTGGGTGAGCCGAAAGGCAAGTCGCACACTTTTCGGCTTTCAATGCTTTGTGCCACCTCCATAAAAACAAAAAAAAAAAAACATGAATGACTATGAATAAGTTCGTGCGGTTTTACAACAGATGGCGTAACTTGATTATTATTCCGTCGATCCACATTTCCAAACATTCATTGGAGAGCTACTGTCGTAAGGCACAAACGTCAGTATAAGTTTTTTATTTGAAGCGTAAACAACAATATTTTTACCACACTTGAAAATGTCGAATTTCGTGCCAAATAATGTGTTTTTGCGGGGAATTCTTCTTCATTATTTTAATATGAAGAAAAAAGCAGCCGAAAGTCATCGTATCTTGGTGGAAGTTTATGGTGAGCATGCTCTATCTGAGCGAACGTGCCAGAAGTGGTTTGCACGCTTTAAAAGTGGTGATTTTGGCTTGGAAGACGAAGAACGCGAGGGTGCGCCGCCAAAGTTCATGGATACCGAATTGGAGGAATTGCTCGATCAAGATCCGGCTCAAACGCAAGAAGAGGTTGCAAAAACTTTGGGAGTTGATCAATCAACCATTTCCAAACGTTTAAAAGCCATGGGAATGATCCGAAAGGTAGGCCATTGGGTGCCGTATGAATTGAAGCCAAGAGGCGTTGAACGCCGTTTTATGGCATGCGAACAACTGCTTCAACGGCACAAAAGAAAGGGTTTTTTGCATCGAATTGTGACTGGCGATGAAAAGTGGGTCCATTACGACAATCCAAAACGTCGGGCAACGTATGGATACCCTGGCCATGCTTCAACATCGACGTCGGCGCAGAATATTCATGGCCTGAAGGTTATGCTGTGTATCTGGTGGGACCAGCTGGGTGTTGTGTATTATGAGCTACTGAAACCGAATGAAACGATTACGGGGGATGTCTACCGACGACAATTCATGCGTTTGAGCCGAGCACTGCGAGAAAAACGGCCGCAATACGCCGATAGACACGACAAAGTTATTTTGCAACATGACAATGCTCGGCCACATGTTGCACAAGTGGTCAAAACATACTTAGAAACGCTCAAATGGGATGTCCTACCCCACCCGCCGTATAGTCCAGACCTTGCGCCATCCGATTACTATCTCTTCCGATCGATGCAACATGGCCTGGCTGACCAGCACTTCCGTAATTACGATGAAGTCAAAAAATGGATCGATTCGTGGATTGCGGCAAAACCGACCGAATTTTTCACAAAGGGAATCCGTGAATTGCCAGAAAGATGGGAAAAAGTAGTAGTAAGCGATGGACAATATTTTGAATATTAAATTTGTAACCATTTTACGTCAATAAAGTTTCAAATTTCGAAAAAAAACCGCACGAACTTATTCATAGTCCATTACATACGGAGCCGCGGCCACTCGACATGACAAAAATTTAAGATTTATCAAATATTGGCAAATAATTCCACGCGAAATATTCCAATATTGACTATTTTCGAATGGTCGCGAAAATTGGCATATGGGCGGCTCGTTTTATGAATGAAATTGAAATATGAGCTCTAACTTATGAATGAACTTTTTGTTTTGTTCTAAATTGTTCAGCGCCGTCGCTGATAGAATCATGGCCGCTGCGACTGCGTCTACGAATGCATTTTGTTTTTGTAGTCGCTAGGCTTAGATTTTAGCTTCGGGTGACATGCGCATGTGAGGTATGTGTTTTTGTTGTGTTCTAGAACATTTTAGAAAGTGTGAAGGGAGCGCTGTGCTCGCGCATATATGCATGAATGTATGAACGTGCATGGATGTAGTAACATATGAATACAATTTTATTTATTTATTTATATGTAAGAGTAATAGTTATAAATTATGAATACAATTATTTTGTAGGAAGTTTAGAAGGCAAGTAGGTATACTCGTATATGTATGTATATATGCTAGGACATAAAGTGGGTATATATACATACATAGAGCAGAATTGTTTTTGCACTTGTTAGGAAGAAACTCGTTCACTAGTGCGTATGTGTATTTGATTTCTTGTAAGAATGTGATGTGCTGTGACATGTGTACATACATAAGTCAAGGTTATTTGGGCATACTTGCATATGTGATATGATGTTCTTGTGCTTGTGCATTATTGTTTTTCATATACAAATGTACATACATACATATGTATGTAAATGCTGTCGAATACAAAAACTATAAATTGACATACAATATAAAATAAGTGTTGATTTATCTTAAACGTTTCTTTTTTTCTGAATGCAAATACCTCCTATTGACATGTACATACATATTATGTACTTATGTATATTATCATATACCCTAATTTATTTACACATAAAGTATACGTTCATTTATGTACATCAATATGTGTGTAATGAAAAACTTCATGAATTACTTTCAGAACTTTATTAAAATTTATTCGCGTCGCGCGCATGCACAAAACCTTTTGTTCACAACGCAGGCGCAGAAATAAACGCTCTGCGTATTTATCCTCGCCACGTGACTCGCCATCAATTCAATATCTATTGTTGTGGATAGCAAACTGTCATGGAGATTATACGTGGAAAAAATATCAAAGAAAGCCTCTAAGACCTTATTCTTACGAAGAGCAATGTTGGGTAAGACCTGGGGTTTTCTCCTTAACTCACACATAAGATATATATTACATGACAGTCATTAAACCAATAATGCTCTATGGTTCGCCAGTGTTGTGGACGGCGTGCGATAAAGTGACGTGTGTTAAAAGATGGGAAAGCGTGCTATAATACGAGTATGTGTAACCAGCGCTATCAGTTCAACTCCAACAGTGGCAATAGAAAGAATTCTCAACTGGCATCCAAAATCTAGTAGTTAGATACTCAGATAAATATCTGCTGTATAACTGAAGATGTCACGACGATTCTCACAGATGCTTTCTGGTCATAGCAACATTCTGAACATTCTGAATTCAACCGGAAGGTCAAAATAAGTAATTCCAAAAGTTATATTTGGCAAGAAGCCTAGCGTCATTATAGAGCAAAATGGATGTCAGAAAGGTCTAGAATCTACTTACCAGTCATACAATTTCTTTTCAGATGGGTCCAGAATGGCGAAAGGAGTAAGAGCGGCTGTCTTTTGTCCGGAATTTGATCTCCGAAAGTCTGTCAGACTCCTTAACTATTGTAGTATAATTCAAGTGAAATCTATGCCGTACCAAAAGCAGATTAACTCGCTCTAGAATTATATATCTATCTAAATAAAAATTCAGCCGTTTTTCGCGTTGTGATGAACTTTACGGAGAATGGCTCAACCGATTTTAACCAAATTTTGTCACGTTGAAGAGACACATGTGGAGAAGGTTTGTAACTATGTTTGGTTAAAATCTCCTTTACTTCTTCGTCAACACACAGTATACACGAGGCAGCGTTCTTTTTACGCGTGTGGTTGTTATTGTAAACGGTTGCATGGAGCGTACATTTTACTCACATATGTACAAGTTAACGCAGCAGTATTTATGCCTAAATTTTCATTCCATTACATACATTTTAATGGAATGCAAACATACACACATATACATTAGGGTGGTCCAAAAATGCATGGGAAAAAATTTATATTAAAATTTTTATGCTGCCGCCCCCCATAATGGTAAAGAATGAAAAATAAAAAGACCCGTATTTTTTTTTTTTTTTTAATCAGACCATATTTAATGGTGCCGCCGGGGCTTTGAAATATCCCATGTATTTTGCATGGGAAAAAAATACTTTTTCGTAGATTTCATGTAAAAACTTGGAAAATGAATATATTTTAACCGGATACCTCAGTTTCTCTTCATAATTGGTAAGGGAATAACAACCAATCTCACAAAAAAATATCATAAAAGTAATATAAAATATTGTTTTTCGATTTTTTCTTAGATTTTCGTTTTATGGGGGCTTTTTGGGCTTCTATAAAAAATAGTTAATACAAAAAAATTAATTGTTTCATAATTGGTTGTTATTCCCTGACCAATTATGAAGAGAAACTGAGTTTTCCGGTTAAAATATATTCATTTTCCAGGTTTTTACATGAAATCTACGAAAAAGTATTTTTTTCCCATGCAAAATACATGGGATATTTCAAAGCCCCGGCGGCACCATTAAATATGGTCTGATTAAAAAAAAAAAAAATACGGGTCTTTTTATTTTTCATTCTTTACTATTTTGGGGGGCGGCAGCATACAAATTTTTTTTGGACCACCCTAATATACATATATTCATACAGCAGTGGCTGCACGCCTGCATTCGCATAGAATAAAAACATACAAATTAGCAGGCACAGCTGTAGCTGACCACCTGCAAAATTTAATCGTAACACAATGCTGCTATAACTAACTTAACACTTTGCTTAAATACTTCTTCTTTGCACCCACACTTCGGGATAACCGAAGCAAAACCATTAGCTCAACGAACCTGAACAGGTCGTCGCTAAAAAAGTACTTAAGCAACGTTTTCTTAGAAGATTACCAAAGGTTATCAGTAATAGTGCATAGTGAAAGTAAGTGTTAAAACTAACAAGAAAGTGTTTTATTTGGTAAAGTGTTCAAGTGAAGCAGTTTCCAGGCATCAACCAAGGAGATAAAAAAAGTGCGTCAGAAATATTTAAGAGAAGAGATTGTTTTCACATTTTCCAACGATATTTTCACGAAAAACTTACAAAATACATATTAATTTTGCAAATGATCGATAACAAGTGAAACAGTGAATAAATGGTGTGAAAAATACACACAACAGAAATCGGCAAAAATAATTAATATTTTAGAAGTTTTTACTTAAGATATTTAAGAAAAGAGATTGTTTTCACACTTTCCGTAGATATTTTCAAGAAAAATTTCAAAAACATAATTTTTGCTGATCATTTCCCATTTCTGTTCTGTGTAATTTTCATTTCAACGCGTGCTCACAGTTACATTATATTTTTAAAAGATGGGGCTAACAGTATGTTAATTTGAGTTCCAGTTTAAAAACAAGAAAAGTAGCAATCAAGAGCTCAGAGTGACATAAAGAAGACCTCTTTGATTCGGTAAAAAAAATGCCAAGAGGTTGGCACTACTTTTTTCGTAGATGGTCTTTTTGACAGCTGTCACTTGATTTATGCTCAGTTTGGTTTGCCATTTCATAATGAATAGACTTGCACCTGAACAACGTTTGCAAATCGTGCAAATTTATTACGAAAATAATGGTTCGGTTCGCGCGACGCATCGCGCGCTGCGTCCAATATTCGGTCGACATAATCGTCCATCAGAGTCACTAATTCGATTAACCATGGATCGGTTTCGCACCACGTTTGTTCTAGTGGATAACACGCATCCTCAGACACGTCGTACAGTGCGCACCGAAGACGCTATTGCTGCTGTGGAGCAGAGTATCGAAGAAGACCCGAATGAGTCCATCCGCCATCGCGCGCAGCAATTGGAGATGTGCCCATCCACTTTATGGAAGATTTTGCGGAAGGATCTTGGTTTGCGGGCTTACAAAATCCAACTCGTGCAAGAATTGAAGCCGAATGACCATCAAGCGCGTCGCACTTTCGGTGAATGGGCCCAAAACGAGATGGCCACCGATCCCGATTTTCACAAGAAAATTTTGTTCAGCGATGAAGCTCACTTTTGGTTGAATGGGTATGTCAATAAGCAAAATTGTCGCATTTGGAGTGAACAAGCCATTGCTGAGACGCCGTTACATCCTCAAAAAGTCACTGTTTGGTGTGCTCTATGGGCAGAGGGAATCATTGGTCCATATTTCTTTAAAAATGAAGCCGGCCATAATGTTACAGTCAATGGAGAGCGCTATAGAGCCATGATTAATGACTTTTTCGTGCCTGAATTGGACGATGTTGATGTGGACGACCTTTGGTTCCAACAAGACGGCGCTACATGCCATACAGCCAACGCAACAATCGATTTATTGAAGGAAACTTTTGGTGAGCGCATTATCTCGCGCCGTGGACCTGTGGCGTGGCCTCCAAGATCGTGCGATATAACACCGCTGGACTATTTCTTGTGGGGCTATGTGAAGTCGCTTGTCTACGCAGATAAGGCCGAGACGATTGACGTCTTGGAAGAGAATATTCGGCGCGTTATTGCTGACATACGGCTCCAATTGCTGCAAAAAGTGGTCGAAAATTGGGCCTCTCGGCTGGAATTTATTCGAGCCAGCCGCGGCGGCCACTTGTCCGAAATCATTTTTAAAACATAATGGCAAACCCTTATCTTTATAATAAAGCTAAATTCTTGGCCATAAAATTAAATTATATACGTTTTATTTCACCTTGAAAGCCTAACCTCTAAAAAAAACACCCTTTAGAAGGCATGCTAACATCGGACGTAATACACGTCACAATAGAAATGTGCAAAATCACAGACAAAATGAAAGTGAGGAAAACCATGCTAATAGATTAAGTCAACAAAGAGATCGTACTAGGTCACGTTCTTAAAATCGGCCAATAAATATCAATTCTGTAAATTTGAATGGTGCAGCATTTCAATATAATCCACAACTTGATTATTCATCTCACAAATACGTTGTCATTGGAAGTATGGATAAAATTTGCGGATTTTGTCAAGCATTGAAATTCAAAACTGAAACACCAGGCATGTGTTGCGCTGCAGGAAAAGTTCGTTTACCAGACATACAATATCCGCCCGAACCATTAGCTACATTATTATCGGGAACATCACCCGATTCCAAACATTTTCTTGAACAAATTTCCACACATAATTCATGTTTTGAAATGACATCTTTTGGTGCTGGAAAAATGATAACCGATAACTTCATGCCAACGTTCAAGGTAATACATAAACTTCAACGTTCAACAACATTCGCTGACACATCTAATGAATCATTAGATTTTATAGAAACAAATTATGGATTTTTGCAGATTTAAGGGCAAGCATATCACTTAATAGGTTCATTACTACCACTACCCGATCAAGAGTCAAAATTTTTGCAAATTTATTTCATTAATGACAACGATGATGAACTTGAAGCACGGTGTGCATTTTCCAGAAATATAAACAGAGTCATTATGAGAGAGTTACAAGATTTATTACACACACACAATGTTTTGGTGCAAAGTTTTAAAACAACAATCGAAAGATTGTCATCTGATAATCATAAAATTAAAATTGATGCAAATAAAACGCCTGCCGGCGAACATCGTGGAAGATACTTTCAACCAACTTCAAGCAACGATTTTGCAATTGTTATATCTGGAGATGAATTTCAACCAAGGGATATTGTTTTGCAAAGAAGAAGTGATACATTGCAACGTGTTAATGAGACGCATCGAAAATATGATGCATTACAATATCCTCTTATGTTCTGTCGTGGTGAAGATGGTTATTCGATTGATATAAAACAAATAAATCCAGCAAATGGTCAAGAAACAAATAAAACTGTAAGCACAATGAATTATTATGCATACAGAATCATGATAAGAGAAAATCAAGAGAATCACATTTTAAAATGTCGTAAATTATTTCATCAGTATATTGTTGACATGTATGCGAAAATAGAAACAGAACGATTGAATTACAATACATTAGATTCAACCAAAGAAAATTACGCTGTGACGAATACATACATTTACGAGATGCAATTAACAACGATACCAACGTTAATAACATTGGTCAAATGGTAATATTACCTTCATCGTATACAGGCAGTCCAAGGCATATGCATGAATACGCCCAAGATGCAATGTGTTATGTCAGAAATTATGGTCGACCCGACTTATTCATAAATTTCACATGCAATCCGAAATGGGATGATATTAAGAATCATTTATATACTGGGCAATCAGCTACTGATAGGCATGACATTACTGCAAGAGTGTTTAGACGAAAGCTACAGTCTCTAATGGATTTCATTGTAAAACATAAAGTTTACGGAGATGTACAATGTTTCATGTATTCTGTGGAATGGCAAAAAAGAGGCTTGCCTCATGCGCACATTTTGATTTGGTTAAAACAAAAACTAGCCACAGATAAAATTGATCATATTATATGTGCTGAAATTCCAGATATAAATGAAGATCCAGAATTACATACTACTGTAACCAAAAACATGATTCATGGATCGTGTGGTAAGTTAAATCAAAACTCTCCATATATGGTTGATGGTAAATGTTCAAAAAACTACCCAAGGCAAATAATTGCTGAAACAATGACTGGAAATGATGGATATCCATTGTACCGTTGAAGATCACCAGAAGATAATGGAAAAACAGTCACTGTGAAAATAAATAATCAAGATGTGGAGATCGATACCCGTCGGATAGTTCCGTATTCCAAATTATTATCGAAAACATTTAACGCACATATAAATGTTGAATATTGTAACTCCGTAAAATCCATCAAATACATATGCAAATATATCAATAAAGGAAGTAACATGGCAGTATTTGGAGTTGTAAATCGAAATGATGAAATTAATAATTACCAAATGGGAATATACATTAGTAGCAACGAAGCAGTTTGGAGAATATTATCATTTCCGATTCATGATCGCTATCCAGATGTTATTCATTTGTCAGTCCATTTAGAAAATGAACAAAGTGTTTATTTCACTGAAAATACTGCTCAACAAGAGACCGAAAGACCACCAGCAACAACACTAACTGCATTTTTCAACGTATGTGAAACAGATTCATTTGCAAGAACATTGCTTTATTCAAATGTTCCTAAATATTATATTTGGAATGCATCATCAAGGTCCTGGGTACGAAGGCAACGAGGAATACCTGTAGATGGATATCCGGTGTTCATTTGGGTGATGCAATCGGACGACTTTACACTGTGCATCCAAGTAAAGTGGAATGTTTCTATTTACGTTTACTCTTAGTTGATATTCCCGGCCCAAGATCACTCGAAAGTTTGAAACGAGTTAATGGTCATCTTTGTTGTACTTATCAGCAAGCATGCAAAGAATTGAATTTGCTTGAAAATGATAATCAGTGGGATGCAACTCTTATGGATGCATGTGCAACAAGTTCTCCACACCAAATAAGAACACTATTTGTCATCATTATTCCTACATGTTTCCCAGCAAACCCAAAAGAATTGTGGAGTACTTACCAAGAATACATGACAGAAGATATCCTACATCAAGTACGTCGCATTACTACAAGTCCAAATTTGAATTATACAGATGAATTATATAATGAGGCATTAATTAAAATCGAAGACTTTTGCCTGATGATTGCAAATAAAACTCTGAGTGAGTTAGGTATGATCGCACCAAATCGTCCGATGCATGATGCATACAATGCAGAATTAAGACGTGAAAAAGAATATGATCGAAATGATCTGAACACATTTGTAACAACAAACCTAACAAAATTAAACACAGAACAAAGGCACAATTATAGACAATGTTGCAAATGAAAGACGAGGAATATTCTTCTTAGATGCACCAGGTGGGACTGGAAAAACGTTTTTGTTGTCGTTAATTTTGGCCACCATTCGATCACAGAATAATATTGCATTGGCTTTGGCATCATCTGGAATAGCAGCAACTTTATTGGACGGCGGTTACACTGCACATTCTGCATTAAAGTTACCATTAAATATGCAAGTAAATGAAGAACGAACTTGCAACATTTCTAGAAATTCTGGAATGGGAAATGTATTACAAACATATAAAATTATTGTATGGGATGAATGTACGATGGGCTAAAAAAAATCACTGGAAGCCTTAAATAGAACACTGAAAGATTTTCGAAATAACACAAACATATTTGGTGGTGCACTAATTCTATTGGCAGGTGATTTTCGACAAACTTTGCCTGTTATTCCCAAATCAACAGCAGCTGATGAATTGAGAGCGTGCCTTAAATCTTCTAATCTGTGGAGATATGTTCAAAAACTCCCATTAACTACTAATGTTCGTGTGCAGTTACAGAATGATCTAACAGCTGCTGAATTTTCCGAACATTTGTTGCAAATTGGAAATGGACGAAAGCCAATTGATAAGAATACAGGCATGATCACACTTCCAATTAATTTTTGTACCGTAACAGAATCAAGAGTACAATTAGTGCAAAATGTATTCCCAAATATTGCACAAAACTATCGAAATCAAGATTGGCTAAGCGAGAGAGCTATATTAGCTGCCAAAAATGTCGATGTCAATGAAATCAATACCAGTATTTTGACTCAAATTCCAGGTGAAGTTGTCATCTATAAATCAATTGATTCAATCACTAATCCCGACGATGTAGTGAATTATCCAATTGAATTTTTGAATTCACTTAATTTGCCTGGCTTGCCACCACATCGTTTGCAATTGAAAATCGGCGCAGTGATCATTATGTTGCGAAATATCAATCAGCCGAAACTATGCAATGGAACAAGATTAGCAGTGAAACGGACAATAAACAATGTAATTGAAGCAACAAATTTGAAAGGCAAATTTAAAGGTGAAGATGTTTTGATTCCGCGCATTCCAATGATTTCAACAGATTTGCCTTTTGATTTTAAGCGACTTCAATTTCCCATTCGCCTTGCTTTTGCTATTACAATCAATAAGTCTCCAGGTCAAACACTTCAATTATGTGGAATTGACCTAACTTATCCTTGCTTTGGACATGGGCAACTGTATGTAGGATGTTTTCGAGTAGGGAAACCATCGTTACTTTATATTTATACACCGCATGAAAATAAAACTAAACATTTTGTGTATCAGAAGGCTTTAAAATAAGTTGTTAGTTTACAATCATTAGAGTAAGTCACTAAAATAAATAAAACATTGTTATTAGAATAAGTCACAAAATAATGGCCGAGCATGAATTAAATGATGAAACAAGAAAAAAACAAAGAACACTATTCATTTATATTTTTCTTTCACCCAGGGAAGCGGGTGAGGGTCCGCTAGTATATGTACCTATATATATAATTGGCGTTCACACCATTTTTGGGTGTTTAGCCGAACTCCTCCTCCTATTTGTGGCGTGCGTCTTGACATTGTTCCACAAATGGAGGGACCTACAGTTTTAAGCCGACTCCAAACTGCAGATATTTCTATGAGGAGCTTTTTTCATGGTATGAAGTTGATAAGCCACGCTGTTCCAATCCTTTTTAAGTTGCAGAATCTTAATAACGCCCAATTGTACCAGTTTCTTCGTATCGTACTTTATACAACAATCCACTTCTGGTAGGTACTAATTGTTACGTTTTTCACAAATAAAACGTCTCTGTATAATTTTTTTGAGTTCGGTCACTGGATTCATAATTAAAAGTCGTAAACTAGTTGCAACACAACTTGCTTCCTTTAGTTAATTTTAATACTTAAGCCATCATTCCCTATTGCGTTCGTTTCGTGTCAGAATCACCTGTTTGTATTCGAACACAAAATCAGACGGAAACAGTTGAAGAAAATAACATTCCCTATGACGAGTAGTAGGCAAAACAAGGAAGAGTAAAATCAAATTCAAACGAAAGCAATTTTGCTATCGCTGTGTTAATTACATGGAACACAACGCTATCCATCCCCAGTGACATCTCCACTACCAACAATAACTTCCAAATATGAAAACTAAAAAAAAAAGAAATATTCTTTTTAATACAGGGTGGCTGATGAAAGCCGCTACCAAAAAAAAATTGAATAACTTTTTTTCTTTTTAAGTTATCTGTTCCATTTTTGTTTTAATTTGCAGATTGATCTTTAAAATTTATTAAAATGGATAACTGGGACACGCAAACAAGAATTTGGATAGTCCGCCGCTATCACGCACTGGAATCCGTAGTTGTGGTACAAAGGGAGTACAGGCGGATGTTTGGCGGCGATCCCCCGAGCAGATTGACCATAATGAGACTGGTGAATAATTTTGCTGAGCAAGGAACAGTCGCAAGAAGGCCTTATCATCGAAACCCACCAGTTCGGACGGAGGAAACGATCGCTGTAGCTGCAGCTATACAAAGCAATCCAAGGGTTTCAACAAGAAGCTTATCTGCTCAACTTGGTGTCAGCCGACAGTCTTTGCAAACAATAATGCACAAAGATTTAGACTTATTTCCCTACAAAATTCAAATGGTTAACAAACTGAATGCAGCAGACTGGCCGATTCGCTTGGAATTTTGCCAGAAGATCCTGCAAATGGTGGAAGAAGACCAAAACATGTTAAACTGCCTTTTCATGTCTGATGAGGCCCATTTCGATTTAAACGGCAATGTGAACAAACAAAATTGTCGAATATGGAGTACTTCTAACCCACAGATACTCCACGAGACGGAATTGCATCCTCTTCGCGTGACAGTGTGGTGTGCGGTTTCTTCACGCTGTATTGTCGGGCCTTATTTTTTTGAAGAAAATGGTCACACCGTTACGGTTACTGGAGACCGTTATTTGAAAATGCTGAAAGAATTTTTCTATCCAGAACTACGCCGAAAGAGAATTCCTTTCAACTCTGTGTGGTTTCAACAAGATGGGGCAACGTCTCACATAGCCCAGACTGTTATGACAGAGTTGCGACGAAAATTTCCCAATAAACTGATTTCAAGAAACTCCGAATTTCGTTGGCCCCCCAGGTCGCCTGACCTTACTGCACCTGACTTTTTCTTGTGGGGTTTATGTAAACAAGAAGTTTATAAAACAAAGCCAACACATTTGGATGAACTAAAACAATCCATTCGGGCAACAATTGCGGCTATTCCTGTCGCAACTCTCAAAGCAGCAATGAACAACTTTTTACTAAGATGCCGCACTTGTGTCAACGAGCATAGGGGGCATTTAAATTCAATTATTTTTAAAACTAGTTAAGCTACATTTAATAGAATTTAATGACCTTCAACTTGAAAAAAAAAAATGAATTCTATACACTAAAAAAAAAGTTATTTGAGTTTCTTAATGTAGGAAAATTCATCAGGCACCCTGTACTTAGATTAATTACATGGTAGCAACGCATACGATTATAACAAATGCTTTTGTCTCGTATTCATCTAGAACGTAAGCGTTGGCGAAAAACGTTTGGAATGCCAATGGTAAACGATATCGTCTAGAGGCGATTCATTCGTCTGACTTTTCGTTAACAATGGAGAATGAGGTTGTTTATCACTTCATATTACCTTGTACGTTTACAGGTTCACGTGTTCATTTTAAGACTGAATGCACCTCTGCTTACATATATCCAGGTGCTTAATGCTATCGTAATTTCTTTATATGGACGCTAGTGTTTTCGTTAACATCTGTCTTGTCGTCTATCATTTATGTCTTGTTTTAGTTCCTTATCGGTTTAGTAATGTTGCCACATATACGCAAACACTTTTTCTTTCAGTATTTTTGATGCTTTGGAAATACTTTGGAATACAGGGTACTCCATCTTTTATGTCGGTATGTAAACGCTTTATAACTTTGTCCGATCGACTTCAACATATGTACATGTTTTCGCTACCGTTTAACAGTACTATTTTTTCGTTTGGTGAAGGATTTTTTTGAGCACGGAACAGTAGGAGATCGTAAACATGCCGTCCATCAACGACCAAGATGATGGCACATTTACGCCATTTTAAAGGATGATTTAAATTTGTTTCCGTATATGGGCAATTGACACAAAGAGTACTGCCGACTGCCGATTTTTATGGGGGTTATCTGAAAAGTAAGGATTACGCCAACAAGCCGCAAACTATTGACCCGCTTAAGGCAAACAGTCGTGCAGAAATCGGCGCTATAAAACCCGAAATGCTTGACAAGGTGATGACAAGCGCAGAAAAAAGATGGCAGTTTGCGATTGCTAATGAAGGTGGCCACTTGATTGATATTGTATTCAAAAAATAGTTTTAATAATTTGTAAATAACCAAACCAAATAAAAATACCTCACTTATACAAATCAGTTTTTTTTTTTCAAAGTTATTCAATGTTTGCATACCAACATATCTGTATGAATAAACTATTTTTGTAGGATTTCTATTTATTTAAGTTTAATTTTATATGAAATATAGTATATTGATCCAATTATTATCCAGTATTACTTTTTATTACAATAAAGGATCTTACGAAGTCATGTAACAATTTGCATTCTTAAATGTCCACCATGGGCACGTCTACAGGTAAAATCCCCCAAACAGTCAATTCATGAAGGCGTAATTGTTGAGAACGTCGTGATTTTGATGTTGAAGTTTGCTCAGCAACACTTTGCTTTGCAGCAGCCATATTTTTAATGGAACGACCCATTTTGTATCCTCGATAGAACCAATTTCTTGAAATTTTTTCACCAATCTTTGAATTATCAAATGATTAATTCTATAAAAAAAACGAATTTAGCGATATTTTTTATTCAATAATTTGAGAGATAGAACAGCGCGAAGTTGTACATCTTTATTTTTGACAAATGTCGAAGATGACATAAAAAATAAGGTATCGTCTAGAAATTATTCGTTACTGACATCTAGACGCCACTTTTGAGGGTCTCTTATGTTCTATGTATATATTACATAAAAGTAAATAATTACATACTTTTGAACAAGCATATATATTTACGTATTTATTTCGGAGCCGAACCCCAAGGTCTCCTCACTTAAGGAAAGAGGGGCGGAACCGCCTTCTCTAACCAGCCCTAACCGAGAGGCAGCCCAGGGGGACAAAACAAGTAGGGGCGGAAGGGCGTCGGAGTCGATGCTCAAAGCGTTATCTGGGTGGGGCTCTGGGAGGAAGTCAGAATCGACTTCGAGCACCATCCCAGGGGGGTTAGCGGGAACCCGCTTCACGTAGGTAGACGGTCGCTTGCGGAACCGCCTGCGACCCGTAGTGAGGTAGGACTGGAGGGGATGGCCAGTACCAGTAAGGGGGTTTCCCCAAGTTTTCCGGGGTTTTCTGGGGTTTCTTTTTAGGGGTCCCTTGCTAGGCCTAAACGGCAGCCAGGACAGAGCAGGAAAGCCTTCTCTGACCAACGCATAGCCGCTAAAATCCTGGAACGCTACGGCGGCCAAAATGCTTCGCAGGTACCTGAGAAGTATTTAAGGACGCTTGAGTGGGCCAGGATGGTACTCAGTGGGGCAGAGAAAGGCCGAGTGGAAAGGGTGGGTGCGGTAGCACCGCCAGTAGAATCGGCAGTGAAGCGGCAACGCTCTCAAGAGGAGGAAATTCTTCGGCCGAAGAAGCCGAGGACTGGGGGCGGTCCGCCGAAATCTTTTAGCGAAGTCGCTAAGCAGGCGGGATCCATCACTCTGGGGGGGGTCGACAACAGCAGGGAAGATGGCGCCATTTCCAGGGACGAGTGGAAAATAGTGGCATCGGCCATCTCTGCGGTATTTATGAAGGTGGTAAGGGAAAACCCTGGACCTCCACCGTGCTGTGAGAGTGCCGGGTGGCACCACGGCACCTTTAAGCGGATAGTGTGTGCCGATGAACGGTCGGCTACTATGTACAGGGCAGCAGTAGCTCTGGTGGGGGAGGTCTGGAAGGGAGCCAAGCTGGAAGCTGTGGACAAAAAGGACCTACCTCTTCGTCCGCGCGCCCGGGTCTGGCTTCCCTCAGAGCCCTCTGCTCCAGAGGATATGAGGGAAATCCTCCTTTACTGTAACCCGAAACTTCCCACGCATAACTGGAAGGTAGTCAAGGTGGAGAAGTCCGAAGGACATTTTCGGCAAGCGCTGATTCTGCTAAATGCAGAGTCCCTCGGACCTCTTGCTGACACTAAAGGGATCATCACCTATGGTTTCGAGAAGGTAGCCATGAAGGTTTACCAGACCGATGCCAGGGGTGATGTCTCTGCAACTCCGGTAATGCTGGGAGGGGATAGGCCCACGGTAGAGGAAGCTCCCGTGGAGATGGATGTGGAATCTGTCATGTCGGATGGGGGCAGTGCTGACGACGCCCGCTCTCTAGCGGGGTCAGTCTTCAGTATCGGGCAACTGTTCGACAGGGCGGAGGAGGAGGGGCTTCTGGCCTCGGATAGTGAGGAGGCAGACCTCAGGATGTTGGAGAAGATTATTGAAGATGAAGATTCTTCAAATAAATCTCCAGCACTCTAAGGCAGCTTCCGCCAACTTACTAATCCACCTTGAGCAAGGTGGAGTCGACGTAGTCCTGATCCATTAGCCGTGGCTGAGCAGGAGCGGTATCTCTGGAATCAGGACGAAAATTTATTTACTGATGGTTCACAGTGGTGCAGGTAAACCAAGATCCTGCATACTCATCAGAAAAGAACTAAAAGCATTCATTTTGCCTAATTTCAGCAATGAGGACATTGTCTGTATAAGCCTGGAGGGCACCACCGGGAGACTCTGGCTGATCTCAGCTTATATGGCGCACGATGATGAGGTGGAGCCACCTCCGTTGCTGCTAAGGGAGGCCCTAGCTGAGGCGAGGCGGAGGAAAATCGACGTCATTATCGGAACCGATGCAAATTCCCATCACACTTGCTGGGGAAGTTCGGATATCAACTCAAGAGGTGAGTCACTTTTTGATTTTATTATAAGCGAAGATTTAGTTATTTGCAATAGAGGTAAGGACCCAACCTTCATTACGGCGGTCAGGGAAGAGGTGCTTGACCTCACCTTAGCCTCTTCTACACTAAGGTATCGAGTATCTGATTGGAGGGTGCTCTGCGCTCATTCCTTTTCGGATCACAGATACATCCAGTTTTCTCTGAATGAAACCAAACCGAATAGATTCTCCTACAGGAACCTTAGGAGCACGGACTGGGACCTATACTGCAGAAACCTGCAGGTTTTCCTTCCGGAAGCACCGCAAGAAAACGCGGATCTCTCGGAAGAATTTATAGATGTATTGGTGGAGACATTCACCGCTGCGTGCAACAGAGCCCTCGAGAGCGCTTGTCCACTAAGACCGCCCCCCAAAAAGGAAAAGCCGCCTTGGTGGACAACCGAGCTCTCGGAAATCAGGGCTTCATGTCGGCGGCTCTTTAATAGAGCCAGAAGTCTTAAGTCTCCCTCGGGATGGGAACTGCACAAAGTAGGACTGGGTGTTTACAAGTCCGAAATCAGGAAAGCGAAGCGAGACTCATGGCGAAGATTCTGCGAAAGCGTGGAGGGCTGTCATGAGTCCGCGAGATTCAGACGTATTCTCTCGAGGAATTCCACACCTATGGGGTACCTGAAAGACAGCTCGGGGTGCTGGACCATGAGCAGTGAGGAGTCACTACGGTTACTCCTTGACGCCCATTTTCCGACAAATCCGGACTCGCTTAATATCGGCTGGGATAGGACGCATAGCACTCCACACACCCACCACCGCTGGCTGAATAAGCGACGCCTGGCTTGGGCGATTGACCCTTTCAAACCCTTCAAGTCACCTGGGCCCGATGGCATTATACCGGCTCAACTGCAGAAATCTGCTTAGGTATCTTGTCATTGGCTTCTTCCTATCTACGCGAGCTGCATAGATAGGGGCTACAGACCCAGATCTGGGAGGGCTGTGAGAGTAACTTTCATACCTAAGGCAGGTAAGATTTCACATGTATCCCCTAAGGATTTCAGACCAATCAGTCTCTCCTCGTTCCTCTTAAAAACCCTGGAGAGGCTGATTGATCTGCACATAAGGAGTGAAATTCCTCGGGGGCGTTTATCGTACGCTCAACATGCTTACTGTAAAGGCAGATCGGTAGAGTCTGCTTTGCATACAATTGTTAAGGACATCGAGGTGTCCCTCCACCAGAAGGAGTTCACTGTGGGTGCCTTCGTCGACATTGAGGGGGCTTTTAATAATGTCCTCCCGGAGGCAATCACCAGGTCGCTAGGTAAACTAGGAGTCGGAACCGAACTTATAAGGCTTATCCACACGATGCTTACCGATAGAACGGTCGTGGCAGAATGGGGTGACACCTCTCTCCGCCGGCAAGTGAACAGAGGCACTCCGCAAGGCGGTGTTCTCTCGCCACTACTCTGGGTTGCCGTACTTAACGGTCTGCTGGAGGAGCTGGAGGGGAGGGGCTGTAAGGTGATTGCCTACGCGGATGACGTGGCACTTATTGTCAGAGGCAAGTTTCTAGATACTCTGATGGAACTGATGCAGGGTTATCTGAATCTAGTTATAAATTGGACCGCTAATTGCGGCTTATCGATTAATCCTCTGAAGACGGAGCTCGTCTAATTTACGAGGAAATACAAAGTACCAAGAGTGTTTCTCCACCCCAATATCGGGCGCTCCGTTGGTGCTCTCTGACAAGGTGAAGTACCTGGGACTCATCCTTGACAGAGGTCTTACATGGAAGCCAAACATTGAGGAGAGAATCAGAAAGACAACAGTTGCCTTGTATAGTTGCAGGGGCGCTATCGGCAAAAGATGGGGCCTCCCGCCTAAAGTCACTTTTTGCCTTTATAACACGATTATAAAACCAATCTTGCTATACGGAGTCCTCGCCTGGTGGAACTCGCTAGAAAGGATGGTATCAGTTAAGAAGCTGGAGAGGGTACAAAGGTCTGCCCTCATTGGAATCAGTGGGGCTCTCCGTACCACTCCTACTCTAGCGCTTAACGCTATGCTGAATGTGGCGCCCGTGGACATTGTAGGAAAAACTACCGCTGCACGCGCCGCAATCAGATTAAGGTGTTCGGGCCATAAGCTAGACTTAAGTTACGGACACTCTAGCATTCTTAAAAACTTTGAGTTCATCCCTATGGTGCTGGACCACTGTACACCCACGCTAGGTCCGAGCGGACCTTTTTCTACCCACATTCCCTCAAGGGATGAGTGGGCGGGGTGCAACATTCGGCGGCAAGGCATGGCAAACATGTTCACGGATGGCTCGAAGTTGGACGGAAGGGTTGGTGGGGGAGTATTCTGTAAGGAGCCTCCCATCAAACTTAAATTTAGGCTCCCGGACCACTGTAGTGTTTTCCAAGCGGAGGTATCCGCAATTAAGGAAGCGGTGGACTGGTTGCTCAATTCGGTAATTACCGTTAAGGAAGTAAATATCTACTCCGATAGCCAATCGGCAATTAGGGCTCGCTGTTTGTGCGCTCGAGATTGGTCGGAGAATGTCTGGCTTCTCTCTCGATTGCATCCGAATACTTCATCATCAGGCTCATTTGGGTTCCCGGGCACAGCGGCATAGAGGGGAACTGCTGGGCTGATGAGCTGGCTAGACAGGGAACTTTGGAGACGGTTTCGTCGCGAAATGAGAGAATTGGGGTTCCCCTGAGAACCTGTGGTCTGCTCCTGGAAAGATGGGCCTCGAGTCAACTCAGCGAGCGCTGGGCTACTGCGCAAACGTGCAAGGTCGCGAGATCCTTCTGGCCACGGGTAGATCGGGGACGCTCAAGGGAAATCCTAAGGCTAACAAAACCCCAGCTCTCAAATTTGGTGGGCATCCTTACCGGACACTGTCCGTTAGGTGTTCACGCCGTAAGGCTTGGGATTGCCTCAAGTCCGTTCTGCGGAAACTGTCTGGAGGACGAGGTGGAATCATCTCAACACCTTCTTCTCAGCTGCCCTGCTCTCGTCTGGCAAAGACTTAGATATCTGGGATCTCACTTTTTCGCTACGCCTGCGGATATAGCCGGTGCAGATATCATGAAGCTCATTAGTAGCTTGTTACGGCTAACTACGAACGCAAATCAGCCCCCGTCGGCGCCGTCGTAAAATGTATGGTCATCATCGTATCTAATCCCAAGGCTCCTTCTTCCTTCCCCTAATTTAATTTAATTTACTAACATTTGTCCAAGTGAGCCCTTTAGCTAGGGCAGCCATTTAACCTAACCTAACTTACGTATTTATTTGTCCATAAATGTTGAAAAAATATTCATATTTTACATCTTAATAAAAAACAAACATCATCAGACGCAATCTATTCTTTGTGTTTCAAAGTCAAAAAGGAAGAGAGGTAGAATATCATGATTATAGCTTTTACAGCCTGTCTAATGGAAGCGTGACCGCAACAACTTAGAAACTATTTAACCAATTCGATATATGGGCTAATAATATTTATTACACCGGTATTTAATAAAATCTGTAATCAACACTACTGGCCATGCGATGCTTTCTGCGCAAGTTGTGGAGGTACTGAATTCCAAGTCAGTCGAATTTGCTTTGAGTAATGTTTGACCGTTCATAATTGTTTTCCTTTGAGTTTTTGCTTAACTATTACGTAAACATTTTCAATAGGCTTTGCTTCAAACGACTATGAAGGTCAATCAAATATTTCAATCCCATTTTGCTGTTTCCAGTCTATACATCTTCGGCTTTGATGCTTGGGATCGTTGTCTTCTTAGAAATCTCAAGGTTGGCTGGTTCTTTCAAACATCTTTGCAGCTTTCTGTAATAATGCCTTTTGGTAAATATTATTTATCAAGACTGTATTCGAATTGGCGCTAAGCACAAATAAAGGGCCAACCCTTTTTTCGGATTATGGACGCTTAACAGTTCATTGAAGTTGGCGATTTTCAGCACTACACAAGGTCCAACGTACACAATTATTCGCCCCAAAGGGAGAGTCATTCATGAGTAATAGATTTTCCCAATTTCGTTCAGAATTGGCCTTAGCTCATGCAAGTCTTCTACACATAAACGTTCTCAAATCGTGTCTTTACATACATTAACATCACTTTTCCTTAAAATGGCTCCAGCTTAACGCAACGATAAGTTCGGCTTTATCATAAGCAAATCAGTGATCTTCCGGTCTTCTTTTGGTGAGGAATTTTTTATGTTCCTTGTCCGGGTAAGTCATCAACGCCTTTAACTTCAACGTAGATATACACATACGGGACATTTTTGGACTCGTAGAGTCCATAGCTTCAAATCGCTTTTCATACCCGGAACTTATTTTATATAATCAAATTACGCTTTCTAAATTTCTCACAAAACTAACAAATTACACGACACGTATTGAGAAAAGGGTATGCATATTTAACAGCATTTACATTTTTTTAACGGAACTGTAAGTTTGAATTGGCGCTTCCATTAGACATACTGTATTTGATGGCGCAGATCATTTCCCAATTGTTGGCGTATTGTTGGCGTATGCCGATGATATTGATATCATCGGCCTTAACAACCGCGCTGTTAGTTCTGCCTTCTCCAAACTGGATAAAGAGGCAAAGCGAATGGGTTTGGTGGTGAACGAGGACAAAACGAAGTACCTCCTGTCTTCAAACAAACTGTCGGCGCACTCGCGTATCGGCACTCACGTCACTGTAGACAGTTATAATTTCGAGGTTGTAAAAGACTTCGTTTATTTAGGAACCAGCATTAACACCGATAACAATGTCAGCCTTGAAATCCAACGTAGAATCTCTCTTGCCAACAAGTGCTACTTTGGACTAAGTAGGCAACTGAGCAGTAAAGTCCTCTCTCGACGAACAAAACTAACACTCTACAAGACTCTCATCATGCCCGTCCTAACGTATGGCGCAGAAGCTTGGACGATGACAACATCCGATGAAGCGACGCTTGGAGTGTTCGAGAGAAAGATTCTGCGTAAGATTTTTGGACCTTTGCACGTTGGCAACGGCGAATATCGCAGGCGATGGAACGATGAGCTGTATGAGCTTTACGGCGACATAGACATAGCGCAGCGAATAAAGATCCAGCGGCTTCGTTGGCTGGGTCATGTCGGCCGAATGGATACAAACGCTCCGGCTTTGAAAGTATTCGATGCGGTACCAGCTGGTGGTAGCAGAGGAAGAGGAAGACCTCCTCTGCGTTGGAAAGATCAGGTGGAGAAGGACTTGGCTTCACTTGGTGTGTCCAATTGGCGCCGGTTAGCACGAGAAAGAAACGACCAAAATCGCGTAAGCGGTTATCGCGCCAATTAAGAAGAAGAAGAAGAAGAAGATCATTTCCCTGTTTGTCATTGTTAATAGGCATATTTGATTGTTGAAATGATTTCAAACATAAGAAATCGCTTTTGTTTTTAACATGTTTTTCTTTTTACCTAGTAATTTATTAATAACATTTAAGTTTTTCCCTTCCTTCTTCGCATAAGTTTTTCCCTTGATTCACTATTTATTACTGATAAGTCTATATTGCGAAGTTAGAGACTTTCGAGTGGTTGTGAATGATTCAAAATTTTTGTTTTCGTCGCTAAAAATTATCAAGTAGACGACTCAGACGTCTACGTTTCTATATTTTAGACTGCTTAGCGCTGCCGCGACTAACGATTCATATCATTATGCCGCATATGAATGTGTTGTGCTTTTGTAGTCACAAGAGCCCCTTTGTAAACTTATTAGTGGGTCAACAATTTGATCTGGTTGACCGGTGCGCATACTGATCCAACTAATAGTATGGAAATGGCCTTGGCAGGGTTGTATTCACACTCAACAGAGCCGGATGTCAAAGTGTTGCTCCAAGGGTTTATTATTGCATAAACGACTAACCACTAACAATTTGTAACAAAAAAAAAACAGGCAAATTAAAAAATCATATTCGTATACTCGGATTGCTTTGGAGTGCTTAATATGTTAGTTAATTTTTCCATACTCTTTCTCAACCCGACTATTCATAAGATAATTCATACATTTAAAATCCAAAAGTATTAATTTTTAAATAATTACGTTAGTTAGTACATCTGCAACCAACCAATCATAAGATTTCCATGTAAGAACATTGGTTGGTTGGTTGGTTAAAGTGGTGATTCATCCAGAATCCAACTAGCGCTTACGCACCATTTTGTTGCCACAGCTTCGTTGCTAACTTTTTTAACAGTTATTTACAGCAAAACTATATCCGGTCTGGTATAAGAACTTTTTTAGGTTGTTGACATCTAAGCCAACAAGTTGTTCGAGCACAGCCACGCTAGGGTTTTCGCTGGTACTAAAGAAACGTTGCCGTATGTATAATACTGATATTATGGGAACAATGACGATCTCCCAGTTTACTCAAGGAGTTACCCATATCCCATAGCCTCAGTTGAGTTCGTCAACAAAGAGATATCGAAACTATTGCGTGACGGTGTAATAAGGCCATCCCGCTCTCCTTATAATAATTCAATTTGGGTTGTAAGTAAGAAAGGCATAGATGAGAATGGCTTTGTGACGCGGCTAGATTCCCTTTTTGCAAGCTCTGGTGCAGTAAATAAGACTTCGTTTGCTTACTGTTTAGAAAGGCTGAAAACTTTATTCAACGAACAATAAGTTTACAATTAATATGTGAAAATATTATGTGTTTCTTACAATGGTTTATATGTGCGCCCATGCGCTTTCGTCAACGCCTAGAATGGAAAAGAAAGCTTGCTTCTGTTTGACAGCTGTTGATTGGCGAATGAGAAAAACGGAGAGGTAAGAAAATGCGAAATGGGTTGCCAAAGTAACCTTTCGCAACATTCACCTTTGTAAATCTTATGTGATTTTATGCATGACGTTTACCTCACGTTTCTCAACCTCGACGTCCAATTTCGCCAACTTTACTATCGGTCGTGTACATAATCCATTTACTGTCTTGACTACTGCGCTACGAGCTTGGCCATCTTTACCAAAATGCATATCTATTACTACTCCTTTCGGCCACGAATTTCTCTTGGAGATTTCGTCTACGATGACAACCACGTCGTTCAATTTGATTGGGTTTGCTGGTGGCTGATACCACTTTGCACGTCTGGTAAGACAGGGGAGATACTCCTTTACCCTGCGTCTCCAAAATTGGTCAGCCAACAGAATAGAAATTTCAAAGTTTTGCCGTAGAGAAGATCAAGAGTTGGCATTTTCTGTTAGTTCTCGGAAAACACTAGAGTGTCGCATCAGAAAGTGATTTGGCGTAAGAGCTTCATCTTCGGCTGAATCAAGCATCACGTAAGTCAGTGGCCTTGAATTGAAAATGTTTTCGATGTCAGCTAGAACGGCTCTTAACACCTCGCATACCGGAATCTGTTATAATGCCCATTAGAATCGATTTCGTAGAACGTAGCATGCGCTCCCACGACCCTCCCATATGTGGTGAAGCGGGAGGAATAAAAATCCATTCAACTTCAGGGCTTTTCCTTTCTATATCATCAGTCGATATTCTTTCAATTTCTTTTACTAGAAGTACGCTAGCACCGCGAAAATTGGTGCCGTTGTCCGAAATAATTCGCTTCGGTACTCCACGGCGACTCGCGAATTGTTTAAAAATCAGCAAAAATGACTCTTTAGATAAAGTAGGTGAGATTTCAACGTAAACTGCGCGGTTGATAAGGCATATGAATAAAGCACCCCACCACTTTTCACGCCTGTGGCCAATTACAACATCCATAGATCCGAATTAGTCCACCCCTCTAGAGGTGAACGGCTGTTAAACGGTGATACATGCTCCATTGGCAGATCTCCCATTTGAGGAGGTTGTGGAGAAACTCTACGGTTCCGGCAGGTTTGACATTTTGCAGCACATCATTTTACTAGCCATCTCAAGGCGGAGATGCAGAACCTTTGCCTCATCTCGTAGACGACGATCTCGTTGTGATGATGGTGAAATTTCCTGTGATAGAAATCGACGAGTAGTCGCGTTTCGTCGTGTTTGCGTGGAAGAATTATTGGACGCTTGACATTAATGGGAACACCCTCAGCAGCATCAATTCAACCTTTTACTCGCAGCAGGCCAATTCGGTCTAAATATGGGGAGAACTCGAAAAGAAAAGATTTTCGATTGATTTCCTCACCATTACGCAGACGACATATCTCTTCATGGAAAACCTCGCTTTGACAATTAAGCATAATTGCAAGCTCTGCTGTCTTTATGTTGTCTGGGTTGAGTAGCTTTTGAAGAAACTGAGAACGTGGCTTTCCCTTCGTAACTAATCGTAGAAAACGTAAAACAAATCGATGCGCACTGTGAAGCTTCTCCCAAGTACTAAATCTTTTTGCATCTGGAGTTATTTTTGTGGTTGTAACCAATAAGTAGTTAGCGAAATCCATATGCTGTAGAACCTCAACTACCTATTCGTCATCATCTGGAAATTGCATGATTGGCCAGCTTGACTCTCGTTGTAGTAGGAATTTAGGTCCACTGAACCAGCGTTGGTTGTCGTCGAATTCTCGGTTTCTGCTCCATTTAGTTCCTTCGTCCGCAATATTCTCACCAGATGGCACCCACCTCCATTCCCTAATAGCAGAACTCTCGAGGATCTCTCCGATTCTCAGCGGAACGAATTGATGATCTTTTCTCTCTGCGATTTACTGTAATGGACAGTTCATAGCTAAGAATATTTGCCAGCCTAAGTCCCAAAACAGCAGCTAACAGCTCCAGTCTGGGTATGGAAATGGGCTTCAATGGCGCAACGTGAGTTTTCGAGCCCAAAAGTGAACAGGATATTTGCGAGCCGACTTCTGACCGGAGGTAGGCCACCGCAGAGTAGGGTTTTATGCTTGCATCTACAAAAATGTGCAACTGATTATTTTGGTTTTCGCTGGCAGATGAAAGGCAACGGGGAATTTTTATCGGGGAATGATCGCAGGAATGCGTTTTACCCAACGAAACCAATTGCAACGATCTTCTTCTTTAATCGGTTCATCCCAACCTACTCCGGAGCGCCAGACATCTTGTAAAATGATTTTTGCCTGTACAATGGCAAAACCGAGCAAACCCACCGGATCGAAAATCGTCATTATTGTGCGCAAAGTTTGTCGCATCGACACGATCGTATTTTGATTAAAAACTTCCTTTGGAAAATTTTCAATGTATGTTAATTCATCCGAAACTGGCAGCCCCCACATCCCTAGTACCTTTTCTATAACGGCTTCTGGCTCTTCAAAACATTTAGCGGCTGGAACGACGTCAGCATCTAATGAAAATAGAACGTGTTTGAAGTTAGATTTCCAGTTTCTCATTTGGAGTCCGCCCTCCTGATGAACCCAACGAACTTTAGTTGCTAGACGAGCCAATTCGTTTTCAGAGTCTGCACTCTGAAGCCAGTCGTCAGCAAATGTGTTACTAACGATAGCCTGTTCGGCATCGGGATAAAGATCAGCAAATCGTTGAGCGTTACGATTTTTTATGTAGTTCGCCAAGGAAGGCGAGCATGAAGCGCCTAATGTCATAACCCTCATCACATAGATATCGTAGTCGTGAGACGAGCCACCGTTTCGCCAAAGAAATTTTTGCGCCACTTGATCTTCTTTTATAATTTTAATCTGGTGGAACATTTCGCGTATATCTCCTCAAACTGCGAAACGTAGTTCTCGAAATCGGAGCAGTACCCCAATAGAGACTTCAGTAAATCGACCCCTTTCAGCATCATATCATTGAGCCCGACACCCTTTACCCTTGCTGCAGCATCCAAAACCAATCGTGTTTTCTTTTTGGCATTGAGAACAGTAAATATAGGGAGATACCAAGACCTAGCGCTATATTTTATTTCGTTTTTGTTCAACTTACGTACGTACCCTTTTTTCTCATTTTGTTTATAAGAAATTGGCGAGTTGACGAATCACGCTTAATTTTACTTTCTAAGCACGAGAGTCGCCGGATTGCCATAGGTAGGGAATCGGGGAAGGTCGACAGTTTCGTGCTTCCAAAGTACCCGGTTTCCCATTTCTTTTCAGCGGAGATAAAGCGCATGGTCTTTTCTATGATTTGAAGAGCGCGTTCATTATCTTTAGATATCAACGGCTTAATTGGTGTATATGATCCTATGGCATCAATAGAAAAAATATGTTTTCTGGTTGTATCACATTCGCAGGTATGCAATATTCTCGGCTGTTCAACGCAGTTAGTTTTATCGCGCCCATATACACTCCATCCTAGTCGGCACTTTGTGGCAATAAGGTCGTACCCCCATTCTTCTCTTATTTCGACAGGCATTCCTACTTTAGCGTTGTCCAAACCTATCAAAATTCGCGGTCTCGCTTTATTATAGCGTGGAATCGGCAGACCATTAATGTGTGCGTGCTTACTAATCGTAGAGCTGAAGAGCGACCGCTGAGGAAGTAGTAGATTAGCAACGGTTCGAACGTTTCGAAGCCTGTATTTTTGAGAGGGCGGCCCCCGTAGCCGAATGGGTTGGTGCGTGATTACCCTTCCTAATTCACAGAAAGAACGTAAGTTCGAATCTCGGTGAACCACCAAAAGGTAAGAGAAACATTTTTCTAATAGCGGTCGCCCCTCGACAGGCAATGGCAAACCTCCGAGCCCATTTCTGCCGTGAAAAAGCTCCTCATAAAAATACCTGCCGTTCGGAGTCGGCTTGAAATTGTAGGTCCCTCTATTTGTATAACAACATCAAGACGCACGCCACAAATAGAAGGAGGAGCTCGGCCAAACGCCCAATAAGGGAGTACGCGCCAATTATATATATATATTGTATATATATATATAATGTAATCGGTGAAACATAAAGATTAACAAATCTCAAATTTTCCTCATTTTGAGTAATATCTGCCGTCCAACGCAAGCATAACGATTCAACTGGCCCATCTAAATCAAGCTCGTTCGCCAATTGAGACTCAATTAGCGTACAGGAGGCTCCTTCGTCGATAAGGGCGAATGTACGTATTGCTTTGGTACCTCTATGTAAAATAACCTCCACATACCTGAAAAGCGCCCTTTGCGTTTCTTTATCAACTGCTGTGCCCAACTCGTGGTATAATGTTGCTTGTTGTTGTTTTCCAATCGCCAATGAAGTTCCATTGTGAAGCAGAGGATGGTGAGCCATTCTACAATCATCTACGCCACAGCCCCTTTTCGAATTACATCGACGAAGGAAATGACTTTTGAAGCAGCGTAAACAGAGTTTATTTTCACGAAAAAATTTTCATCTGTCACTTTGCGATAGAGCGCGAAGCTCATATCAATCGGACAGCGTACGGCTCGCACCGCATTTCAGGCAATTCATCGACTTTTCACTCTGCTCGTTATTTTTCGAACCACATCGTGAATCATTATTCTGCTCTTTAGTGATTCGCGATTACTCTTTTTTGTCGCGACGTTGCTATTACACGATGCTATCGTCGATGCCTGAATGGAAGTGACCGAGACTGTATTGCTGTTTGAGGTTAAGTTGGGCAGCATGGCCGTTATGCCGTTCGCAGTGGAAGTATACGGAAATGTTATCACGTTAGCAAGGTTAGGGACGACATTGAACGTGGTCGATGGAATGTGTGTTCCTGTAATACCTGCAGTTTGGTTGCATTGCAGTTCTAGAAGTTGTGGAACGCCACGTGCGTATGACAGTGCTGCACTGTAAACGGGTGTAGCCCTAATCCCGGAGGTGCCTGAAGTGTAGGGGAGTGCAAATGGTGCAGTTTGTTGCGTGTCGATCTGGCGCGGTGTCGGCAGTAGGCGTTTCGGTGCCAATTGTCACAGCATGGCCAGTTTTGTCAGCCTCATCTAATAAAACCTCGACTGCGCTTATTGTAACAGCGTCTGAATTTCCCCGTGGCGATGTTGCTTAAGAAACATCCTCCATTTTTACAGCTTATGAAACGGAAACCTCTTAATTTTTTCAGAATGTTGACGACGGCTTTGTGAAGTGGCTAAATTCCCTTTTTGCAAGTTCTGGTGCACTAAATAAGACTTCGTTTGTTTACTGTTTAGAAAGGCTGAACACTTTATTCAACGATCAATAAGTATACAATAAATGTGTGAAAATATTATATGTTTCTTAAAATTGTTTATATGTGCGTTCATGCGCTTTCGTCAACGTCTAGAATGGAAAAGAAAGCTTGCTACTATTTCACAGCTGTTGATTGGCGAATGAGAAAAACGGAGAGGTGAGAAAATGCGAAATGGGTTGGCAAAGTAACCTTTCGCAACAGCGACAAAAAGTCAAGACATGTAATTGAATTCAGAAAACTAAACAGCAAAACAGGAAGCAACAAATCTCCGATTGCAGACACTCTCGCAATTTTGGCTAGCATGGGAAATGGCAGTATTTTTTCCACGATAGACCTCAAGACTGGCTTTTATCAAATTAAGCTAGTGGAAAAGGATCGAGAAAAAACGACATTTTCGGATCAACAATGGCAAAATTTGAATTTTGCAGACTTCCCTTTTTGGTTTAAAAATGGCGAATGAGAAAAACGGAGAGGTGAGAAAATGCGAAATGGGTTGCCAAAGTAATCTTCCGCAACAGCGACAAAAAGTCAAGACATGTAATTGACTTCAGAAAACTAAACAGCAAAACAGTAAGCAACAAATATCCGATTGCAGACACTCGCAATTTTGGCTAACATGGGAAATGCCAGTATTTTTTTCACGATAGACCTCAAGACTGACTTTTATCAAATTAAACTAGTGGAAAAGGATCGAGAAAAAACGACATTCTCGGATCAACAATGGCAAAATTTGAATTTTGCAGACTTCCCTTTTTCTTTAAAAATGCGTCTAGCATTTTTCAGAGGACCATTGACGACGTGCTAAGGGAAGAAATTGGTAAAATATGCCATGTCTACATGGTTGGTTGGTTGGTTGGTTTAAGTGGTGATTCTTCCAGAATCCAACTAGCGCTTCCTCACCTTTTTGTTGCCATATCCTCGTTACCAACTTGTTTACCAGTTATTTACAGCATGACTATATCCAGTCTGGGCGGTTCAGGAACCTTATCAGGTTGCTGACATCTAAGCCAGACAGCTGTTATAGACTCTCGCACAGCGGTTTACCCAGGGTTAACATTCTGTCCTTCCATAGGGCAGGGCATTCGCAGAGGAAATGGAAGATTTTTTCCTTTTTCTCCGGTTGTTTACAACTGTGACAGTATGTGTTGTGAGGAATGCCCATTTTGGCTGCTTGTTCTCCCACAGACCAAAAGCCAGTTATGACTGCCGTTAGTCTCCAGGCGTCCCGTCGTTTCATGTTGATCAATGTTGACGATTGCTTAAAATTGTAGGTGGGCCATAACGTTCTGCAAATTTTGCATTTTGTCTGGTCTCTCCATCTACAATCTGCGATTCGGCGGTATTTAGGGAAATTGCACTCTTGCCTGCACCTAGTGGTGTGAATACCGATTCTCCAAGGTCGATATTCATGACAGATCCCCTTCTTGCCAGTTCGTCCGCTTTTTCATTACCTTCGATACTCCGATGTCCCGGGACCCAAATTAAGGTAACTTTACGGTTCTCGCTCACGGTGGTGAGGCTATTCCTGCTTTGCTCCACTACTTTAGAGGTTGTTGTAGCTGAACCCAGTGCCTGGATTGCAGCTTGGCTATACGAAAGAATAGCGATATTCCGCTTAAAAGAGGGATCTGCGATTAGTAGCCTACAAGCTTCCCCAATTGCCAGTACTTCCGCTTGAAAGACACTGCAAGCATTAGGGAGATCAAATTTTTCAATTTAAAGTCTATGAGAATATATACCAGCTTCAACACCACAATCCATTTTACTGCCATCTGTAAAGACTGTAGTGTCGAACTTGTTTAGTGAGAATCCCTTATTCCATGCTTTCCGAGATGGAAAGAGATTGACAAAATTTCGACTGAATGTCACCGTCGGGACGATGTAGTCAGTCCTCTTCGAGGTATACTGGGTTTGTCGCAGTAATAGACAGGCATGGCCATGAACTTTTTCCTTCCAGCGACCCGCTTCATTTAACCTAAATGCACTCATTGTTGCCATCTTCTTGATATGTAGATCTACCGGAATAACGTGTGTCAGAGCGTTCAGGGCCTCCCTAGGACATGGTCTGATCGCACCGACTGTTATTGCACAGGCTGATCTTTGTATTCTGCTAAGTAATTTGATGTTGTATGCTCTCTCTAGAGCTTTCCACCAAACTACCGAGCCATACGTTAAAATTGGTCGTATAACCGCCTTATACAACCATAATGCATACGTGGGCTGAATACCCCATCTTCTTCCCAGCATACGTTTACAGGCATATAAAGCGATTTCTGCTTTCTTTACCCGTTCTTCAATCTTTAATTTCCAGCTAAGCTTGGAGCCTAGAATTAGCCCTAAGTACTTTGCACTGGGTAAAAGTGAGGGGGTTTGTCCGTTAATGCTTGGTAGAGTAAAAATTGGTATTTTATATCTGGTCGTGAATAGCATGAGTTCTGTTTTACACGCGTTTAAACTTAGGCCACAGCCTGTAGCCCAAGAGTTAAGCTCGCTTAGCGCCCTTTGTATGATCCCACTGGTCGTATTGGGACACAGTACCGATACCCTTAACACCACATCATCAGCGTACACGACCACTTTTACCCCTCCTTCATTAAGTTTTGTTAAGATTTTACTAATAACGCATAACCAGAGGAGTGGAGATAATCCTCCCCCCTGTGGAGTGCCCCTGTGGACTATTTTTGTTATGTTGATATTACCCACATTAGCTCTTATTATCCTGGTTTCTAGCATAGATGATCCAATTGCTGATACAATTTTCCACCCCTAACTCTATTAACGCCCGTTGGATAGCATCAGTGCTAACGTTATTAAATGCGCCTTCTATGTCAAGAAAAGCTGCCATAGTGTGTTGTTTGCTTGCTAGAGACCCTTCTATTGTTCGGATTACCTCCTGAAGCGCTGTCCCCGTCGATTTGCCTTTGAGGTAAGCATGTTGTGCTATTGACATACTAGAGCTCTCCAGCAAGCTTCTAATGTGTATGTCTAAAAGCCGTTCAAATGTTTTTAGAAGGAAGGACGACAGACTAATTGGCTTAAATTCCTTCGCTGATTCTTGTCCCCTTCTGCCCGCCTTTGGTATGAAGGTGACTCTAACAGGTTTCCAGCTATTTGGAGTATCACCTAGGTTTATACACGCTTGAAAATTTCCATTAGCCATGGCATATTAATATCAAACGTTTCCTGTAACATCTTGGGAAAAATCCCGTGAGGTCCTGGAAATTTGAAAGGTGAAAACGATTTTATTGCCCTCTTTTGTGACTACTACATCCGCGAGATGCTGTGGGTCATAGCGGCTCCGCCGAATTCTCCCAATATCGCTATCGTGAGGGCTACATCCCGAAAAATGAGTATTTAAGATAAGTTCTAGAGACTCTTCTGTCGTAGAAGTCCAAGTGCCATCTGGCTTCTTGACCCAAGAAGCTATTGAATGATCTTTGGACAAGATACGACTGAGCCTCGCAGAATCTCCGGTAGATTCGATCGAAGAACAAAAATCTCTCCAGCTCTCCTTCTTGGCGGCCCTAGTTGACTTTTTGTACTGTCTCCGACTATCTCTGTACAGTTGCCAATTACCTGTTGAGTAGCTGAGATTAAAATGTTTCCTGGCTTCTTCCCTTAATTTCGAGAGCTCATTGCTCCCCCAGGGAGGATGTGGTTTTTTGCTATATTTAATCGGACACGACGTCTTGTAGGCCCTACTGAATGTCTTGTGTTTTAACCCTACTCTCAAGGTTTTCCGTGAGAGTGATTTGGCTGATCGGAATTCCTCTCAACCTATTGTTCACTACATTTTTGAGCTTTTTCCAATTAGTTCTTAGTGGGTTTCGATACGGTAAGGGTGTACCCACCCTCATATCCAGCTCGTAAAGGATCAAGCTGTGATCCGAGAAAGACTTTTTGTTGGATGATGTCATAATTGTTTCACAAAATGCTGAAACCTCCTGAAGGATATCGACCCGCTGTTAATATGCGAGTGTCCGCCGAGAAGATTAAAGACACGATTTTTCAAGAAAGTGTTGAGATTCTAAGCTTCACAGCGTCCAAAAAAGTATCAGAACTTGCTCCGACGAAGTTAAGGATATTTTGAGATTTGCTGTCTCCAAATCGTTAAGAGCTTTACGATCATTCCTGGAGTTAGCTGGCCATTATAGACGGCCTGACTACAAACAACATGTATGAAACATATGAGAAAGAGCTATTGGCGATAGTATGGGCCTTACAAAAACTCCGTAATTATCTGTACGGAGTAAAACATTTGAGAGTCTATACTGACCACCAACCACTTACATTTCTTTGTCCGAGTAAAATCCAAACAGAAAGATGAAAGCGTGGCGCGCTTTCGTAGAAGAGTATTCACCAAAATTTCATTATAAGCCAGAAAAAAAAATTTCGTCCCTGAATTAAATGACGAGTGAGGCATCGAATAACCTTTAATAGTCTACGTGGTCTTATAAAATCCATGAAGCAGTGTGTTAATCCGAACGTTGTTAAAAGATTGATTGTAAACTGCCCACTTTGGCACGAATCCAAAATTAACTAACTAACAGCTTTTCTGTCAGTAAAGTTCCTGTGTTAAGTGTTTGTTCTGCGCGAGGTAACCCCGCTACTAAACTCAGTAATATCCCTTGCTGTCGGATGACAAATAGAGTGATTGCTGGGTTAAAACAGAACACTACGGATCTAACTTGAACTGTCGATAATGAGTTCCTCTTCAACAGTGGCTCCCTTGAAGAGTATTAATAGGGCCACTACACAAACGGTAGTAAAAATTAGTCCTGGACTACTCTGCACCCACACTTGTGGAAATCCTCCCGCTGGTTCTTCAGCGGCTTGGGCATCGGATGTGCAGACCAAAAACTCATTTACCACCAAGACGACCAACGCTGAAGATCAGGGACCTGGAAGAAGCAAGCTACTGGTTGAAGATGGACACCTATTGGACGGTGCATCCTCGACAGACTATATACGTAGCTCTATAGAGAGCCTGTTACTGGGCGAAAATGAGCTTGGCTCAGTGAAACCAGTGAAAGCAATTGAGAAGCAGGCGACCCCTGCAAGCACTTTAGTTGATCTTGGGGAGGCTGCGCTAACTCATTTACGTCTCAGTGCTCTGACGCTTTCCTCTGCGGATGGAAGTAATGTGGTTAATTTGGATGCAAATCTGAAAAGTTACACTGCACTAACGGCTACAAAGAAAACGTTTGATTCGGGAGGCAATTTGGAGGACGCAGACGTGGTTATGACGCAGGTAACCCCTGCCTGTCCTGTCACCACGACTGAAAAAACCAAACTGGTTCCTGTCCTGGCAGCAGTTTTGGCGACTGTTGGGGCTATGATTAATCCGACTTCACGTTCAAAAAATACCAGCGCACCAATGGCCACGGAGCAGATGCCAGCTTCAGGAGAAAATAGAAATAGTCTAATAGACAGAAGAAGCGGCAAAGGCAGAGGAACGAGAAGAAGGCAAGAGAAACAGTAGGTATGACTACGGCTAACGCAGCTATGTGCAGTCGAAGTCGGAGTCGAATTTGGCAAGAGGAACAGATCTGTTGATGACCCATCTGATCTGGTCACCTTAACAGATGAAACGAAGGTGAGCGCTCCAGTTGGCACGAGGAAGAAGAAAATAAGGAAGGGAATAAACCGGAATCCGAAGTAAGCAACCTTAGACAACAGGTTGTAGTGACTGCATGAGGAGCGTCTTGCAGCAATCAAGTACCTGGTAGTAGTACCAACAAATCCAGTGGAACAAGTGCCGCAGGGCTAAGAGCGCAGTAGCGAGCGCAAAACCGGGTCCGCCTTGTGATCCACTATTGTGCGTTCGAGGTAACTATGCTGCGGAAGCAGTCAACGGCATGATGGTGGAGATCTGAGGCGATGGGCATATCGAATTGGATTTTGTCGACAGTCAAGTCTGGAAGGCGATAGAGAAAGCGAAAGATGTACCTAGATTCGAGTGAATCTTGAATGCTCAAACACTCAATCGCTCGAATGGCTGACCAAAACTGTGGCTGCGATGCCAGCGTTGAAGGATGTAATTTTTCTGGTGAGGGTGAGCAAGGTTCTGGGTGGATCCAGAATCGCTGAAGGTCACACGGTCGAGGTATGGAATGCGCCTATATTTGAACCTGGGACGGATACTAGTTACCGTCCTCGATTCAGATATAGGAAAAGTGTAAGATTGGAATTATGGCTGTCCATATGATATTAAATATTTCATTTATTTAAATTAACTTGCTACATAGCATATCGACTGGCTACGGCTCTTTTATGCCGCAGTCAAGCGAAACTGCACACAAATCCTCACATACGAGGGAGTTTATGGAAGTTGTCGATAAAGATTCCCTGTCGGACCATCGTTATATACAGTTCAGGTTTGCGGCGAGACAATCTCGACCCCGCAGGCCGGAATCCCCGAAAAGCAGATTGGACACGATATGAAGATCTCACTAAAGAGGAAATCCGTGATGTTTCCAAACTCCCGACAATAACTGCGAGTGAAGAAGCTACAAACTCATTGGGGCGAACTATGATCGAGTGTTATAACAAGGTGTGCCCGTAACGTAGGAGATGAGAGCGTAAGACAGTCCCTTGGTGGAACGCCGAAATCTCAAAACTTCGGAAAACTTCCGGGAAACTCTTAGAACTCAGTTGGATGAAGATTGGATTGCCTACCGAAAGCTGAATAAGGAATAAAAAGAAAATTAGATCATCTAAATTGGACTCTTATAGAACCTTCTGCAGTGAACTGGAGGAACGGAAGAGTTTAGCGAGGTTATGCAAAGCCCTCCAAAGAGACTGGACGGCTAAGCTAGACTCACTGCTCAAACCAGATGGTATTTATACGGACTCAAAATCAGAAGTGTACGATGTTCGCTTTTCAACACATTTCCCACATATCGATCAATCTGATCATGTCAATATAATGACCAGCAGACGTGAGAGGTTTGTTGCATCCAGGATAGCTAACGAGGAAACGATAAGGTTCGCCTTCAAGTTTGAAAACTTTAAGTCTCCAAGACCCGATGGCATTTACCCACTCATGCTCAAGCGGGGCGGAGAACAACTAATAAAGGCTTTGAAAATAATCTTTACGGCATGTCTTGCGCACGCTTATGTTCCTCAATTGTGGCGTTTGGTGAAAGTTGTATTTGTCCCAAAACCAGGCAAGGACCGCTACGCTTTACCAAAAAGTTTCAGACCTATAAGCTTGACATCATTTATGCTTAAAGGTCTGAAACTTCTGAAAGGAGCTTTCGACAATGCTACCTTTTACTCTATGTACTCTTCTATCAGAAGTTATTGAGTAGAAGAAATCATTGACAGATGGGTCTACTCTATGCTATCCAAAAGACTGCTTACCATAGAGATAGTGAAAGCAATGAAGGAGTCCGGGTTGAGCTTAAGAAGGGTTGCCCACAAGGCAGTGTACTCTCTCCCCTACTTTGGTGCCTCGTGGTGGACTCTCTTCTTAATGATCTGCAAGAAATTGGACACATCCAAGCCTACGCAGACGATGTGTGCGTATTAATCTCAGGATTATCACTTGCAGTTATATGCAATAAAATGCAGATAGCTCTAAATAAGATTGAATATTGGTGCGAATTGCATGGTCTTTCGGTGAATCCTACAAAAAGCACCTTAGTGCTTTTCACAAGGAAACGCAATATGGAAGGCCTGTTACTATCCACATTGAAAGGGGTAACACTGCAACTGTCTTCTGAGGTTAAATATTTAGGAGTAATCCTAGATAGTAAGCTTACCTGGAAGAAGCACGTCGAGCAGAAGATCTCGAGAAAACCAAAAGTCTTCTGGCAGTGTAAGAGAACCTTTGGCAAAACATGGGGTCTAAGGCCGGGGATAGTACACTGGCTGTATATCACTCTGATTAGACCCATTATTACATACGCCTCTGTAGTATGGTGGAAAACCCCAATGGTTAACTCCAGAGTAACAGAGAAGTGTGTGCTTGGGAATCACAGGGGCCATGAGTATGACATCTGGCCCATAACGCCATCCTGAACTTGCAACTTCTAGATCTTCAGATTCGAGAGGACGCATTGAAAGCGGCGTACAGGCTCTTATTAAACGGAGTGTGGCGAAATGAAGTAAGCACTGGCCACTGTCAGATATACTCAATGCCGGTGGACAATCGGGTGCCTGTCGTTAGCTTCGGTAGGAAGTATGATGTTTCGATCCCAGATAGAGATCAATGGTTAAGTCCAGAGAACCTATTTACGGGATCTTGAATGTGGCGTACTGGCTTATTGAGAAAAAGGGTTAAAAGTGACATTCATGCTGCACTGAAAGCCCTTGCTAACCCACGCTGCTCTTCGAAGTTTGTCGCTGAATGTAAGACAAAACTGAACAATGTTGCAAAACACAACAAAGTTAGTCTTATTTGGATGCCTGGACATTTTGTGAAAGAACCAAACAGGAAAAAAGCGACCTTTCTTCTAAAACTCAGCAGAATGAACCTGAGAGTACTGGTGAGTGTAATCACAGGGCATAACGTCTGTGGTCAGCATATGGCTACCATGGGGTTCGTGGACAGCCCGATATGCCTATCCTGTCTTGAGACAGACTTGGGATATTCGGTTGAGATATACTGAGTATGGATAAAGTTCATACTCTTCCTCTTCCGGATCTCTTAAAATCCATCAATGAATTCAAGAGATTTGTGGAAGAGTGACCTCAAACTAACTTATCCGTCGAACGATCCACTTTCTATCTTTCCTATCTTAATTCTTTCTACTGATATCTATCTGGGTGTAGTACAATGGTCTACTGACTGAGTGCTTGGCCTTGTCCAACCCCCCACGAATCTTATCTAATCTAATCTAATCCGTCACACCTCAAAGCAGGTAATCGTCGTGTTTAACAAGGAAGATCAACGCGAAATCTTCCAAACCGAACATAATCGAAACGAATTCGTGAAAACGAACAGCAAGTCCTAGAGAGCTATTATTTAATTTACGAAAAATCCTAAAGAAATTATTTCGAACTGCAAATATGTCATGAGACAAAATACCACCGACATCCGCCGAGTCCCAGGAGAGAATCAAGTCCTCTTTATTCGCAGGATCAAGCCCTCTACTTTCGACCCAGCAAAACACATTTTCTCACAGCAGTAGAAAAATTTTCCGAATTCGCAACAGTTTTTCCAATAAAATCTAGAGCCGTAGTAGATATTAAAGAATCCATCTATGAATTCTAAATTTCTACAAGATTACTAAGGTACTAGCTTGTGACAATGAAATGTCATTGATTTCGCAAAATATCAAAGTAATTCTGAAACATCATTTTGGGATCATGATCTACATCACACCACCTGCGCACAGTACGACTAACGGACAGGTTTAGAGGTTCCACTCTTACGGAGGTTACGCGCTGTCAAAAGTTTGAAACTAGCATTTTAGACACGGTCGAATTAATGCTACAAGCAACAAACAAATATAACCGCACCATTCATTCTGTAACGAATAAAAAGCCCGTACATGTTATTCACAGAATACAGGACGAATTGGTAAACGAAATAAAAGATAGACTTACACGTACTCAACAAACAAATTTACATAGACATAACGCAAAAAGACAAACACTGCAATATAGTTTATGTAAACAGTAATAGGAGGATAAGGAACAAATTTACTAAACTTTATACAGAAGAAATAGTCCAAAGAGATTTATGTACCTTTGTTTTAATTGACGGACGGAAAGTATGCAAAACCGATTTAAAACACTAAAAATTTTCCTTTTCCCTTAGGGAAACCATAATTTTAATAGGCCATTGGGCTAATGCGAAGATTCTTAACTATACCAGCTCCCACTACATCTCGATTACAGTAGGATCGGTAGCTATCAATGAGCAGAATGGGGTCCTACTCCACAAAACGAACTTGTCAGAGTTCGAAACAATAGCTGAAGAAACGGACAAGATATTGGACCAATTTCCACAATACCACGCCATACGAAATACTAAAACTATTGGACGAGGTAAAAATACACCATCGATATTCCCGAGGTATTAATATTCTGGGGACTGCATTAAAGTACATAGCCGGTACTCCAGACTTCTATGACTTTCAGAAAGTTGAGACCAGAACCGAAGCCCCAATAGAGGCAAACGAGCAACAGGCAACCAACAATTCTGCTATGCAGACACAAATTGATGAATTGACAATCACAATTAATAAGCTCTTAAGAAGGGCAAGAAGGGCAGACACAAATATATACGGTAAATCTCTTTTCTTTAGCAACGACCAGAAATAGAACAGTAATAATGGAACTGGAAACCATTATGGCATCAGTAACTCTAAAAAAATAAATGTTATCAAATCGGTCTTGCTTAATGGTGTGGAAGCAAACAATTTGTTAGCTGCTGAGCACTCTACAAACACTAGCATAAGTGACTTACTTTCTGTTTCTAAACTAAAGATATTCCAAGATATTAAATTCATTTAGTTTGTTATTAAATATCCAAAAATAGATAGGATTTCTTATAATGTAAAGTTGCTGCCCGTTATTCAGAAAGGGAAGTTTCTTTCTCTAAAGGCGAATATTGTAGCTGAATGCAACAAGGAATACATTCTGCTCTACCATTGCCAAGAGGCCTACGAAATCTACTCAACCAGCACAGCGCAGAATGCAAGTCAAAATCCGAGGGTCATGTTGCCGCCATTGAGGAAATTGATGATGACGTGATCTTAGTTAACGACCAATCAGCGTTAATACAAGATGAAAATTTAACGAAGTTGGCAAGAGAAACTATGATGGTTGTCATCTTCTTAATATGTTGATCTAACGGAACAACGTGTGTCAGTGCGTAAAGAGCCTCATTGGGACACGCTCTAATTGCACCGACCATTAGTGCACAGGCATGATCTTTGTATTCTGCCAAGTAATTTGATGTTGTATGCTCTCTCTAGAGCTTTCCCCCAAACTACCGAGCCATACGTTAAAATTGGTCGTATAACCGCCTTATACAACCATAATGTAAAGGGTGGCTAAATTTTAAGTGCCGATGTTGAATGTGAACCACACCTAAACGTCAATTTTTTTGCTGCATTTTATTTGACATTTTTCAATTTTAGACTATATCAATTTGAACCATGGAAATATACACAATCGAGCAACACGTTAAAGTTTTTCAGGTTTATTATAAAAACGGGCGTTCAAATCAAAATGCATATCGCGCACTTCGTGATTTTTCCGGTCAATTTAATTGTCCAAATGTGCGTACAATCGGAAAAATTGTGCAAAAGTTTGAGCAAACCTGGTCTGTAGGAGATGTGAAAACACCAGTGCATGCTCGTACAGCTCGTACTGCAGAAAATATTGCTGCTGTTTGCGATAGTGTGCTTGAAAAGCCGTCGACCTCCACTCGTCGTCGTGCCCAACAATTGCACCCCCCACGCTCGTCCTTGCATAAAGACTTGAATTTACACGCTTGCAAGTTTCAATTGACGCAAGAACTAAAGCCTCTTGACCATTTCAAGCGTCGTCAATGGTCAGAATGGTGGCAGGATATGGCAACAGTCAATGATCAATTTTCGAAGAAAATCATCTTCAATGCGCCTCCAATAAGAGAGCGGTTAGGTAGTCCATTGCAGTCCTGGAGTCCCGCAGATTGATCTGGACAACCTTGAGATTAATATTTATTGGTGGTTCTTAGGGGCTTTGGCGACAATTTGCATGCCCGTATCCTGCTCGTAGGTGAAGTCATTTTTGGTAGAACCGCCGACTTCCATCCACCATCCTCGTCCATAACTCAGATGCGCTTTCGTCACTCCGAACCAAAGTTTGTTGTCCAGTTTTTCTAGGTGCTCAATACTCTCTTCCTATATTTGGAGACTGAAGGACACGCGGTTATTTTATGGAGCCTCCGCTTTAATTAAACCCCGGTTATCCATTGGAACAGTGCGGTTGTGTGCTTGCACGTATGGGATTAGCTGCTTAACTTCGAACTCCATGTTCGACATCTCGCAGGCTGGGACAAGTTTGCGCCTCAAACCTCACCAGTCGCTCTGGATCTCGCTAACAGCAGTTTGCAGGAAATCAAAAGAGAAGTGATCGTTACATTTGGTCACCTTGTATCCACGAACCATCTCCATTGAATCTAATCCTGGAGCTTGACTCTCCGGGATTGCCATGATGTGAAACAATGACAATAAAAGACCGTGCTTCAACAAGTTTCACCAACTTCTTCGTGCAACAAATTCCATCAACTTCTTCAGCACTGAGTCCAGTTTGGTGTTTTACTCACGCCCAGACGGCTTAGGGCCATATAAAAAAGGTTTTCCAACAACAGATGCTATCGAGAGATGATTATTGAGTTTTTTATTGTCGGAATTGGCTGGTATTAATCTGGGCAACGTTTATTTTGCACCACATAAGCAACGAAACCATTGATATTTTACGCGAAAAGTTTCCGGACCGTGTTATATCTCAAAGAGGTGATTACAATTGGCCACGGAGATCTTGTGACTCAACACCTTGCGATTTTTTTCTTTATGGCCACGTGAAGGGGAAGGTCTACGCCAACAGTCCAGGGTCGATTCTAGACCTCAAAGATGGAATTCGTGAGGCTATCGAGGACATAGGGCAGCCACTTTGCAATTCGGTTATGGAAAATTTCATGAAAAGCATATTGTCCTGTAAGCGTGGTCGTCGTGGTCATATGCCTGATGCTATTTTCCACTAATTATGGCATAACTTCCCCTTTATAATGAAATAAACATCCGATCATTTACTATGTACTAAAAAATAGCATGCTTCTTTGAATATCAAAAAAAAACTCCTCGTACAAAATAACCCTTTAGTTTCTCTAAGGTTTAGCACACAATCTGAATTTTTGTTGTCCATGGACCCTTCCGGCTGCACCATATAACAGTGTTCTTTTAAACCACTGTTAAGGTAAGTCCAATTGATGGATGGATGCATAAACTGTAAGTCACTGCTAGAGCAATAACCATGCGAATAGTGGCGTAAAAAACAACAGGTGCTAATGTTTCGAAATAATTCACGCCAAATCTTTGACTGCAACCTTTGGCTACTTATCGAGCCTTAAATCTTTAAATTTCGGAATATTTATCCTTTTTGATACTAAACACTCATTTCTTTTACTTTCTTAATTGGCGCGATAACCGCTTATGCGATTTCGGTCGAGTTTAACAAAGCGCGCCAGTCGTTTCTTTCTCGTGCTAACCGGTGCCAATTGGACACACCAAGTGAAGCCAAGTCCTTCTCCACTTGATCTTTCCAATGCCTTCCTCTTCTTCTACTACCACCAGTTTTTGGATTACTCTCACCATCGTTGTCTATATTAACAACATTTTCGTCAACGACTGCGCTCTCTCCACCAACTGCATCCCTGTCTTCCCCGACCTCATTTAAACCTAAGCTCATTTCAGCTTCTTGATGAAGTTTCGTAGTATCATAACTATTTTCGACTTAGAAGGAAAGATATTCGGTTGATGGTCGGCATCATTACAGGACACAACCCATGGGGTCAGCATATGACCACCATTGGAATCATCGAGGACCCGGTATGCCTGTCATGCTTGGAGGAGGCGGATAGCACTGAGCACTTTCTCTGTGAGTGTCCTGCCTTTGCTAGAGCGCGACTACGAGTATTGGGTTCCGATGTCATGGGAATGAGTAATATTCGTTCTCTAAAACTGGAGGATATTTACAGATTTGCCAAAGAATCTAGAAAATTCTCACAGGACTAACTATCTCTATCTCTGTCTCTATTCTTTCCTATCTCTTTCTCTGATACTTTTCTCCCTCCCTCCTTGACTATCTACCCCCTTTCCAGAGCTTTAAATACAATGGTCTTTTTAGCCTGAGTGTTTTAGGAGCCACCAAATCTCCTGGTGCTCCTTGACTCGACCTCTTCAACTTCACTTCAACTATTTTCGTCGAGCTCAACATCCCTTTTTTCAACTACGCGATGAAAAACTTTGCTGTATAGACGATAAGCTTTTGAAGTTACTGAATACCAACCATGTAAAACGCTTCACGGCTCGCTTCGAACTTGGTCTTTAGCGCCTTATTGAGTGTAACTGCTAATGAGCCAAAAATTCGAAAATGGCTCACTAAAGGCTTCCTCCAAATCCATACTTCATATGGTGTCTTATTTTGCAGCGATTTTGTTGGGCATCGCTGTTACAATAGCCTCCGCCCACAAACAATCTTTCATACCAGCATTTATCAACATACTTCTAGCCCTCTCAGTGAACGTGCGCCTCAGGCGTTCCGCTACACCACCTACTATAAGCAACAGTTAACTGTCTCAAGATACCATTGGAGTTCAAAATGTCATCGAAAGCTTTTTTGATATACTCCCGGTCGTTATCCCTTCTCAATTCTGCCTCATCACTGAAGATGACTTTCTTCGAAAATTGATCATTGACTGTTGCCATATCCTGCCACCATTCTGACCATTGACGACGCTTGAAATGGTCAAGAGGCTTTAGTTCTTGCGTCAATTGAAACTTGCAAGCGTGTAAATTCAAGTCTTTATGCAACGACGAGAGTGAGGGGTGCAATTGTTGGGCACGACGACGAGTGGAGGTCGACGGCTTTTCAAGCACACTATCGCAAACAGCAGCAATATTTTCTGCAGTACGAGCTGTACGAGCATGCACTGGTGTTTTCACATCTCCTACAGACCAGACTTGCTCAAACTTTTGCACAATTTTTCCGATTGTACGCACATTTGGACAATTAAATTGACCGGAAAAATCACGAAGTGCGCGATATGCATTTTGATTTGAACGCCCGTTTTTATAATAAACCTGAAAAACTTTAACGCGTTGCTCGATTGTGTATATTTCCATGGTTGTAGTGTTGGAGCAGGTGAAGTAATACAATTGTTATTAAATTCGACAGGTTTGTAAATAGCTGAATTCTAAATTCTCCTACCAGTTGCTGCACATTATTGCCCACGTGACTCGTGAATGCAATTTGCCTATGTTGTCACGCGCTAACCTGCAGATGCATCGTCAGCAATATTGGCGGGAATAGAGTTTTGGCCAGATTGTTGGAGTTTACTACTCCCCCATTTAAATTGCAGACGTCCTCGGTTTTTTATAGTTTTATTCAATACTAGCGGACCCTCACCCGGTTCGCTGGGTGAAAGAAAAATATAAATGAATAGTGTTCTTTGTTTTTTTCTTGTTTCATCATTTAATTCATGCTCGGCCATTATTTTGTGACTTATTCTAATAACAATGTTTTATTTATTTTAGTGACTTACTCTAATGATTGTAAACTAACAACTTATTCTAGAGCCTTCTGATACACAAAATTGTTGGTTTTATTTTCATGCGGTCTATAAATATAAAGTAACGATGGTTTCCCTACTCGAAAACATCCTACATACAGTTGCCCATGTCCAAAGCAAGGATAAGTTAGGTCAATTCCACCTAATTGAAGTGTTTGACCTTGAGACTTATTGATTGTAATAGCAAAAGCAAGGCGAATGGGAAATTGAAGTCGCTTAAAATCAAAAGGCAAATCTGTTGAAATCATTGGAATGCGCGAAATCAAAACATCTTCACCTTTAAATTTGCCTTTCAAATTTGTTGCTTCAATTACATTGTTTATTGTCCGTTTCACTGCTAATCTTGTTCCATTGCATAGTTTCGGCTGATTGATAATTCGCAACATAATGATCACTGCGCCGACTTTCAATTGCAAACGATGTGGTGGCAAGCCAGGCAAATTAAGTGACTTCAGAAATCCAATTGGATAATTCACTACATCGCCGGGATTAGTGATTGAATCAATTGATTTATAGATGACAACTTCACCTGGAACTTGAGTCAAAATACTGGTATTGATTTCATTGACATCGACATTTTTGGCAGCTAATATAGCTCTATCGCTTAGCCAATCTTGATTTCGATAGTTTTGTGCAATATTTGGGAATACATTTTGCACTATTTGTACTCTAGACTCTGTTACGGTACAAAAATTAGTTGGAAGTGTGATCATGCCTGTATTCTTATCAATTGGCTTTCGTCCATTTCCAATTTGCAACAAATGTTCGGAAAATTCAGCAGCTGTTAGATCATTCTGTAACTGCACACGAACATTAGTAGTTAATGTGAGTTTTTGAACATATCTCCACAGATTAGAAGATTTAAGGCACGCTCTCAATTCATCAGCTGCTGTTAATTTGGGAATAACAGGCAAAGTTTGTCGAAAATCACCTGCCAATAGAATTTATGCACCACCAAATATGTTTGTGTTATTTCGAAAATCTTTCAGTGTTCTATTTAAGGCTTCCAGTGATTTTTTATGAGCCATCGTATATTCATCCCATACAATAATTTTACATGTTTCATTTACATTGCGGTGTAAGAATTGCGGTAAACTCAATCATACGATGAAACGATGCAATAACCCACAAATGTGCCAACAATGCAATCTCCCCTCTCATGACCCCCAAAAATGTACCCGAACAATGTGCACAAATTGTTCCGGAAATCATCAAGCATATGATAAGCTTTGTCCAAAATACCAACAATCTAAAGAGATTTTAAAAATCCAAGTTGAAAATAAATGTACAATGAAAGAAGCAATTACACTATACAAAAACCAAATTCCTTCAATTATTGGTGGCCCCTCTTTCGCTTCTGTCACACAAAATTTTAACACACTTAATCCACAACAACAAAATGACTCATCACAATCTCAAAACAATTCAAAAACAAATAATTTACCTCCAGCTGAACCGCAACAACTAAATTCTAATTTACCAAATAATACCTCTCAACAAAACATAGAACTAAACATAAATCATGATAATCCTCTTAGTAATATTCTCACCCAATTAATTTCCAACCAACAACTTACAGGCAACACAATCACTTACTTCACCCACGAAAATTTTTATCAACAATTCAATTCATTGACAGCAAACAACTCAATCAACAACGATAACCCTTTTTCTCCTGTTGATCCTCTACCTACTCTCCCAATTGAGCAACAAGATGTTAATATGGAATCAAAAACAAATACAGAATTACCTCCCTAATTTTCTTTATAACCAACTTCACCATTTTTGTCGCGCATAAAAACACTAGTCTACCTTCACAATGATCTCGGTACTACAATGGAACATTAATGGATATTTCAATAATTACCACGAATTGCTATTACTAATAAAAGAACTCCACCCATCCCTACTATGCTTACAAGAAACTCATATCCCTCACAATAAGAAAGCATACCCTCCAAGCGGATATGAAGCCCATTTTTTCATTTCACCCCAAAACCTATATGGTAAACAAGGTGTTGCCATTTTAGTTAAAAGAGGAATACCTCACAAAATTCTGTTTACTGACGATGATCTTCTGAGTATTGCTGTAGAAATCTCGCATAACCCAAAGCTCACTATCATTAATACATACATACCACCAAATAAACTATTTTCACATACACATATATTTGGAATTTTAAATAAGGCAACTGGGCCCAGGCTATGGTTAGGCGACGTATATGCCTGGAGTCCTCTGTGGGGCTCATCATCTGTTAATGCCAGAGGCGCTATTATTGAAGACTCTTTGTTATCGACTGATATGGTTGTACTAAACGATGGAAACCCCACTCACTTTTCAACTCATCATACTTTCACGCACGTCGATATAACGACATGTACACCAAATTTGGTACCTCTCAGTACATGGAAAATAATCAATGACCTCCACGGAAGTGACCATTTTCCTATTGTTATTGAAATAGTATCCAATAAGGAGCACAACAAAAACAAATATAATCCTAAATTTTTAACAGACAAAGCAGATTGGGCTAAATATCAAGAAATGTTCACAAATATATCCACGAAGTACCCGGTTTCAACTAATATTAATAAAGAAGCAGCCTCAATAAAAAAAGTTATTTGTACTGCAGCTCACTTTTCCATTCCGCAGACAAAAAACTTCAGCCTAACACGATATACGCCATGGTGGAATAATGATTTACAAAAACTACGAACTCTAAAGCAAAAGAGTTGGTACAAATATAAATGTACACGAGATTTTCACGATCTTTTAGTATACAAACGTAATAATGCCATTTTCAAACACGAAGCAAAAAAAGCAAAACGCAATGCTTTCGAAAACTTTACTTCTAACATTAACCCGCAAAGCAGCACAACAAAAATTTGGCAGGACTTAGGGCGCCTATCGGGCATTAGGAGATCAAACGCCATAACCTGTATAAATACTCCAAACGGTACATATACCGACCATAGTAATATAGCGAACGAATTTGCAAAATATTGGAGCTCCTATTCTAAAAATTCCAACTTTCCGTATGAGTTCATAGAAAAAAAGAATAACATTACTAACCGACCTTATAAACCTGAAGGAACACTAAGTATCTCTGCAAAATATCTGGAGTCTGATACCACTACTGACGAGTTTGAGAGAGCCGTCGCCAACTCTAAGGGAAAAACACCAGGCCTTGATAGGATATCATACCCTTTGTTGAAAAACTGTCCTCCTTTTTTTAAAAAAAGGATAGTAAACTTGTACAACGAAATTTATACGCAAGGTATTTACCCACAGAATTGGAAGGTAGCAGACGCAATACCAATAGCTAAACCTCTCAAACCGCAGTTGGAAATTAGCAGCTACCGTCCCATATCCTTATTACCCTGCTTAGGAAAGATATTAGAAAAAATATTAGCCAAAAGGATTATGTGGTTTTCAGAAAAAACTAAGTCAATTAGCGCCAACCAAGTAGCATTCAAAAAAGGGCATGGTACTTTAGACGCTCTACTACATTTCGAACACTCCGCGGCAACCGCAATCGCCAATAAGGGGCATTTAACAGCTCTAAGTCTAGATTTCGAGAAGGCATACGATCGTATCGGTGCACATAACGTCCTTCAAGAACTAGCCAACTGCAAAGTAGGCCCAAAAATTTACAACTTTGTTAAAACGTTTCTGAGCAATAAAAAATTCCGAGTTAAACTCAATAATAACTACTCACACTGCGTTCCGTTAGAAAATGGTATACCTCAAGGCTCTCCAATATCAGTCACAATATTTATGATCGCTTTTAATAAAATTAGCCAAATTATATCCCAGTTCCCAGTAGAACATTGTATTTATGCAGATGACGTTCTAATTTTTTCAAGAAGATTCGATTTGACGCAAGTCAAAGATACTTTTACAGAAATCTTAAACAAAATTTCTGAATGGTCTCTCACATCGGGAGCCAACATATCATTTCAAAAATGTAACACTTTACATATTTGCCACAAAAAAAACATGTGATGGGTTTAATTTAAGATACAATACTCAAATACCAAATGCAAATAAACTTAAGATTTTAGGTATCATTTTTGACCCCAAATTTAACTTTAAGGAGCATTGCTTAGTTTTAAGAAAAAAGTTATTTGATAAACTAAGTATTATTAAGTTCCTCTCATCGCAAAAATCAAATATTCATCCGAATATCCTAATCAACACAACTAAGGCTCTACTCCTATCAGCCATTGATTACGGCCTTCCAATATATGGGCACCACGCTGGAAACTCACTTAAAAAACTTCACGCGCCATACCATTCGGCTATCAGACGCAGCATCAGAGCTTTTCCCACGACGAATACAAAGAATATACTTGCAGAAACTGGCATGCCACATATCCAAGAAAGACTCGAATTGAGCACATTACGACTGATACCTAAACTTTTTTATACCCATAATCCTATATTATACAACAAAGTAAAACAAGCGGTTACGCGAAAGCGGCATATAAAAAAGCAATCAGCTATCCATCGGGTTGTTCAAAAGACAGCGCATCTTGATCCTGACATAAAACCAAGGTGCTTAAAAATCAGCAAACATCCCCCATGGGCTCTACATTCCTCTTTTTCGGTAGACGAATTAATGTGCTTTCCAAAGCACAACACCTGTGCAGATACTTTCAGACAAGTTTTTACGAGTCGAAAACGCCAACTTCACTCCAACGGTTGGAATTTCGTATACACTGACGGATCAAAAGATTATGCTAATACCGCGTATGCAGTCGTTTCTGACGATTCTTGCATTATAAGCAAAGAGTTGCTATTACCCTACTGCTCCACTTTCTCAGCTGAAGCCTATGCTGTGAAATCAGCAGCAAAATGGGCGGTAACGTCAAAAGGAAAGTATACCATATGCACCGATAGCCTCTCAACAATAATGGCGATTCAGAACCCAAATAACGTAAGCCCGCTAATTGCATGTATTCGAGATACCCTGATTGCATATAAGACTAAAATAAAATTAATGTGGGTACCGAGCCACTGCGGTATCCACGGCAACGAAGTATCCGATAAGGAAGCTAAAAAGGTACCACATATGCCCTGCTACTACGTAGAGACAAACGATTATTTGGTGTGGAGAACTTGTTGCACATGCATCCATAAAAGTTGCATCACACTGATTACCATTTTCAAGCAAATTCAATTCTTTGCATGCTTGCGGATAAGTACAACAAAGATGACCATTAACTCGTTTCAAACTTTCGAGTGATCTTGGGCCGGAAATATCAACTAAGAGTAAACGTAAATAGATACATTCCACTTTACTTGGATGCACAGTGTAAAGTCGTCCGATTGCATCACCCAAATGAACACCTGGATATCCATCTACAGGTATTCCTCGTTGCCTTCGTACACAGGACTTGATGATGCACTCCAGGTGTAATATTTAGGAACATTATTCACTGTTCCAAAATCCACTCCAAAAAAATTCACAAAAAATTTTTACACTTTGCACTTACGTTTTCTCCTTATGGCGTCCAAATCAAAAAGAAATATTGACACATTGTAACTCACACTGTCAATTTGACAGTTCAGTTCCGCACCAAGCGTTAAAAAAGTAAACGACATTATGGCTGGTTCAAAAGAACGCTGTACGCGTTGCCGGTGTTCCGAATTACAACCAAACTTTACGAAACCCATTTCCAATACTTACTTAACAATGTGTGTAAGTTTGGTTTAATTCGGTGCAAAGACACGGCGGGTCCACGTTTTGGCATATATTTCGAGACCCTAGTCATCAATAGGTATGAAAATTACCCCGTATTAAAGCACTTATCAACAGCTTTCATTTGATACCCATATTGTACATACACAACCAAAGGTTACCCGGGTCCACGTTTTGACCTATATCTCGAGACCCCAGTCACGGAGCGGCATGAAAAATACTCTGTACTAAAGCATTCACCAACAGTTTCCATTTGATATCCATATTGTACAAACACATCCTGGGGTTACTCGGGTCCACGTTTTGGCCTATATCTCGAGACCCTAGTCACGGAACGGTATGAAAAGCAATCGTTACTATAGAAATCATCAACAGCTTCCATTTGCTACCCATATTGTACAAACACGTCCTAGGGTTACCCGGGACCACGTTTTGGCCTATATCTCGAGACCCTAGTCACGGAACGGTATGAAAGATACTCTATACTATAGAAATCAACAACAGCTTCCATTTGCTACCCATATTGTACAAACACATCCTAGGGTTACCCGGGTCCACGTTTTGGCCTATTTCTTGAGACCCTGGTATCTTATTCTTTAAATTTCAAAACACAAACCTTCTCCACATGTGTCTCTTCAATGCGACAAAGTTTGGTTAAAATCGGTTGAGCCATTCTCCGTAAAGTTCATCACAACGCGAAAAACGGCTGAATTTTTATATATATAGATTATTGCATTTTCCCGTCGTTGCCTCAAAAATATAGCTATATTTGTAGTGATGGCTAATAGGATCAGGAGTAGAGCGCTTCCCGTTTGTAGGCAGCGAGTATGCGCTTAATGTTCTTTACATTTATTGCCTGCAGGTACGGGAGTGCTAGCAAATCGATATGTTCAATGAAGTTAATATGTCACGCAGATACAGCTGAGATAGAACTATCTCATTCCAGTTACTGTAAGTAGTGGTGTTGATAGTAATATCGCCTTTGAAGGTTATAAGGATAGTTTCTCTTGCCAACTTCGTTAAATTTTTATCTTGTATTAACGCTGATTGGTCGTTAACTAAGATCACGCCATCATCAATTTCCTCAATGGCGGCAACATGACCCTCGGATTTTGAATTGCATTCTGCGCTGTGCTGGTTGAGTAGATTTCGTAGGCCTCTTGGCAATGGTAGAGCAGAATGTATTCCTTGTTGCATTCAGCTATAATATTCGCCTTTAGAGAAAGAAACTTCCCTTTCTGAATAACGGGCAGCAACTTTACATTATAAGAAATCCTATCTATTTTTGGATATTTAATAACAAACTAAATGAATTTAATATCTTGGAATATCTTTAGTTTAGAAACAGAAAGTAAGTCACTTATGCTAGTGTTTGTAGAGTGCTCAGCAGCTAACAAATTGTTTGCTTCCATACCATTAAGCAAGACCGATTTGATAACATTTATTTTTTTAGAGTTACTGATGCCATAAGGGTAGATTCACACTATGGTGCCGATCACGGTTCGTTCTCGGTCTAGTCTCGGTTCGGTAAAATCTTTCGACATCTACATTTGTGTTCTTACATCGGTCCAGTCGCGATTCATCGTTCGCCGCGTGAACACGTAAATAAATATGTATGCAATTACTTACCTTTTTCAAAAGACCAAGATTTTTCAGCTGTCATTGTAAAAACTTCGATCTGCACTCCTTTGCTATTGTCGAAAGACTGAACCGAGAACGCAACGTTATTCACACTATCAGTACAAGTCGCGGCAAGTTCGATCACGCTCCAGCAAAATATTCTTCGAACTTGATCGATGCTGGAGTGTGACTGTACCGAAACTTGAACAGCACGGATAGTGTGAATACAGTCATTGTTTTTCGTTTGTGAATATTTTACCGGACCGAGACTGGACCGAGAGCGGACCGTGATCGGCATCATAGTGTGAATCCGGCCTAATGGTTTCCAGTTCCATTATTACTGTTCTATTTCTGGTCGTTGCTAAAGAAAAGAGATTTACCGTATATATTTGTGTCTGCCCTTCTTGCCCTTCTTAAGAGCTTATTAATTGTGATTGTCAATTCATCAATTTGTGTCTGCATAGCAGAATTATTGGTTGCCTGTTGCTCGTTTGCCTCTATTAGGGCTTCGGTTCTGGTCTCAACTTTCTGAAAGTCATAGAAGTCTGGAGTACCGGCTATGTACTTTAATGCAGTCCCCAGAATATTAATACCTCGGGAATATCGATGGTGTATTTTTACCTCGTCCAATAGTTTTAGTATTTCGTATGGCGTGGTATTGTGGAAATTGGTCCAATATCTTGTCCGTTTCTTCAGCTATTGTTTCGAACCCTGACAAGTTCGTTTTGTGGAGTAGGACCCCATTCTGCTCATTGATAGCTACCGATCCTACTGTAATCGAAATGTAGTGGGAGCTGGTATAGTTAAGAATCTTCGCATTAGCCCAATGGCCTATTAAAATTATGGTTTCCCTAAGGGAAAAGGAAAATTTTTAGTGTTTTAAATCGGTTTTGCATACTTTCCGTCCGTCAATTAAAACAAAGGTACATAAATCTCTTTGGACTATTTCTTCTGTATAAAGTTTAGTAAATTTGTTCCTTATCCTCCTATTACTGTTTACATAAACTATATTGCAGTGTTTGTCTTTTTGCGTTATGTCTATGTAAATTTGTTTGTTGAGTACGTGTAAGTCTATCTTTTATTTCGTTTACCAATTCGTCCTGTATTCTGTGAATAACATGTACGGGCTTTTTATTCGTTACAGAATGAATGGTGCGGTTATATTTGTTTGTTGCTTGTAGCATTAATTCGACCGTGTCTAAAATGCTAGTTTCAAGCTTTTGACAGCGCGTAACCTCCGTAAGAGTGGAACCTCTAAACCTGTCCGTTAGTCGTACTGTGCGCAGGTGGTGTGATGTAGATCGTGATCCCAAAATGATGTTTCAGAATTGCTTTGATATTTTGCGAAATCAATGACATTTCATTGTCACAAGCTAGTACCTTAGTAATCTTGTAGAAATTTAGAATTCATAGATGGATTCTTTAATATCTACTACGGCTCTAGATTTTATTGGAAAAACTGTTGCGAATTCGGAAAATTTTTCTACTGCTGTGAGAAAATGTGTTTTGCTGGGTCGAAAGTAGAGGGCTTGATCCTGCGAATAAAGAGGACTTGATTCTCTCCTGGGACTCGGCGGATGTCGGTGGTATTTTGTCTCATGACATATTTGCAGTTCGAAATAATTTCTTTAGGATTTTTCGTAAATTAAATAATAGCTCTCTAGGACTTGCTGTTCGTTTTCACGAATTCGTTTCGATTATGTTCGGTTTGGAAGATTTCGCGTTGATCTTCCTTGTTAAACACGACGATTACCTGCTTTGAGGTGTGACGGATTAGATTAGATTAGATACGATTCGTGGGGGGTTGGACAAGGCCAAGCACTCAGTCAGTAGACCATTGTACTACACCCAGATAGATATCAGTAGAAAGAATTAAGATAGGAAAGATAGAAAGTGGATCGTTCGACGGATAAGTTAGTTTGAGGTCACTCTTCCACAAATCTCTTGAATTCATTGATGGATTTTAAGAGATCCGGAAGAGGAAGAGTATGAACTTTATCCATACTCAGTATATCTCAACCGAATATCCCAAGTCTGTCTCAAGACAGGATAGGCATATCGGGCTGTCCACGAACCCCATGGTAGCCATATGCTGACCACAGACGTTATGCCCTGTGATTACACTCACCAGTACTCTCAGGTTCATTCTGCTGAGTTTTAGAAGAAAGGTCGCTTTTTTCCTGTTTGGTTCTTTCACAAAATGTCCAGGCATCCAAATAAGACTAACTTTGTTGTGTTTTGCAACATTGTTCAGTTTTGTCTTACATTCAGCGACAAACTTCGAAGAGCAGCGTGGGTTAGCAAGGGCTTTCAGTGCAGCATGAATGTCACTTTTAACCCTTTTTCTCAATAAGCCAGTACGCCACATTCAAGATCCCGTAAATAGGTTCTCTGGACTTAACCATTGATCTCTATCTGGGATCGAAACATCATACTTCCTACCGAAGCTAACGACAGGCACCCGATTGTCCACCGGCATTGAGTATATCTGACAGTGGCCAGTGCTTACTTCATTTCGCCACACTCCGTTTAATAAGAGCCTGTACGCCGCTTTCAATGCGTCCTCTCGAATCTGAAGATCTAGAAGTTGCAAGTTCAGGATGGCGTTATGGGCCAGATGTCATACTCATGGCCCCTGTGATTCCCAAGCACACACTTCTCTGTAACCTGTTTAGGGGTGTTACTCTGGAGTTAACCATTGGGGTTTTCCACCATACTACAGAGGCGTATGTAATAATGGGTCTAATCAGAGTGATATACAGCCAGTGTACTATCCCCGGCCTTAGACCCCATGTTTTGCCAAAGGTTCTCTTACACTGCCAGAAGACTTTTGGTTTTCTCGAGATCTTCTGCTCGACGTGCTTCTTCCAGGTAAGCTTACTATCTAGGATTACTCCTAAATATTTAACCTCAGAAGACAGTTGCAGTGTTACCCCTTTCAATGTGGATAGTAACAGGCCTTCCATATTGCGTTTCCTTGTGAAAAGCACTAAGGTGCTTTTTGTAGGATTCACCGAAAGACCATGCAATTCGCACCAATATTCAATCTTATTTAGAGCTATCTGCATTTTATTGCATATAACTGCAAGTGATAATCCTGAGATTAATACGCACACATCGTCTGCGTAGGCTTGGATGTGTCCAATTTCTTGCAGATCATTAAGAAGAGAGTCCACCACGAGGCACCAAAGTAGGGGAGAGAGTACACTGCCTTGTGGGCAACCCTTCTTAAGCTCAACCCGGACTCCTTCATTGCTTTCACTATCTCTATGGTAAGCAGTCTTTTGGATAGCATAGAGTAGACCCATCTGTCAATGATTTCTTCTACTCAATAACTTCTGATAGAAGAGTACATAGAGTAAAAGGTAGCATTGTCGAAAGCTCCTTTCAGAAGTTTCAGACCTTTAAGCATAAATGATGTCAAGCTTATAGGTCTGAAACTTTTTGGTAAAGCGTAGCGGTCCTTGCCTGGTTTTGGGACAAATACAACTTTCACCAAACGCCACAATTGAGGAACATAAGCGTGCGCAAGACATGCCGTAAAGATTATTTTCAAAGCCTTTATTAGTTGTTCTCCGCCCCGCTTGAGCATGAGTGGGTAAATGCCATCGGGTCTTGGAGACTTAAAGTTTTCAAACTTGAAGGCGAACCTTATCGTTTCCTCGTTAGCTATCCTGGATGCAACAAACCTCTCACGTCTGCTGGTCATTATATTGACATGATCAGATTGATCGATATGTGGGAAATGTGTTGAAAAGCGAACATCGTACACTTCTGATTTTGAGTCCGTATAAATACCATCTGGTTTGAGCAGTGAGTCTAGCTTAGCCGTCCAGTCTCTTTGGAGGGCTTTGCATAACCTCGCTAAACTCTTCCGTTCCTCCAGTTCACTGCAGAAGGTTCTATAAGAGTCCAATTTAGATGATCTAATTTTCTTTTTATTCCTTATTCAGCTTTCGGTAGGCAATCCAATCTTCATCCAACTGAGTTCTAAGAGTTTCCCGGAAGTTTTCCGAAGTTTTGAGATTTCGGCGTTCCACCAAGGGACTGTCTTACGCTCTCATCTCCTACGTTACGGGCACACCTTGTTATAACACTCGATCATAGTTCGCCCCAATGAGTTTGTAGCTTCTTCACTCGCAGTTATTGTCGGGAGTTTGGAAACATCACGGATTTCCTCTTTAGTGAGATCTTCATATCGTGTCCAATCTGCTTTTCGGGGATTCCGGCCTGCGGGGTCGAGATTGTCTCGCCGCAAGCCTGAACTGTATATAACGATGGTCCGACAGGGAATCTTTATCGACAACTTCCATAAACTCCCTCGTATGTGAGGATTTGTGTGCAGTTTCGCTTGACTGCGGCATAAAAGAGCCGTAGCCAGTCGATATGCTATGTAGCAAGTTAATTTAAATAAATGAAATATTTAATATCATATGGACAGCCATAATTCCAATCTTACACTTTTCCTATATCTGAATCGAGGACGGTAACTAGTATCCGTCCCAGGTTCAAATATAGGCGCATTCCATACCTCGACCGTGTGACCTTCAGCGATTCTGGATCCACCCAGAACCTTGCTCACCCTCACCAGAAAAATTACATCCTTCAACGCTGGCATCGCAGCCACAGTTTTGGTCAGCCATTCGAGCGATTGAGTGTTTGAGCATTCAAGATTCACTCGAATCTAGGTACATCTTTCGCTTTCTCTATCGCCTTCCAGACTTGACTGTCGACAAAATCCAATTCGATATGCCCATCGCCTCAGATCTCCACCATCATGCCGTTGACTGCTTCCGCAGCATAGTTACCTCGAACGCACAATAGTGGATCACAAGGCGGACCCGGTTTTGCGCTCGCTACTGCGCTCTTAGCCCTGCGGCACTTGTTCCACTGGATTTGTTGGTACTACTACCAGGTACTTGATTGCTGCAAGACGCTCCTCATGCAGTCACTACAACCTGTTGTCTAAGGTTGCTTACTTCGGATTCCGGTTTATTCCCTTCCTTATTTTCTTCTTCCTCGTGCCAACTGGAGCGCTCACCTTCGTTTCATCTGTTAAGGTGACCAGATCAGATGGGTCATCAACAGATCTGTTCCTCTTGCCAAATTCGACTCCGACTTCGACTGCACATAGCTGCGTTAGCCGTAGTCATACCTACTGTTTCTCTTGCCTTCTTCTCGTTCCTCTGCCTTTGCCGCTTCTTCTGTCTATTAGACTATTTCTATTTTCTCCTGAAGCTGGCATCTGCTCCGTGGCCATTGGTGCGCTGGTATTTTTTGAACGTGAAGTCGGATTAATCATAGCCCCAACAGTCGCCAAAACTGCTGCCAGGACAGGAACCAGTTTGGTTTTTTCAGTCGTGGTGACAGGACAGGCAGGGGTTACCTGCGTCATAACCACGTCTGCGTCCTCCAAATTGCCTCCCGAATCAAACGTTTTCTTTGTAGCCGTTAGTGCAGTGTAACTTTTCAGATTTGCATCCAAATTAACCACATTACTTCCATCCGCAGAGGAAAGCGTCAGAGCACTGAGACGTAAATGAGTTAGCGCAGCCTCCCCAAGATCAACTAAAGTGCTTGCAGGGGTCGCCTGCTTCTCAATTGCTTTCACTGGTTTCACTGAGCCAAGCTCATTTTCGCCCAGTAACAGGCTCTCTATAGAGCTACGTATATAGTCTGTCGAGGATGCACCGTCCAATAGGTGTCCATCTTCAACCAGTAGCTTGCTTCTTCCAGGTCCCTGATCTTCAGCGTTGGTCGTCTTGGTGGTAAATGAGTTTTTGGTCTGCACATCCGATGCCCAAGCCGCTGAAGAACCAGCGGGAGGATTTCCACAAGTGTGGGTGCAGAGTAGTCCAGGACTAATTTTTACTACCGTTTGTGTAGTGGCCCTATTAATACTCTTCAAGGGAGCCACTGTTGAAGAGGAACTCATTATCGACAGTTCAAGTTAGATCCGTAGTGTTCTGTTTTAACCCAGCAATCACTCTATTTGTCATCCGACAGCAAGGGATATTACTGAGTTTAGTAGCGGGGTTACCTCGCGCAGAACAAACACTTAACACAGGAACTTTACTGACAGAAAAGCTGTTAGTTAGTTAATTTTGGATTCGTGCCAAAGTGGGCAGTTTACAATCAATCTTTTAACAACGTTCGGATTAACACACTGCTTCATGGATTTTATAAGACCACGTAGACTATTAAAGGTTATTCGATGCCTCACTCGTCATTTAATTCAGGGACGAAATTTTTTTTTTCTGGCTTATAATGAAATTTTGGTGAATACTCTTCTACGAAAGCGCGCCCCGCTTTCATCTTTCTGTTTGGATTTTACTCGGACAAAGAAATGTAAGTGGTTGGTGGTCAGTATAGACTCTCAAATGTTTTACTCCGTACAGATAATTACGGAGTTTTTGTAAGGCCCATACTATCGCCAATAGCTCTTTCTCATATGTTTCATACATGTTGTTTGTAGTCAGGCCGTCTATAATGGCCAGCTAACTCCAGGAATGATCGTAAAGCTCTTAACGATTTGGAGACAGCAAATCTCAAAATATCCTTAACTTCGTCGGAGCAAGTTCTGATACTTTTTTGGACGCTGTGAAGCTTAGAATCTCAACACTTTCTTGAAAAATCGTGTCTTTAATCTTCTCGGCGGACACTCGCATATTAACAGCGGGTCGATATCCTTCAGGAGGTTTCAGCATTTTGTGAAACAATTATGACATCATCCAACAAAAAGTCTTTCTCGGATCACAGCTTGATCCTTTACGAGCTGGATCTGAGGGTGGGTACACCCTTACCGTATCGAAACCCACTAAGAACTAATTGGAAAAAGCTCAAAAATGTAGTGAACAATAGGTTGAGAGGAATTCCGATCAGCCAAATCACTCTCACGGAAAACCTTGAGAGTAGGGTTAAAACACAAGACATTCAGTAGGGCCTACAAGACGTCGTGTCCGATTAAATATAGCAAAAAACCACATCCTCCCTGGGTGAGCAATGAGCTCTCGAAATTAAGGGAAGAAGCCAGGAAACATTTTAATCTCAGCTACTCAACAGGTAATTGGCAACTGTACAGAGATAGTCGGAGACAGTACAAAAAGTCAACTAGGGCCGCCAAGAAGGAGAGCTGGAGAGATTTTTGTTCTTCGATCGAATCTACCGGAGATTCTGCGAGGCTCAGTCGTATCTTGTCCAAAGATCATTCAATAGCTTCTTGGGTCAAGAAGCCAGATGGCACTTGGACTTCTACGACAGAAGAGTCTCTAGAACTTATCTTAAATACTCATTTTTCGGGATGTAGCCCTCACGATAGCGATATTGGGAGAATTCGGCGGAGCCGCTATGACCCACAGCATCTCGCGGATGTAGTAGTCACAAAAGAGGGCAATAAAATCGTTTTCACCTTTCAAATTTCCAGGACCTCACGGGATTTTTCCCAAGATGTTACAGGAAACGTTTGATATTAATATGCCATGGCTAATGGAAATTTTCAAGCGTGTATAAACCTAGGTGATACTCCAAATAGCTGGAAACCTGTTAGAGTCACCTTCATACCAAAGGCGGGCAGAAGGGGACAAGAATCAGCGAAGGAATTTAAGCCAATTAGTCTGTCGTCCTTCCTTCTAAAAACATTTGAACGGCTTTTAGACATACACATTAGAAGCTTGCTGGAGAGCTCTAGTATGTCAATAGCACAACATGCTTACCTCAAAGGCAAATCGACGGGGACAGCGCTTCAGGAGGTAATCCGAACAATAGAAGGGTCTCTAGCAAGCAAACAACACACTATGGCAGCTTTTCTTGACATAGAAGGCGCATTTAATAACGTTAGCACTGATGCTATCCAACGGGCGTTAATAGAGTTAGGGGTGGAAAATTGTATCAGCAATTGGATCATCTATGCTAGAAACCAGGATAATAAGAGCTAATGTGGGTAATATCAACATAACAAAAATAGTCCACAGGGGCACTCCACAGGGGGGAGGATTATCTCCACTCCTCTGGTTATGCGTTATTAGTAAAATCTTAACAAAACTTAATGAAGGAGGGGTAAAAGTGGTCGTGTACGCTGATGATGTGGTGTTAAGGGTATCGGTACTGTGTCCCAATACGACCAGTGGGATCATACAAAGGGCGCTAAGCGAGCTTAACTCTTGGGCTACAGACTGTGGCCTAAGTTTAAACGCGTGTAAAACAGAACTCATGCTATTCACGACCAGATATAAAATACCAATTTTTACTCTACCAAGCATTAACGGACAAACCCCCTCACTTTTACCCAGTGCAAAGTACTTAGGGCTAATTCTAGACTCCAAGCTTAGCTGGAAATTAAAGATTGAAGAACGGGTAAAGAAAGCAGAAATCGCTTTATATGCCTGTAAACGTATGCTGGGAAGAAGATGGGGTATTCAGCCCACGTATGCATTATGGTTGTATAAGGCGGTTATACGACCAATTTTAACGTATGGCTCGGTAGTTTGGTGGAAAGCTCTAGAGAGAGCCTACAACATCAAATTACTTAGCAGAATACAAAGATCAGCCTGTGCAATAACAGTCGGTGCGATCAGACCATGTCCTAGGGAGGCCCTGAACGCTCTGACACACGTTATTCCGGTAGATCTACATATCAAGAAGATGGCAACAATGAGTGCATTTAGGTTAAATGAAGCGGGTCGCTGGAAGGAAAAAGTTCATGGCCATGCCAGTCTATTACTGCGACAAACCCAGTATACCTCGAAGAGGACTGACTACATCGTCCCGACGGTGACATTCAGTCGAAATTTTGTCAATCTCTTTCCATCTCGGAAAGCATGGAATAAGGGATTCTCACTAAACAAGTTCGACACTACAGTCTTTACAGATGGCAGTAAAATGGATTGTGGTGTTGAAGCTGGTATATATTCTCATAGACTTTAAATTGAAAAATTTGATCTCCCTAATGCTTGCAGTGTCTTTCAAGCGGAAGTACTGGCAATTGGGGAAGCTTGTAGGCTACTAATCGCAGATCCCTCTTTTAAGCGGAATATCGCTATTCTTTCGTATAGCCAAGCTGCAATCCAGGCACTGGGTTCAGCTACAACAACCTCTAAAGTAGTGGAGCAAAGCAGGAATAGCCTCACCACCGTGAGCGAGAACCGTAAAGTTACCTTAATTTGGGTCCCGGGACATCGGAGTATCGAAGGTAATGAAAAAGCGGACGAACTGGCAAGAAGGGGATCTGTCATGAATATCGACCTTGGAGAATCGGTATTCACACCACTAGGTGCAGGCAAGAGTGCAATTTCCCTAAATACCGCCGAATCGCAGATTGTAGATGGAGAGACCAGACAAAATGCAAAATTTGCAGAACGTTATGGCCCACCTACAACCTTAAGCAATCGTCAACATTGATCAACATGAAACGACGGGACGCGTGGAGACTAACGGCAGTCATAACTGGCTTTTGGTCTGTGGGAGAACAAGCAGCCAAAATGGGCATTCCTCACAACACATACTGTCACAGTTGTAAACAACCGGAGAAAAAGGAAAAAATCTTCCATTTCCTCTGCGAATGCCCTGCCCTATGGAAGGACAGAATGTTAACCCTGGGTAAACCGCTGTGCGAGAGTCTATAACAGCTGTCTGGCTTAGATGTCAGCAACCTGATAAGGTTCCTGAACCGCCCAGACTGGATATAGTCATGCTGTAAATAACTGGTAAACAAGTTGGTAACGAGGATATGGCAACAAAAAGGTGAGGAAGCGCTAGTTGGATTCTGGAAGAATCACCACTTAAACCAACCAACCAACCAACCATGTAGACATGGCATATTTTACCAATTTCTTCCCTTAGCACGTCGTCAATGGTCCTCTGAAAAATGCTAGACGCATTTTTAAAGAAAAAGGGAAGTCTGCAAAATTCAAATTTTGCCATTGTTGATCCGAGAATGTCGTTTTTTCTCGATCCTTTTCCACTAGTTTAATTTGATAAAAGTCAGTCTTGAGGTCTATCGTGAAAAAAATACTGGCATTTCCCATGTTAGCCAAAATTGCGAGTGTCTGCAATCGGATATTTGTTGCTTACTGTTTTGCTGTTTAGTTTTCTGAAGTCAATTACATGTCTTGACTTTTTGTCGCTGTTGCGGAAGATTACTTTGGCAACCCATTTCGCATTTTCTCACCTCTCCGTTTTTCTCATTCGCCATTTTTAAACGAAAAAGGGAAGTCTGCAAAATTCAAATTTTGCCATTGTTGATCCGAAAATGTCGTTTTTTCTCGATCCTTTTCCACTAGCTTAATTTGATAAAAGCCAGTCTTGAGGTCTATCGTGGAAAAAATACTGGCATTTCCCATGTTAGCCAAAATTGCGAGAGTGTCTGCAATCGGAGATTTGTTGCTTACTGTTTTGCTGTTTAGTTTTCTGAAGTCAATTACATGTCTTGACTTTTTGTCGCTGTTGCGAAAGTTTACTCGCTAAAAGGGAATTTAGCCACTTCACAAAGCCGTCGTCAACATTCTGAAAAAATTAAGAGGTTTCCGTTTCATAAGCTGTAAAAATGGAGGATGTTTCTTAAGCAACAGCGCCATGGGGAAATTCAGACGCTGATACAATAAGCGCAGTCGAGGTTTTATTAGATGAGGCTGACAAAACTGGCCATGCTGTGACAATTGGCACCGAAACGCCTACTGCCGACACAGCGCCAGATCGACACGCAACAAACTGCACCATTTGCACTCCCCTACACTTCAGGCACCTCCGGGATTAGGGCTACACCCGTTTACAGTGCAGCACTGTCATACGCACGTGGCGTTCCACAACTTCTAGAACTGCAATGCAACCAAACTGCAGGTATAACAGGAACACACATGCCATCGACCACGTTCAATGTCGTCCCTAACCTTGCTAACGTGATAACATTTCCGTATACTTCCACTGCGAACGGCATGACGGCCATGCTGCCCAACTTAACCTCAAACAGCAACACAGTCTCGGCTATATCTTCATCTCAACCCTTTTCTGCGTATATATCAATGCAAAATTTGCACAGTTTGCCAACATCGGTTGCTTCAGAATTTTTACACCCAAATGTTAACCCTAACTAGCTAGTCGGAGGTTTGCCATTGTCTGCCGAGGGGCGACCGCTATTAGAAAAATGTTTTTCTTAATTTTTTATTTTTTTGGTGTTCCACCGAGATTCGAACCAACGCTCTCTCTGTGAATTCCGAATGGTAATCACGCACCAATCTATTCGGCTACGGCGGCCGCAAATACAATTGTTTTAGGAAATTATTGTCATTTCTCTTTGTTATGATAATATTGGTATGGTTCAATTACGTATGGAACAAAATATCGGCCAAATGGCCGCCGCGGTCTCGGCGGCACACCAGCCAGCAACAATTCAAGAGCTAAAGGATGAGATAATTCAGCATATTAACGGCATACAACCTCAATTATGCCTCAGCGTCATCGAAATTTATTTTGATCGGATGTCCAAATTTTCGATGACGCTGAGGCATAATTGAGGTTGTATGCCGTTAATGTGCCGAATTATCTCATCTTTTACCTTTTGAATTGTTGCTGGCTTATAGACGTACACCTTTTCTTTCAGATAACCCCAAAGAAAGAAGTCCAACGGTGTCAAATCACTTGATCTTGGCGACCAATTGACATCGCCGCGACGAGAGATTATTCGGCCATCAAACTTTTCGCGCAAAAGAGCCATTCTTTCGTTAGCTGTGTGACAAATGGCACCGTTCTGCTGAAACCACATATCGTCCACATCCATATCTTCCAATCCGCACATTCACTGTAACTGCCTGACCGGCCTCATTTAAAAAAAAATTAGGCCCAATAATGCCGCCGGCTCATAAACCGCACCAAACAGTCACTATTTTCAAGCGTCGTCAATGGTCAGAATGGTGGCCCGACTTTCTCTGTACAATTGCCAATTACCTGTTGAGTAGCTCAGATTAAAATTTGATCAGGCTTGTTCCCTTAATTTTTAGAGCTCATTGCTCCACCAAGGAGGAAAAATTTTTTTGCTATATTTAATTGGACACGACGTTTTGTAGGCCCTACTGAATGCCTTCTTTAATGTTGAGATCCTACTCTCAATGTTTTCTATGAGAGTGATTTGATGGGTCGGAATCCTTCCTGTCGTGTTCTCCACTACTTTTTTGAACCGTTTCTAATTGGTTCTAAGTGGATTACGATATGGTAAGGGTAGATTAACCTCAGGATACAGGTGAAAGAGGATCCAGCTATGGTCTGAAAAAGACATTTTTCTTGAGACGCTCCAATTTTTTACCCTCACTGAAGTATTTTCAGACAATAATGTTATATCTTTTACTTCCGCCCATCCTCTAAAGCATTCCGTGCTAGGAAAAGGAAAAAGTCGGAGTATTACCCATGTTACATACTGTTAGATTAGTATTAATAATGATCGTATAAGGACTCGCTTCGAGCATTCGGTTCAGTACTCCCCAATAAGGTATGTCTCTCATTGGCGTCACATCCTAGTACCAGGACATAGTTTTTGCTGTCAAGCAAGAGCCTACGAGCCTGGTCAGGCGGTGCTGGTCGATTGTGTGTCATATAGATGGAGGCAATTTTGATTCTGACGCCGTCAGCAAACTCCATTTCGATGACCGTCTCATCCAATGAGCTATAGCCTGGAATTACAAATATGTATATTTAGATGTGTTTTCTACAATACATGCGCTGGGGCTACCCTGAGTTCGCTCAGGTCCCTGAGCACCTCAGTGTTTCGCGGCTTTCAGGATCAGTACGATGTCTACGTCCGCCTTCAATAAGAGAACGGTTAGGTTGTCCGTTGCAGTCCTGGAGTCCCGCTGATTGATCTGGACAACCTTGAGATTAATATTTATTCGTGGTTCTTAGGGGCTTTGGCGTCAATCTGCATGCCCGTATCCTGCTCGTAGGTGAAGTCATTTTTGGTAGAACCGCCGACTTCCATCCACCATCCTCGTCCATAACTCAGATGCGCTTTCGTCACTCCGAACCAAAGTTTGTTGTCCAGTTTTTCTAGGTGCTCAATACTCTCTTCCTATATTTGGAGACTGAAGTACACGCGGTTATTTTATGGAGCCTCCGCTTTAATTAAACCCCGGTTATCCATTGGAACAGTGCGGTTGTGTGCTTGCACGTATGGGATTAGCTGCTTAACTTCGAACTCCATGTTCGACATCAAGATGCGAGCGCTTGGTCGTCGTGGCATTTCGCAGGCTGGGACAAGTTTGCGCCTCAAACCTCACCAGTCGCTCTGGATCTCGCTAACAGCAGTTTGCAGGAAATCAAAAGAGAAGTGATCGTTACATTTGGTCACCTTGTATCCACGAACCATCTCCATTGAATCTAATCCTGGAGCTTGACTCTCCGGGATTGCCATGATGTGAAACAATGACAATAAAAGACCGTGCTTCAACAAGTTTCACCAACTTCTTCGTGCAACAAATTCCATCAACTTCTTCAGCACTGAGTCCAGTTTGGTGTTTTACTCACGCCCAGACGGCTTAGGGCCATATAAAAAAGGTTTTCCAACAACAGATGCTATCGAGAGATGATTATTGAGTTTTTTATTGTCGGAATTGGCTGGTATTAATCTGGGCAACGTTTATTTTGCACCACATAAGCAACGAAACCATTGATATTTTACGCGAAAAGTTTCCAGGATTACAATTGGCCACTGAGATCTTGTGACTCAACACCTTGCGATTTTTTTCTTTATGGCCACGTGAAGGGGAAGGTCTACGCCAACAGTCCAGGGTCGATTCAAGACCTCAAAGATGGAATTCGTGAGGCTATCGAGGACATAGGGCAGCCACTTTGCAATTCGGTTATGGAAAATTTCATGAAAAGGATATTGTCCTGTAAGCGTGGTCGTCGTGGTCATTTGCCTGATGTTATTTTCCACTATTAATGGCATAAATTCCCCTTTATTATGAAATAAACATCCGATCATTTACTATATACTAAAAAATAGCATGCTTCTTTGAATATCAAAAAAAACTCCTCGTACAAAATAACCCTTTAGTTTCTCTAAGGTTTAGCACACAATCTGAATTTTTGTTGTCCATGGACCCTTCCGGCTGCACCTTATAACAGTGTTCTATTAAACCACTGTTAAGGTAAGTCCAATTGATGGATGCATAAACTGTAAGTCACTGCTAGAGCAATAACCATGCGAATAGTGGCGTAAAAAACAACAGGTGCTAATGTTTCGAAATAATTCACGCCAAATCTTTGACTGCAACCTTTGGCTACTAATCGAGCCTTAAATCTTTAAATTTCGAAATTTTTATAATTTTTGATACTAAAAACCCATTTCTTTTTCTTTCTTAATTGGCGCGATAACCGCTTATGCGGTTTTGGTCGAGTTTAACAAAGCGCACCAGTCGTTTATTCTCGTGCTAACCGGCACCAATTGGACACACCAAGATAAGCCAAGTCCTTCTCCACTTGACCTTTCCAATGCCTTCCTCTTCCTCTACTACCACCAGGTTTTGGATTACTCTCACCATCGTTGTCTATATTAACAACATTTTCGTCAACGACTGCGCTCTCTCCGCCAACTGCATCCCTGTCTTCCCCGACCTCATTTAAGCCCAAGCTCATTTCAGCTTCTTGATAATGTTTCGTAGTATCGTAACTATTTTCGTCGAGCTCAACATCCCTTTTTTCAACTACGCGATGATAAACTTTGCTGTATAGACGATAAGCTTTTGAAGTTGCTGAATACCCAACCATGTAAAACGTTTCACGGCTCGCTTTGAACTTGGTCTTTTGCGCCTTATTAAGTGTAACTGCTAATGAGCCAAAAATTCGAAAATGGCTCACTAAAGGCTTCCTCCCAATCCATACTTCATATGGTGTCTTATTTTGCAGCGATTTTGTTGGGCATCGCTGTTGCAATAGCCTCCGCCCACAAACAATCTTTCATACCAGCATTTATCAACATACTTCTAGCCCTCTCAGTGAACGTGCGCCTCAGGCGTTCCGCTACACCACCTACTATAAGCAACAGTTAACTGCCTCAAGATACCATTGGAGTTGAAGATTTCATCGAAAGCTTTTTTAAAATACTTCCGGTCGTTATCCCTTCTCAATTCTTTAATTTTGGCACCTGTTTTTGTTTGAGCCATTCAGCTCTTTCAAATACCTCATCTTTTTGCTTAATGAAGTTCACAAATAGGTTCCACAGTAACGGTGAGATATCAACGCTTATGCGGTTCCTCTAGTAATTGTTTTTTCTACACTAGTGATGCCTAAGTTCGCGGTGATTACTTTGTTAGATAGCATATTGCCTATCCCTCGAAAAATCTTTTCGTTCGTACACATGTTCGTCAACGCTGAATCTATCGATTTCGCATCAACATTGTTGAACGCCGCTTCGATATCCAGAAAAGCTGCGATAGTAAATTCCTTATATTTAAGAGATTTCTCTATTGTTCCAAGAACTTCGTGTATTGCTGTTTTTAGAGAATTACCTTTCTGGTAATCATGTTGTGTCATGTTGAAGTTATCGGTATTAATTAATCGTTTCGATTGACTGCTGTAACATCATTGGTATAATTCCGTCCGATCCTCCAGAAGCGCTAGAAATTTGTATATTGTTCCTCCATTCATGGCATCCTGGGAAATGTATTTTCATGAAATGTTCAAGCATTTCCTGCCCTGTTTCTGTGAAGCTGCTATCCGGTCTTTGCAAAAAGCTTGGTTTGCAGGGTTTCTTGGAGAGATTTTCTAAATCTTGAGAACTCATATGTGTCCTCCAGTTCTTCGCAAAACCCCCTCCAGGATTCTTCCTTTGCTTTTTTTATTTGCCTCTTATAGGTATTGAAACTATTTCGATAGCAGTCCCAACCCTCCGTCGTCTCTGACGCCTTTGTTGCATTGTGTAGCCTTCTTGTTTCTCTTCTTAGTAGTTTGAGCTCCTTGGTCCATCATGAGAGTGTTCGATTTTTTGGGGTTTGTTTACTGAACAAGATCTACGAAAAGCTTCATCTATTGGAGATGTCAATAAATTGGTGTTAATTTCCAAGCTTCCAATAGACGTTAGTTCTTTCTTCTCTTTCAGGAAGATCCAACTTGGCTATAAGCTAAGAGAATTTCGTCCAATTTGCCTTTTTTTGAATTCCTATAGGGAAGTCGTTTATATTTTTCTATGTTGACTGTGACGCAGGTATGCTGATGTAAGCTGGAGATTAGGGTATCCGCTCTGCTCACATACTGCTATCGTCAGATCTACGCTGCGTAAGACCACGAGTTACTTAATAGGTTTATTACAGAGTCCGGCCCTCGAAGTGTACCCAATTAAAAAAGCCATAAATTTAGTTTGGAAAATTTCTTTTATTCAATTCAAAGTAAAAAATGTGTGAAAATAATAGAAAATTAAGATTTAATTTACTTTTGCTCGATATGACTATCTTTTGCCTTGACTATGGTCTTGAAACGGTCCAGAAACGAAGCGCAAGCTGCCCGAATGTGACTTCCGGGTATTTTGGCTCACTCGGATTCGCGTTCACTCTAGTTTTCTTAGTTCACTCTAGTTTTGTGAGACGGTGCCGAGTCCTGTTGAAACGTCCATGGTCTGCCACCAAAATGTTTTTCTGCCCACGGCTTCACGCCAGGCTCGATAAAAACGATTAGATAGCGCCCTTCTGCGGTTACACCTGCCCAAACCACTACCTGTAGCGGATTCTGCGTCCTGGTGGCTAATCGATCTCAAATTCTCGTTTGAATGGCCAATCAAATAAACCCTATCGTTTAACGAATTGCTCAATTTGAAAAATTTTCTCGTCAGAAAACAAAATGTTCGGAAATTGATCACTTTCGGCCAATCGAAGCAAGTCCTTCGCTCTCTCAAGGCTGACTTTTTGCTGCTTTGGTGTGAGATTATGCGCCTTTTGGATTTTGTAAGGCTTGATTTTGAGATCATTTTTCAAGATTGTTTCGTAATGCTACCAGTATCATTGCAACGAGTAAGGGTGCGATAAACAAAAGCTTTATTTACTTTAAGGTGCTCGAGTTGACGAACCATCGCTGGTTGTGATTTTCCAGACAAATAGTATAATGCACTCTCACTATTGCGTTTGAAATCCTTTACTGATTATCTTTTTACTCTTGGCAGAATGCTTCTCCGCGCTTTTCAATAATACTGTCGACTGTCATGTTTTTGAAGGGAACGGCCTTCGTTTGGTTTGAAAAGAAGCAGAGAAGATGTTAATCGGTCCGTGCAAGGTCCGGCGAATACGGCGGATGCTGAAGGACCTCCCATTTGAGCTCTTGGAGTGCGGCTTTGATGACTTGTGCAACATGGGGCCTGGCGTTGTCATGAAGGAGTATGATTTGACCATGTCGACCAGGTGATGTTCTGTTCGAGCATATCCCAGTGCACCATGCCCTCCCAGTATAACCAAACACATATCTTGATCTTCTTTGGATGAAGATCCGGCTTGACTCTCGGCCTTGGCGTATCTCCTGGAGCCCCCCACTCCTTCCTTTGCTTCATATTGAGCAGTATGAACCATTTCTTATTTCCCGTGACGATTCGGTAAAAACAGCGCTGTTTATGACCACACGCTGCTCAATGCCGAGATTCTAAGGAGCATTTTGACTTTCTTTGTTTTTTTCATTGATCTCATGAGGCACCCAGACTCCCAGACTCCCAATTGTTTGGCAAGTCTCATTGAATGGAGGTGATTGAGAATTGTTTTATGATCGCAGTTTATTTTCTTCGCCGATTCACCACTGGTTTGGCATCCGTTCCCTTTCAAAAGTGATTTGCGCCGTTCTTCATCGAATTCAGAAGGCCTTCCGCTGCGGGTCATGTCATGGACTTCAAAGTCCCTATTTTTGAATTTTGCAGACCATCTCCGCGCTGTAGACTCGGCTATGACACATTCTCCATGCACGTCGCAAATGTGCCACGCTGCTTCAGCAGCTTTTTGACCTCGATGAAAAGCAAAGAATAGCAGGTGTCGAAAATGTTGATTTTTGCCTCCTGGGTATTCCATTTCTAAGCCTCGAAACTAACAAAAAATTCCATAACCCAAAAATGCAATTAACATAGTTTTGTTGAACTGAAAGAGTTCTATCGAATGAATACTTACCCTTTGAAAAACAGCAAACAAATCGCTGTAAAATTAAAGAAAATATAAAAACGCTATGAACTTATTCCACAACTGAATACATCTTAGCAACTATTCGCAACAAAGTAATGTATCAGATTACTTCCAAAGCGCGGCGTGCTTCTGATTTTTTTTTGATATTAAGTGGTAGAGAGTAGTCCATAAAGAACGTAGCATACAATAGACTTCGGTTAAAAGTTATTCCTAGGTTCTTTGCAATGTCCACAAATTTTATAAATGAATTATTAAGAGAAACCCATTATCGCAGGCCCATTTGTTAATATCTTCTAACTCAGTGTTGTGGTTATTAACACGTTTATTGATGGACGCAAAAGGACAACTAACATATAATTGAACATCTTTGGCATACACATTAATATTACAACATTTTAGTACGTTTGGAAGGTCATTGACTTACAAACAAAAGCGGACTACGAATAGAACTTTGGGAGACACCCCTAGTTATGGGCAAATGGCTGGATAAGCTGTAACTGGCACATGGAACTTGCGTAAGATCTTCAAGGTATGATTTGATTAAACTCTTTGCTTTCGCTAATCTCCATTGGATATCTTAATTGGAATCACCTTAGCCACCTTCCCACACTTGGGAAAGATAGACGTGGTCAAAATGGTATTTAAGGCTTTTACTTACGGTCGAATTTTCTGTAGTATACATTTAAAAAATTTAGGATGAATATCGTCCAGACCTATAGCATTGGAGTTAACACTAAGTACGGACTTAATAACTTCATAATCATCGACATTTATAAAACAAAAACTAGGTATTGTACCACACACACTCACTATACCTTTCACGACATGTGTTACTATTATAATCGGGCAACTGTACAAATTTCTCATTCAATTAATTAATATTTATTATTTATTATGCTCATTAACATAAGTGCATTATCTTTTAGGGAGGATGCAGGTTTTCTTGTTGAATTTTTTCTCGTTGATGACATATGTTTGCACTTTTTAAAATATCCGTGACAAAAAGCGCTGATATGGTCAGGTGAATCAACATGTAGATATTTCAGCAACAGAAACAACTGGGAGAACACACACACACCGACGGATCAGCAACACTTGGCAAATTTTTGCAAAAAAAAACGCTAACACTTAAAACACAAACTAACGTCTTACTCAGCTGATTGCATTACATCGGGATTACTTTAATTAAAACAAAAAAATTACCGTTGCGAAACAGCAATTTTTTTCTATGAAAGTTAATTATTCAAATTAAGAGAAAATTACATAAATAAAGGGAAGCAGCAATAACAAATGTTCACTTAAATTAGTTTTATTCCAAGTTAATTATTAGCATATTTTATTGCGATTATTTTACTTAACTTTATTTAAAATGCGCGTGATTGATCCCTGGATAGACGGTGCGAAACGGCAAAAGTTAAAAACCTTGCGAATCTTTCTGTTTTTTGCAGATTTGCATTTGATTCATGGAAGACAGTATAATTATCATATTAAAAATTACTGTGTAAACCATTGCGTAATTTGAAAACGTGCCCATTAGAGGAAACGCAAGTCGAACTTTACCTTTTTTTACTTCTATTACTCGTGATATTTGTGAAGAAATGGACGTCTTGACTGAAAAAGTGAACGAACCAAATGACTAGAGAAAATGAATAGACGCTTTTAATTCCGCGGCTGCTATGTTAAGATCCGGTGGCCCAATCGAAGAAGCCGATTTAGGTAGACCCACCGGCAACGAGCCACCTACTAAAAGGAAAATGGATGAAATTATAAAAGCATCCAACGCAGATGATAGCAAACCTAAATATCAATCAAATATAACTATGCTGCCGAAAAAAATTAAACAAGAGGAAGATACATGCGTCACATAGGGGCATCCTAGTGAATCAGTACTTTTCACCAAAATATTTAATCCCAATTCGCTTGATGATGACCTTCAAGACTTGGTAGGGGTGGAATATGTTGTTAAAATTAATAAACCGAATTAGCAATTCGTACTGGTTTACGAATGCGGCCTTTGTAAGGTTTTTAACGATGGATTAGGCATGCAAAACCATTTACTTGATTAGAATCATCGCCTTAAGTTTTGTGAAAAACATTATCCCACTGTCTTACGTCAGTATCGCCAATATATACGTAAAATCCAAACCAATGAACTTTGAAAAGTTATGACACCCATTTAAGTAGGTTAGTGATTGAGCACCACCATGGTCGTAATTTTCCGTATGAATGCTTTGAAAATTCAATTAACATTAACCGACGTGGTATAATTACGAAATTATTTTCAAGTCGTCATGATTCTGATAAACAGCAGGCACTCCTAAATGTTTCTCAAAACATTTCATTCGATTTACGTACGATTGCAACTCCGTTTAAAAATTAATGCTATAAATCAAAAACGAGTAAATTTAAATTTTCACATAGACCTTGGGTATGAAGCACAAGCGCTAAATTCATTCGATAGTGATGAATATACTACTGTGGGCAAAAAGTAAGGTGAATTTGGTTGTAAAATGAAAAATCTTTATTTATTCTTGTAAATCTATTTCATCACCTTCAAAATAATCCCCTCTCGATGAAATGCACTTATGTCAACAATTTTTTCAATCCCCGAAACATGCCAAATAGTCCATTTCCGGTATAGCCAGCAGCACCTTCTTCGATTCAGCTTTTATCTCCTCAATCGACTCGAAACGCGTTCCCCGGAGTGGTCTCTTGAGTTTTGGGAATAGCCAGAAGTCACACGGAGCCAAATCAGGCGAATACGGTGGTTGCGGAACGATATGCGTGGAATTTTTGGCGAAATGGTCACGAAGAACGAGTGCAGTGTGAGACGGTGCATTATCGTGATGCAAAAACCAAGAGTTGTTGGCCCATAATTCTGGTCTTTTTAGATGAATCGCTTCACGTAAACGACGCACAACGCTCAAATAATATTCCTTATTAACAGTTTGGCCAGGTGGAAGGAATTCATAGTGCACCACACCACGAAAATCGAAAAAAACTGGCCCATGGAGTGGGGTAGCCGTTTCTCAGGCTCCCTCCACGAAATAAGTCTTCATCCCGATTACTTCTTTATCACGGCCGATAACTGCATAGCTTTAGACTCACAGTCGATAAGAAAGGAATTAAATATAACACGAATATATCGAATCATTAATTCACTGACTGCAATGATAACAATAATTTTCTTTCATAATAAAAAATAGTTTAAAAAAAAAAACTAAAAAACGCGGTTTTTTGCTAATCGAACTAAAAAGTAGAAAATAAAAAATAGTTTAAAAAAACTAAAAAACACGCTTTTATTGCCAATCGAACTAAAAAGTATAAAATAAATTTTAATGACAAAGAGACCTATAACGAAGTAATAGCAAATCGAACGATCAGTCATAGTCAACTACCTAAGAACAGAATTATAACAAAAATTAAGATACAAATAGAACAATTCAAATTAGAGTTAAAAACGTGGGATGCTTGATATAGTAAATATTATATTACAATCATTCTATTGGCAACTACCTATGTACAGAAGGTTATGAAAGTGAAGCAAAATGCATCCCACGCTTTTAACTCTAATTTGAATTATTCTATTTGTATCTTAATTTTTGTTATAATTCTGTTCTGAGGTAGTTGACTATGACTGATCGTTCGATTTGCTATTACTTCATTATAGGTCTCTTTGTCATTAAAATTTATTTTCTACTTTTTAGTTCGATTAGCAATAAAAGCGTGTTTTTAAGTTTTTTTAAACTATTTTTTATTTTTCAGTTCATTCACACATTCGATGGCATCATCAAATGGTAAAAATATTGCTTTTACTGCTCCGATTCTACTCTCCTATCTCGTTTCAGACAGAGTTTGTAAAGTCAATTTTAATTTGTTTTTTATATTACTATCTCCCAATTTTTAATAAATTTCATATTGGAAAAAGAAGATTCACACAAATAAGTTCAACTGAATAACGCTTTCACTTTCAACGCAATACGTCATAAAACTGAATACTTATCTTTATTTACTTAAGTTCATATACATTTTGTACCTAAAGATTTTAAAGTCAAGTCACTTTGAAAAGCAATCGGTTCCATTTCTGTCACAGCAATGTCTTCGCCAAAGTTGTTCATAACACAAGTTGCAAACTGTTGTATATCAATGTCCATGAAGGGTGAAACAAAGCAATTTTGCTGAAATCCTTGAAACGATTTTTGAAGTTTTCCTTCAAGTTAAAAACTATTTCCATATGATATTTACTGTCATAGGGCTCTAATAGATTTTTGGATATCTTTTCGGAAAGAATAGGAAAATGCTTAGTATCGCGGTTTTTTAGGTTTTGTTCCCAAAATTCAAGTTTTCTAATAAATGCATTTATATCAGAAATCATTTCCGCTAATTCTTTATCCCTGCCTTGAAGCTGCAAGTTTAGCTCATTTAATTTCTCTGTAATGTCCACAAGAAAACCAAAATCTCTGAGCCAAGTCGAATTTTCCAGTTCAGGAATCGGTTCATCGCGTTCTTTGAAAAATTGGAGTATAGCAGGCAGGACATCATTGAAACGTTTGACCACTCGTCCTCTGCTTAACCATCGCACTTCAGAGTGAAGAAGTAGCTCTCCGTATTGACAGTCAATTTCATCAGCCAAGGTTTTAAATAATCTTCTTTGTAACGCTTGAGCTCTAATCTTGTTCACAATTTTCACCACCAGTTCCATAACGTTGTTCAAGTTTAGAAAATTTCCACATAATGCTTGCTGATGTATAATACTGTGGTAACTAAGAAATTGTGGAAAACTTTCATCCTTCTGACATAGCGCCACCAGCCCCTTATCACAACCCACCATAGCTAGAGCACCGTCAGTTGTCAGGCCTACCATTTTTGATATTGGAATTTTCTCAGAAAAGATGAGATTTTTTGAATGAGAAAACGGCTCTAGCCCAGTAGTATGTCCTTTGAGTGGAATAAACTTCAAAAGATCTTCTTTAATTGTAAAATCACTAAAAGCCATCCTGACAAATATGGCCATCTGTGAGGTGTCAACTACATCTGTTGATTCATCCAGTTGCAGTGAAAAATAAATACAGTTATCTAAGTCACTTCTTAACTGTAAAAAAATATCATTGCTCATTACTTCTACTCGCCTCATCACTGTATTAGCAGAAAGTTGCATAGATTTTAAAGCAGACACTATTTCGTCTTTATTTCTTAAGTTGGCGAATAAAGAATCTGCAGCTTCCAAAAATGCTTGTTTTATGATTTCCCCGTCTTCATAAGGTTTTTTCTTTCGTGCAATTATCTGGGAAACACGATAAGATGCTTCAGTTGCAGCCTTATTTTTGTCGATTGTTTTCAAAAATATTGACTGTTGTCCAATTAACTGGATTTTTAAATGTTTCAGTTTTTCTTTTCTGGTAGCAGAATTTAACGGGAAGGCCTTCTCAAAATTCGAATGTACAGTTTTATAATGCCTCTCAATATTTCCTTTTTAGGAACTGACACAGATGTATTACATAACAAACAAACACTTTTGCCTTTAACTTCTGTGAAGAAGTATTGTTCTTCCCATTCCGAATAGAAATGGTATGTCTTCGCCTTCTTACTACTGCTTGCCATAATGTTTCGAACTCTAACCCAACCGCTGCACGCAGAACGTTGATAATGCCGTTCAGTATTAAACTGAGCGCAATGTCGACGTGCATTGCGTATATATAAAGCCAAAAAATTCTCGAACACGCTAATCGGTTCCAGCCGATCCTAGAACGGAGACGCGACTTCGCGTCGTGTTTGTCGGCGCGAAATCGCTTACCGCAGTGTTGCCGCTGTTTATCTATTTATTATGAAAATTTCTGAAATTTGCTAATACTGGTATGATTTTCAGACTTTTGGATTTTTTGCAACGTGAGCAGCGCGAGCTACCAGAATTACCTTTGCGAGCTACCGGTAGCTCGCGATCGACGGGTTGGCGACCACTGACGTAGATGGTCGTCCGGAGCGCTCCAAGTCATCAACACGTTTTCGACCCTCTTTGAAGTCTTTGTACCACTTATAAACATTTTTCTGCGACATGATCGAATCACCAAATGCCTTCTGCAACATGCTAAACGTTTCCGCAGCCGAAATTTCAGTCCCCAAACAAAATTTGATGGCATTTCTCTGCTCAATCAAATCAGACATTGTAAAAATCGAAAAATGCACTCTTTTTCGTTTGGTAAACACAAGCGTAAATATATTGCTGATAATGACATTCACATGAAAGTTGGCCCAGATGTTATTAACAGTGCTGCCAACTCATGAAAAAATAACTAGAGCGAAATTTTAATCCCGCGAAGTTTGACAAATAAATTCCCCTTACTTTTTGCCCACAGTAGTAGATACTACAAAACCGCAAGTAGTAGTACTTCGTCTACTTATTGTCTTAGAAGACTATTCGCGTTAGGGAGTCAGAATTACAACGTAAAGTTGGAGAGATGGAAGGCCAGTTTTAGAGAACGAATATTACTCATGCTTACGATATCGGAACCGAAAACTCGTAGCCGTGCTCTAGCAAAGGCAGGACACTCACAGAGAAAGTGCTCAGTGCTATCCGCCTCCTCCAAGCAAGACAGGCGCATTGGGTCCTCAATGATTCCAATGGTGGTCATTTGCTGACCCCATGGGGTTTAGTAGAAAGTTTGACAGTTTTCTGTTCGGACTTGTCACAAACTGCTGCTCCCCAATACAATGTTCTGTGAATTTGAATCACAATCCGCTATTAGCCCCAGATTATTAGATTCTGCATTCTTGATTTCTTCTCTTAGCTCCCTCGAAGGAGGTGGCTGTAAAGAGTAAAAGGGTAGGTAGGCCGAAACTGTGATAGCTTCGACACTGTTCAAACTCTTCCAGGGCTTTAGTTTTGCAACAACGATATCTCTGGAGAATAGCTCTTTTAACGTCGTGTGTTCGATCAACCTTGGCGTGATAATACATGCTCGCGGTCTCACACTCCCTTCGCAATGAATTATTTGTCCCTATAAATGTCCAAGACTGAACACCTAGACCACAGACACACTTGTGACATACCCATGTTTCTGCTTCACCAAACTCCAAACGAGAGAAGCGACATTCGACTACTATAGTAATTTACCGCTACCTGCAAAGGTAAGTTAGAACTAGGACCCCCAAAGAACTGTTATACATTGCAGTTGATCGCTATAATAACTCGATTCATTCACTAAATAAGCAAAGGCCTACCGAAATTTTCTTTAACAGGACTCAACGTACCTACATATAATAAATATATAAACTACCAAAATCCGACAGACTTTCGGAATAAGATGTTTTCCGAGGTAAGAGAGCAAATTAAAAGGAATCAAAAATCGCGTGAGAGAAATGAAAAAAGAAGTAAAGGCAAAAAGTACGAGCAAGGCGATGTGGTACAGAGAACGTTAATGTATAGAGAAGTCTCAATGACTGGAAAGTAAGCAATTTTCAGGGGCACTCGTTTTGCGCGCGAGGTTCACCACAGCCACATTTTTCACCAAAGTTAACAGAAATATGCTCAACTGCTGAAATTTAACAGCCTTTGAGAATTAAGAGCATTTTTTTGGAAACTTTCCCTTTTGTGCCAAAGTTAGGTTCCAGGTGCTTTTTGTCTCTTTATTTGAATGAAAATTCATTTTTGAATTTGAATTGATTTTGCGTAATTTGCGCCAAAATTTCTATGTCAAACCAAAAGAGTCTAATGAACTTTAGTTTGAGAAAAACATTTGATTGACGTCGCGCAATTTTCATTCGTTGTCGATTTTCCGAATTTTTTTAAACTTTTTGAATGCAAAATGAGCAGAACGTGTCGTGTGCGCGGGTGCAATTTAAAAAACAGTGAAGTGAAGTTGTTTTCTTTTCCACAGGACCCAATAGTAGCGGGAAAATGGAGGCAGAATCTGCATATTGCCAGGACGGAACATCTTCCACCCCACAACTCATTTGTGTGTGTAAAACATTTTGAGGCATGTGTTGTGGGGGGACAATGTTTGAAAAAGGGTGCCATCCCCACCCTTCGTTTAGGTAAGCTTTTGCGCAATACATAAGTAGGTATGTGTGTTTTTATATTCGCTAAAGTGAACCTACAAGAATATCAAACACACATACCTACATATGTATTGCATACATTTGATATAATATTAGGGTGGATAGGTTTTTATTGAGGGTGAGGTTAGCAAGGTAACATTAGTGTTTTGAGGCAGGAAAGTGGAGGAAGTTAAGAAATTTAAATTATTTTTGAATGTGTATGTGCATATATTTCATAGAAAATAATATTACAATACCCGGCATCCGTTACTATGCCTTGTTGAATAAAATCAAAAATATCAAGCAAAATTATTTTTATTAATTTTCTATCTCAAACCGTTTTTGAACTTTGCATTTGGGTCATAGTTGAACAGCTTATGCGGATTATGAAGTCTAGAGTGTGCTATAAATAGTGGGAAATAGCCGAATGGGTTGGTGCGTGATTACCATTCGGAATTCACCGAGAGGTCGTTGGTTCGAATCTCGGTGAAAGCAAAATTAATAAAAACATTTTTCTAATAGCGGTCGCCCCTCGGCAGGCAATGGCAAACCTCCGAGTGTATTTCCTCATAAAAATATCTGCCGTTCGGAGTCGGCTTGAAACTGTAGGTCCCTCCATTTGTGGAACAACATCAAGACGCACACCACAAATAGGAGGAGGAGCTCGGCCAAACACCTAACAGAAGTGTACGCGTCAATTATTTATTTTTTTTTTTTAAGATTTTTTAGATTAAATTTAAGCAAATATTCGATTATTAGTGACAAATGAGAGTGGTGGCGCGGCCTGGAGGCTGTGGGAAGGGAGTTCCATCATAAAAACATGCCTATAACCTTCATTGGGTGAAAATATGAATGTAGAAAAATGTTTACGTCATTTGGTGTTGTCGTTTCGTAGTGATGCGTTATATGTAATTTGATGAATTATTATATGTTTATGAATTATTATACGTTTATAAATTATTAAATGTTTATAAATTATTATATTATAAAATAAATTTTTTTAATAGGGCACGACGATGACCCTACATACAGCTGTACAATTCCAAAGAAGCAACGGAGCTGTTGCGTGGTAGAATGCGTGGTGGAAAAGGGTCATACGTTGTACGAATTTCCTCGACGCGGAGAGGCTCGAAATAGTTGGGCCCTGGCTTGCAACGTGCAACCAGCAGATTCTGACAGGCTATATGTTTGTAAGCGCCACTTTAGTCCAGAGCAAGTAAGTCGTTTTAGAGTTTTAGATGGGGCTGTTCCATCTTTAAGATTAGAGCCAGTTACTAGAAGTCGCTCACCTAGTACTGGCTCTGATTGGGTTTGCCCGCCCGTTACTAAAGTGTACGTAAATCGTACAGTAGGTGTAGGTGTAGCAAATGATCTCACATTAGAAGAATTCGCAAAATATTCCATGCTAGAGGAAACAAGGCAGGTACCCAAAAACAAAAACATCTGTGAGGACTTAGAAATCACAAGCAGTAGCGAACGATTTGCTCAGGCTGCTCCTTTTTATCGGAGCAATGAAATACAATTAAAAAAAAGAATTCAAGAGTTAGAAGCAGAGAATGAGAAGCTACAGCAAAAATATAAAGATTTGTGTAGTCGTGCAGTACTTGCGGAAGAATCTTCAAGCAGTGATGCTATAACTTTCGCAAGAATGATCGTCAGTGGCCAAAAAAATCGTTATAGCGAGGAGGAAAAGACATTGGCTCAAAACATCAGTTATATGTCCTCCAAAGCATAAACGTTTATGCGTGACGATCTAGGTTTTGCTTTGCCCCATAAGTCATCCCTTTCGCGTTAGCGCCCCATCAAATATGTTGTTCCGGGGTTCGTGGCCAATGTCTGCAATAATTTAGAAAAAATTGTTTCAAATATGTCCGACACCGAACGCATAAGCGTTCTATTATTCGATGACATTATCATCAAGTCGGACTTGAGCTATAATAAAGCTAGAGATGTTATCGATGGGTTTGTAGACCATGGGGAAAGTCAACCCGAAAACAAAATTGGGAATAAATGTTTATTTTTTATGGTTAAGGGATTGTGCTCCAAATGGAAATACGTGTTTTCGTATTATATCTCCAGTGGTATGGAGACATTGATCTCCATTTTGAGAAAAAATATCGCACAACTAAAAAAATGGGGTTAAATTTGAAAGGTATAGTTTGCGATCAAGGGCCCACCAACAGTAGTATATTTAACACTTTAGGGATTTCTGAGAAGTTCCCCTTTTTCCTTCACGAAAACACAAAGATTTTTTGCATGTTCGATTATTGTCACTTGATAAAGTCCGTCCGAAATACCTTGATGAAATATGACATCTTAACATCAGATGGAGTGGCAAGCTTTAAGGTGATCAAAAAATTGTTTGATATAGATCAAATGAATCCCCATTTTAAAATTTGTCCGAAACTAACGGAGGCCCATATATATCCCAGTTTTTTGGAAAAAATGAGCGTTACGCGCGCGACTCAGGTCCTGAGCAATTCGGTAGCCTCTGGTATCGACATGGCCTTGTCCCAAAATTTATTAGGCAGTGACGACTACGTGATAAAATGCGCTAAGCCCACACAGATGTTCGTTAAAAAAATGAATGATCTCTTTGATGAATTGGATGCAAACAATTTCCAGTCGAAAAATCCTTTAAAATGTCCGATTAGGCGGGGTGACAGCAAAAAAATTGATAGATTGAATAAACATCTAGATGTTTTGCGGTCATTCAATTTGCCGGGAAACGCACGCGTGAAGTGCATAGAAGGTTTCCGCATAACGATTTTAGCGATGCAAAAGTTATGCGAGGAACTTTTTATCGAGCAAAGCTCCCTCAAATTTATTTTCACCGGGAAAATAAACCAAGATGCGTTAGAAAACTTTTTCTATCGCATAAGAGCTAGTCAGGGTATGAATACCCATCCAACAGCTCACGAAATTCAATACATAGTTGCGCGACTGATCTCCATGAAAATTTTACGCCAGAGATTTGAGAAAAAAGGTTCTAACTGTACAGATGATGACGATATAAATTTAGATTGGAATATAGGCCCCGAGGATCGTCATCTTGAGACAGAAGTAGGAGACCAACGAAATGACGATCTCGTTTTAGAAGAGATTGATGTGGAAGACTTAAATTTTGTTGAAGAAAGTAATGAAGCTGAGGTACAAGTGCAGCGTTACTTCACAGGCTATGGTATTTACCAGAAAATGCTGTGCAAGTTAAAATGTGAAAAGTGCACCCGCGCCATGATGAAAACAAAAGGGGAGCTGAAGTTGCATTCAGAAGCCCTGATAAGATCAAAAAACTTCACGGATGACAGCGATTTAAGGCTTGTCAATCCTGAAGACAGGGTTTTCGAAGTGTGTCGACTCCAAATGGTGTGGTACCGTCAGCTCTTCGCAAAATATGCCCACATTGCAGGTCTTAGGTGTTTAATGTTGTCCGCTCTAAAAGAAAAAAACACAAAAAGTATTTCCCGACTGGTTTGTAGGATCTGGCGAATGTAGAGATCATCGCGAGAAGCTATTAGATTTTCTGTTAACTGTCCTTTTATTCAAGAATGCAAAGTGGCTCTTGCGAAATGAGGTCAATAATGTCAAAGAAAGAAAAATGCAAAATAAATTAAAAAAGCTGTAGGTTATAAGTAGGTTGTAAGCCAGGGCCCCACGAAAAGAGATTCGCCGTTCACCCAGGTAATAAATAATCTATTAGCTATCTTTTGCATATGATACCTATTATTTTATTTCAGGGCTTTCCTCTTTTCTATATTTCATATTTTTCATATATTTTTTATTTATATATTTTACAGGTATTTTCCGTTTCAGGTTTTTTCTATTTTTTAGTCTATTTTACAGGTTTCTTTTTTATTTTTTCTTCTCTTTCAGGTAGCACCCGAGCCTAGATTTTTAAAGCACTACATTTTTTTCTTAATCATGATGGATTGAGAGTAGTGTTTTAAAAATCAGGTAAATCGCAATGACTTAATCGATGTCAATATCGAAGTCGTGTGAGAAATTGTTATAGTATGAGAACAATTTCGTAATTCGTGCTTTCACAATTTTATATTTTTTTTTTCATTTCAGGAAATGTAAATACCTATTATTTATAGCATTGTAATATATATACAAATACATATAAGATTACTTAAATTTCTGTGAATAAAAATAAAAAATTAAAACTAAAAAAACTAGTATTTCATTTTCTTAAGGATAATAATATTTATTTGGTAAGAGGAACTTAAAGAAACATATACCAATAATATAATTCGACAGGATTTCATTACAATATCAATATATTCGTTCAGGTCAATAAAATAAATATCTGCATATGAAAAATCGTTCCTATGGACGTGCAAAAGCAAACACACATACATATATAGTACATAAATACATGCATACAAACTGCCATACTTGCATATGAGGCTGCGAGCACTTGCGACAGAAAAAATATTTCGATTTGCTATTGCTGTCGAGAATTTGGAACACATATTTACATACATATATTGATGCATACATATGTACGGAGCCGCGGCCACTCGACTTGACAAAAATTGAAGATTTACCAAATATTGGCAAATAATTCAACGCGAAATATTACAATATTGACTATTTTCGAATGGACGAGAAAATTGTCATATGGGCATATGAGCATATGAACTCGAACTTAGTGTTATAGAATATTTTGGATTTTTCAGCGTCGTTGCGACTAAAAAAATCTGACCGCTGTGACTGCGCCTATGAATGTATTTTGTTCTTGCAGTCGCTAGGCTTATAATTTTAGCTTTGGAAACATAGGCGTGCAGAGGCATAAAGCCAGTGCTTTGTGTGTGCTGTTGTATGTACATACATATGTATATGTATTCTAATAAGCATAGTTTTGCTGGGAGTCGAGAATGTATGTATATGTATGTACGGACATACATACAATAGGGCCTCAATATGCCAATACGTGAGGTAGGTCATGGTTGCTTCAGTACATTGAACTTTTGCTTAATTGTTTCTTACATGTGTATGTATACATGTACATACATATGTATGTAGTAAGAAACAGTTTAAACAGATTTTGTTACTAATCCAAATATACATACTTACGGTAACATACGAATATGCTTTTTTATCCTATAAAATATGTAAATATGGAGGATATCTTGGGTTTGTTAAAATTATTCTTTTATTTATTTTGAATATCAAAACTTGTATACAAACCATGCTTGTATACCTATTGCAATAGGATGTGGATGAAAAATTACAGAACAGAAATAAAAACGTAATGCCTCAAATGCCTTGCAAAATGCTGTCGGTCAATTTTATTTCAAACAAATGTATAACAATGCCTATTTTCTTTTTGTCCAAAAATAACAAATATATATGTATATGCAAATACATACGTTTCTTTGAAGTTTCTTTTATTTATTTTAAATTTCAAAGTTTTATACTATCTATAAAATGCATACATATATTATTCCATGTAATAAATCTAAATTGAAAAAAATTTCGTTTGCAAAGGAACAAATGAATGCATATTCAAATGCAAATATGATAAGACGATGCGTCGTGAGATAGGTCAAGGTTCCTGCAAGTGCGTATGCACATACATATATACATACATATGTAACACTATAAGAATTGAAGATCCAATTGAACTTTTGCACAAACATAGCTAACATAATACATATACATATGTATGTATATATTGATATACATATATTTACATACATATGTCAAAATACCAAAGCAGTTGTATGCTCTATGAATTAATTTCGACTCAAAAAATTAGTAAAAATTTTCATCAAATTTGTATAGTTTTCAATTTACTAAAATGCACATACCAAGATGTGAGAGGTCGTTTTATAATGCATTTTATTAAATTAAATCAAAATATTAAAGTTACTTTGATTTGAAATGTTGGCGCATATAATAAATATCCAAATTATTCATCAATAACACAGGCCAACAAAATCTCGCTTTTTTACAGCTTTTAAAACGGCTATAGGTGTTTCTTGAAGGTTTTTTTATGCTGACAACGAATATGACCTTGAAAATGCTCCAGCATGTCAGGATTTTTGGCAATTTGAGGTTAAAAAGTCAAAAAATGCAGATTTTGGCCATTTTTTTAATTTTTTTTTGGGCAAGGTAAAGTTTTGTTTTAATTTTCCACAACGGCATCGCAAAGTACTAGTCTTCAGCTTTAAAATCCATTTTTAAAAATATTTTTGCGATTAATATAAAAAAAGTTATACTATTTTGAATTCGCCCTTTACAGGGGCGTTAGAGAGTTAGAAAGGTTGAATTTGCATATCTAAAAGTCTCCAATTCAAAATAGAATAACTTTTTTTATATTAATCGTAAAAATATTTAAAAAAATGGATTTTAAAGCTGAAGACTAGTACTTTGCGATGCCGTTGTGGAAAATTAAAACAAAACTTTACCTTGCCCAAAAAAAATTAAAAAATGGCCAAAATCTGCATTTTTTGACTTTTTAACCTCAAATTACCAAAAATCCTGACGTGCTGGAGCATTTTCAAGGTCATATTCGTTTTCAGCATAAAAAAACCTTAAAACCTTAGTTAAAATTATCGAAAAAGTTTTTTGGTTGTTGGCCTGTGTAATCATTTAGTTGAATAAATTTTCATTCATCAAGGCAACATATGTATGTAGAAATGCACAAGCAAATTCTTTGCAAAATGCCGTCGGCTATTCATCAATTTGATTTTCCATAGAAGCAAAAGCAGAGAACGTTATGATATACAGAGAACGTTTTCTGTGTGCAGAGCCAATATAGAGAGAGAATTCACTGCAATCAGCTCTGTTAAAAGTTTCACCACACCCCGGCGGCGGTTTGACTTCATTTTTGACAATTCACACTATTCGTAGATCGTGAGAATTCTCTATATTTAACGTTCTCTGTGTGGTATATATGAGAATTAAGCAAATAAAGGGAAAACAGAAAGCGCTTTACAATAAAAAATAGTTTAAAAAAACAAAAAAACACGCTTTTATTGCCAATCGAACTAAAAAGTCTAAAATAAATTTTAATGACAAAGAGACCTATAACGAAGTAATAGCAAATCGAACGATCAGTCATAGTCAACTACCTCAGAACAGAATTATAACAAAAATTAAGATACAAATAGAACAATTCAAATTAGAGTTAAAAGCGTTGGATGCTTGATATAGTAAATACTACAATCATTCTATTGCCAACTACCTATGTACAGAAGGTAATGAAAGTGAATTAAAATGCATCCCACGCTTTTAACTCTAATTTGAATTGTTCTATTTGTATCTTAATTTTTGTTATAATTCTGTTCTTAGGTAGTTGACTATGACTGATCGTTCGATTTGCTATTACTTCGTTATAGGTCTCTTTGTCATTAAAATTTATTTTATACTTTTTAGTTCGATTGGCAATAAAAGCGTGTTTTTTAGTTTTTTTAAACTATTTTTTATTTTCTACTTTTTAGTTCGATTAGCAAAAAACCGCGTTTTTTAGTTTTTTTTTTTAAACTAATATATTTTTTATTATGAAAGAAAATTATTGTTATCATTGCAGTCAGTGAATTAATGATTCGATATATTCGTGTTATATTTAATTCCTTTCTTATCGACTGTGAGTCTAAAGCTATGCAGTTATCGGCCGTGATAAAGAAGTAATCGGGATGAAGACTTATTTCGTGGAGGGAGCCTGAGAAACGGCTACCCCACTCCATGGGCCAGTTTTTTTCGATTTTCGTGGTGTGGTGCACTATGAATTCCTTCCACCTGGCCAAACTGTTAATAAGGAATATTATTTGAGCGTTGTGCGTCGTTTACGTGAAGCGATTCATCTAAAAAGACCAGAATTATGGGCCAACAACTCTTGGTTTTTGCATCACGATAATGCACCGTCTCACACTGCACTCGTTCTTCGTGACCATTTCGCCAAAAATTCCACGCATATCGTTCCGCAACCACCGTATTCGCCTGATTTGGCTCCGTGTGACTTCTGGCTATTCCCAAAACTCAAGAGACCACTCCGGGGAACGCGTTTCGAGTCGATTGAGGAGATAAAAGCTGAATCGAAGAAGGTGCTGATGGCTATACCGGAAATGGACTATTTGGCATGTTTCGGGGATTGGAAAAATCGTTGACATAAGTGTATTTCATCGAGAGGGGATTGTTTTGAAGGGGATGAAATTGATTTACAAGAATAAATAAAGACTTTTCATTTTACAACCAAATTCGCCTTACTTTTTGCCCACAGGTAAAAAAAGAAAATACTAATCCTGGCAATCCTAATAAGGATAATGGAAAACTTTTATCAAATTATTGCATTGTCATCGGTCCTTGATAGGTGTGCAAAATTCAAAGTCGATCAGATTTTTAGAAGCCAGTGAAAATTAAGCTCAAAGATTCCGTTACATACATACATACATACATACATACATACATACATACATATATACATACATCCATACATACATACAACCCGACCTAATAAAAGTGTGTTAAAAAGCAATCGTAGCTGAAACGTAGAGTTAAAAAAGCAACTAACGAAGGACAAAAAGTTCCTAAAATACAAATAAGAAACACAGTAAAATAAAATATTTCAAAAAACAACCGGGATTTGTAGGAAAAAGGCAAAAGGAAAGGTCAAGGTAATTTGGAAATAAATGCGAAACTAATGTAAAAGCCTCCGTAGCCGAATGGGTTGGTGCGTGACTAGCATTCGGAATTCAGAGAGAACGTAGGTTCGAATCTCGGTGAAACACTAAACTGAATAGCGGTCGCCCCTCGGCAGGCAATGGCAAACCTCCGAGTGTATTTCAACCATGGAAAAGCTTCTTATGAACAAATATCTGCCTTTCGGAGTCGGTTTGAAACGGTAGGTCCCAGCATTTGTGAAACAACATCAAGACGCACACTACAAAAAGGAGAAGAAGCTCGGCCAAACACCCAGAAAGGCTGTTTGCGCCAATTATATATAAACATGCATATATAATATATAATGTAAAATAAGAAGTAAAATTTTACAAAAACGGCACAAAATTGTAAAACGAAAAGGAGGGCATACTTTTTAACTATCACATTAATATAACACCACGATAAAATTTCAAGTTGAATATTTCGTTACCCATAAATTGTTAAAAGTTTCAAAATAACCTTATATTGTCTAGAAAAAAATATTAACTGGATTTAAAAATGATAAGCCGACTTGCGATTTATACTTGTCCATACAAGTTGCATGAGTATTGCGTTGTGACTTGTTTTATTTGACATTTCATACGTGATTGTTGAGATTATTAATGATCCATTGTTTAGTACGTAAATATGTCGGTGGAATTAGGGAGCTATCAAATAAATGGTGCAAAATCACTATCTAATCGACAAGCTCTCTCAGTCCTATCTTACAATACGCGTCAGATCAAACTGACTGTTACCGAAAGTGTTAATCTTGTGATTAGAGAGTACATCATTTCATTTAGAAAGTACAGGCATTTCCTAACTGCGTAAAGAAACTTGTGGATTTATAAAGAGTTTCCCAATTAGAGGTTTTATTTTGATGAAAGAATGAATCAATCTTGTTGAAAATAAACGTTGTCCAGATCAATACCATACAATACCGGTCATAAAAAATCGTTAACCATCTCTCAATAGCGCAATCCATTCTCCGTCACTGTTGCTCTAGCTTCACTTTCGAAAAAGTAAGGTCCAATGACTCCGCCGGACCACAAACCGCACCAAACAGTCCAACGTGTGACTGTGAGGATAGCGAGGATTTTCCACAAAAGCTCTTGGATTTTCTGAGCCCCAGTTTCGACAATTTTGCTTGTTGACGAAGCTACCGAGGTGGAAATGGACCTCATCACACAAGATGATTTTTCGATGGAATTCCGGATCATTTTCATTCATTTCAACGACGCAATCAGCAAAGACACGACATTGTTGATGATCGGCCGGGTTGATTTCTTGTATTAACTGGACTTAAGAAACCTTAAGACCCAAATCTTTATGCAAAATACGGTGTAATGACGTTTGCGGAATGTCTAATTCCGAAAAGAACGAGGAAGAATGGACCAACCTGTGTTTTCTTCTACACTTTCGGCTACAACAGCAATATTTTAGGCTGTTTTTGAGCGACGTACATGGGTTTTAGGTTAGGTTAGGTGAAGTGGCTGTCCTACGACGCACCTAGGCCAGTTAGAGGCCCCTTGTGATACCACCGGAACTGTCCTATCCTACTCAACTTGGTCCTCTCTAAACCATTGTGTGGCCTTTAAAAAGCTAGCTATACTAGATAGTTTGAGATTTGCAACATCTGCAATGCTGTCCAGAAAAGCGAAACCGAGCAATCTCCACCGCCTTCTACACAGAGCCATGCACCCGCATAGAAGGTGTTCGATTGTCTCTACCTCCTCTATATCTTGACAGCTTCTACAGTAGTCATTAGATGGTGCCCCTAATCTACTGGCATGTCTTCCTATTAGACAGTGCCCAGATAGGACACCTACTACAATCCTTAGATCCCTCCTGCCTAACTTAAGTAGACTCTTAGTGCGACCCATGTTCCATTCGGGCCACGCTAGCCTACTTATAGCGCAGGTGTTTAACTGCCTCCAGTTGGAGTTAGCAGCACTAATGGTGTATCTGTCTATCAAAAGTTTACATGTTGCCAAGGGCATAGGTATGTCAAGCCTGTCCTGACTAATTTGGAGCGAGGAGCCTAATCTAGCTAACTCATCTGCCTTACAGTTACCTATAATGTTACTGTGTCCTGGCACCCAGAGCAGATTAATAGAAAAGTACTGTGCAAGTGTTGTTAATAATTTGTAACACTCCTTTACTGTCTTAGACGAATGTTTGCTTGATAGAAGCGATTTCAGAGCTGCCTGACTATCGGAATAAATGAAGATATCTCTAACAGTGACTACGCTTTTATTTAGCATTAAAAGGCCTTCTGAGATTGCCAGGATTTCGGCCTGGAATACGCTACAATGATCAGGTAAGCGAAAGGATAAATTGGCGAAAATAGTTTCCGAATATACACCACCTCCCACTTGATCATTGAGTTTTGAGCCGTCCGTATATATACTAACCCCGTTTTCGTTGTTTGTTAACCCATTCACCCATTCCTCTCTGGATGGAAAATGGACTGTATAAGGCCTGTCTAGGTATGTATTCACCGAGTCACAAAAGTCGGTGGTATTAGGAATACCTGGAAACATCCCAAGTATGCGCGAGTGTCCCCATTTGTTTGTCTTGAGCATCGATGATTCCCTCAATCTTAGAGCCGCTTTGGCGGCCAGTTGTCTACAATATAGGTCAATTGGTAATAGATGCAACATAACGCTTAGAGCCGAAGTTGGCGTTGTTTTGAGCGCCCCAGTAATACTGAGGCTTGCCGCCCTCTGAATACTATCTAGTTTCTTAATGGAAGTTTTCTTATCAAGGGATGGCCACCAGACCAGGACTCCGTAGGTCATAATTGGTCTGACAATGGCCGTATATAGCCAGTGCACTATTTTGGGGGCTAATCCCCATTTTAAGCCTACAGTTCTCTTACAGGAATAAAGCGCCGTAGCAGCCTTCTTTATTCTTTCTTGAACATTCAGCTTCCATGAAAGTTTCCTGTCAAGGGTTAAACCTAAGTACCTGGCCTTTTCACCGACCAGCAAAAGAGTTCCGTTGAGTGTCAGAGGCCGACAGTCGGGAATTTTATATTTCCTTGTAAACAACACTAGTTCCGTTTTGGCCGCATTCAGGCTCAAACCACATGTTTTGGCCCAAGTATCCACATATTTTAAGGTTCTATGCATTAGACTGCAGAGGGTGTCTGGAAACTTCCCCCTTATTAATATAGCTACATCGTCCGCGTAGGCCACAACCTTAATTCTCCTCTCCTCCAGATCCAACAACAACTTGTTCATTGCTAGATTCCACAGAAGAGGAGAAAGTACCCCGCCTTGAGGAGTACCTCTACAGACAGATCTGCGCATCACCGAAGAGCCCAACGTCGAGTTCACGAACCTGCTCGTAAGCAACTGCTCAATGAAATTCACAAAGGTTCCGGAAATGCGCAGGTCTGACAGCGTGTTCGTTATGACCTTAGGCAGGATATTGTTAAAAGCTCCTTCGATATCTAAAAAGGCTGCCAGTGTATAATCTTTAACTTCAAATGAGCTTTCAATTGATGTGACCAGTGAGTTTAGGGCCGTCTCTGTAGATTTTCCTTTACAGTAGGCATGTTGCGATTTGGACAGACGTGAGTGGGGTATGCTGTTCCTGATAACCGAGTCAATCAGCTTTTCTAATGTTTTCAGTAGAAAAGATGATAGACTAATCGGTCTGAAGTCCTTAGGTTTGGTATGCGAGCTTCTACCTGCCTTCGGGATAAAAATGACCTTAACCTCCCTCCATGCTGAGGGAGTGTGATTTAACTGAAGAGTACTTTTGAAAATGGTTACTAACCACCTTGTGATATGAGCCAGAGGCTGCTGAAGTTGTGCCGGTATTATCCCATCAGGGCCTGGCGATTTATACGGCTTAAAATTTCCTATAGCCCAAGTAATATTAGTTCCATTGATTATGTCTGAGATATCTGAGCTAATCACAAATTCTGATACTCTGGGGTTGCAAGTTCGGGTAGGACCCGAGTTATAGACTTCAGAGCTCCCCGGAAAGTGGGTATCTAATAGTAAACTTAGCGACTCCTTGGTAGAAGTCGTCCAGCCGTTGTCTGGCTTCTGTAAAAAGCCAATAGATGTCGTTGATCTAGCCAAGACCTTTCTTAAGCGAGAAGCTTCCGCTGTAGTTTCTATATCCTCACAGAACGACCTCCATGAAGATCTTTTTGCTTTCCTCAACTCTTTTTTATAGACTTTGAGTTGCTCATAATAGAAGTCCCAATCGTCTTCCAAATTAGAGTATTTCGCCTTATTAAATAGTGTTCTACATACACTCTTATGAAGGCTAAGTTCTGTGGACCACCATGGGGGTTTTGTCTTCCCCTTGTGCCTGACAAGAGGGCAAGACTTATTTAGCGCTTTACAACATGTTCCGGTAAACAAATTGACTAGCTTATCTAATTCTTCCTCGTTTTCTGGATAATAAGGGGGAATTTCGGGAAGATTTCTCTCCAACTCGTAATTATACACCTGCCAGTTGGTCCTCCTGTAATTCCTAAAACTAGTTGGTTGAGGGATTTCTTCTTCTAATATTAATTCAATATAGCGATGGTCTGAGAAGGAGTGCTTCTCTAATACTCTCCATTGAACCACCTTATCTATTAAACAATCTGAGACTAGGGTGATGTCAAGAACTTCCTGACGATTCCTGATTATAAAAGTAGGGTCGTTCCCACGATTACATAACAGCAATTTAGTACATAAAATGTAATTGAAAAGTAACTCACCACGTTCGTTGATATCCGAACTTCCCCATACAGAGTGGTGTGCATTCACGTCACCACCCAGTATTAATCTGCATTTGGAGGCTTCGCTGTCCGATATTAAATCCACCAACAGTTGTGGTGGAACGGGTTCTTCGTGGGCCAAGTACATCGATGCCATACGAAATTCGATGTCATCTGCTTCCCAGCTTACCGTCGTGAAGTCTTCATTGCTATATTTTGGGATTAAGAAAACGTTAAGTTTAGATTTAGCTAATACGCATGTCCTACTTTTACCTGCACAGCTGGCAGCGTAAAGCTTATAGTGCGGAGCCCTCAATCCGCATATGCGCCCTTGTCTCACCCATGGCTCCTGAATGAGGACAATATCAGGATTTTCTGCCGCCATTAGTTCAACAAGGGCTGCTGTAGCTGCTTTACTGTGGTGCAGATTTATTTGAAGGAGCCTCATTGGTTACAACTGCGTCTACCTCACCCAGGAGCTCTTTCTCCGATAATAGGTTGGCAAAGTCTTCTGTCAAATCCGCCCCAGAAGAAGCGTGTCCAATACTGTCGACATCGCCTATAGACTCTTTTTCGTGCACGTCCATCTCGCTAGACAAATCTTCATCATCAGCAAGCTGGCCTAACGTGTCGCTTCTGTATGTCCTGATTTTAATCTTACAGAAGCCATAATTGACTTCGCCATCGCTCTTCGCCAATGGCTCTAGTGAGTCCTCAGTCAGCAGTAACATGACTTGCATAGTGGCTCTTTTCGACTCCACCTCGGTGGTTGACTTCTCCTCAAAAGACTTGACAAATTTCCATTTGTCAGCTGGAAGATTAGGATTGCATGCTCTTAACAGCTGCATGATATCCTCAGGCTCTGATGGAGTAGTTGGTAACCAAACTCTTGCTCTTGGACGAGACGGGATTTCCTTCTTCTCGACCACCGCCAGCTTGGCACCGGGATATACTTCGCCAACTTTAGAGATGGCAATCTTGTAAAGCTGCACCGACCTTTCGTCGTCGCAAGCAACTATCTTTATTTGACCCTGATACCACCCTGCATCTGTACAGGAGGGAGGGGGCCCAGGGTTGCTGGTCATAACCTCCATCGCTACTTTCGTCAGCGCAGCATTCACCCATTTCCACTGGTTCTTGGGGATTTTTCCTTCGGGGTCGTTTTCGTCTACAACGCCTATTATGATGCGGTTTTTTGCAACCTCCGCAAAAGACTTGTGTGGCGTGACATTGTGCAACCTTATTTTCTTTGCCTGCGAGCTGTCCCCCTCGGCTGACCTCTGACGCTTAGATATGTCCGGATGCACCGGACGCTCAATTTGGAAATTGGGTAGGACCGCCTTCGCCCATTCGATCGCCTCTTGCAACTCCTTAGTGAGTTCTTCCCCAGCTGGTGGCGTTGAGTGTATCCTAGTGAGTAACCTGGCCGCATTGCGCCTTTCCTGGTACCCAGCTTTTGACGGGTCGGAAATTTTTATTGTAGGCCATTTCTGGACCTGAGAACTGCTTTTAGCGCTGACTGAGGTCGCAGTCACCTCAGCTTGACGACCAACTTTCGGTTGTCGCAACAGTTGCTTGTTTGGCTGGACCAAATTACCAGCCGTAGATTTATTAGCCACCAAATTTTGACTAGGCTTGGCCTCAGTCGCAACAGGGGCTGAAGAGAGGCTCGTCAAGGACGCTGCCCTTTTTGCAGAGCTGGAAGCTCCTTCCGGTCCTTTAGCGGAGGAACCGGTCTCCATAGAGTTTTTATTTTTAATTTTGCCAATATTCATTTTGGACCCACGAGTGTTGGAGAAGGAGAAGTCCGCCTACGCATAGCTCCAGGTACGTAGGTAAGGCTAGCTATTACGGAGGGCGCCAGGTATCCGTAAGCTCCGTTTACGACTGAGTTATTTTTGAAAAGGGCCCCCAGCCTGACAGATCCTCGGCACGGGTCGCATTACACCTTGATCCAGCCCTTTACCCCTCGACCATGCTAAAGATACTCCGAATGATGTTGTACTATTGAGGAGTAGCGAACACCAAACTTTGTATGTTTAGCTTAGCTAGGTACCTCCTATTTCAGGACTACTGTGGTACCTATTACCAGCCGGCACCCTCTGGGCGGGTTCAGTGGAGGATTTTTGCCAGCCAACATGGGTTTTATTCTTCACATAATTAACTTGTCCCAACAGCTCGATTTTTTCCACCAATTTCTATATTGCGGTCCGACAAGGTGCTTCACGACTCTGCTTCACGTCTCTGCCAAATTTGCACCATTTTTATAGTGAATTTTGATCATTTCAATGCGTTGTTAATGCGTGTATCGTAGTTTTTGCCTGTCAAATATCAATAAATTATAGCTTCAAAAGTGACCTCTATCGAAATAGCGGACTATTCATAATTACACCTGTTATTGGAAAACCTTTTAGAATATCATATTTGGGCAGAGTTACGAAAAATTGTATGAAAACTGAGGTTACGTTCAAGAGCCGGTTGCTTGCAACTGTGACAGTATGTGTTGTGAGGAATTCCCATTTCGGCTACTTGCTCTCCGACAGACCAACAGCTAATTATGACTGCCGTCAGTCTACAGGTGTGAATATCCGTACTGCAAGAACTTTATTCATGGCAGATCCCCCTCTTGCCAGTTCATCTACTTTCTTGTTACCTTCAATGTTCCGGTGTCCCGGGACCCAGATTAAGGTAACTTCATGGTTTTCATTTAAGGTCGTTAGGCTACTCTACACTCCTTCTTTGTTCCACAACTTTAGAGGTTGTTGTAGCCAAATCCAGTGCCGGCATTGCAGCTAGGCTATCCGAAAGAATAGCGATATTGCCCTTAAATGAGAAATCGGTGACTAGTAGACTACAAGCTTCCCCAATTGCCAGTACTTCCGCCTGGAAAACATTGCTGGTATTAGGGAGGCGCACAGATTTTTCACTTCCAAGTCTATGAGAATATATACCTGCTCCAATACCACAATCCATTTTACTACGATTTGTATAGACTATTCTATCGAAGTTGTTTAGTGAGAATCCCTTATTCCGTTCCTCCTTAGATGGAAAGAGAGTGGCGAAATTCCTGCTGAAAGTTACCGTTGGGACGATGTAATCCTCACTGAGGTTAACTGAGTTTGTCACAATAAAATACTTGCGTCACCGTAAGTTTTCTCTTTCCATCGACCCGCTTCATTTAACCTAAATGCACTCATGGATGCCGTCATCTTTATATGTAGGTCTATTGGAATAACGTGTGTCAGTACATTCAGAGCCTCCTAGGACATGTTCTGATTGCACCAGTAATTTGATATTGTAACTTCTTCATAGAGTTTTCCACCACCCTAACGAACCATACGATAAAGTTGGTCATAAAACCGCCTTGAACAAACATAATGTATGCTTAAGTTGAAGACTTAATCTTCTTCCAAGCAAATTTTTACAGGCATATAAAGGAATTTCAACTTTCCTTACCCGTTCTTCGATGTTTAATTTCAAGCCAAGTGTGGAGTCCAAAATTATCTCTAAGTACTTTGCACTGGGTGAAAGTGAGAGGGTTTGTCCGTTAATGTTTAGTAGGGTAAAAGTTGGTATATTATATCTGGTGGTAAAGAGCCAGAATTCTGTTTTACGTGGGTTTAAACTTGGGCCACAGGCTGTGGCCCAAAAATTAAGCTGGCATAATGTGCTTTGTATGATCCCTTAACACCACATCATCAGCGCGCACGACCACTTTTACCGCTCCTCCATTAAGTTTGGTTAAGATTTTACTAATAACGAATAATCAGAGGAGTGGAGATAGTACTCCCCCCTGTGGAGTGCCCCTGTGGACTCTTTTTGTTATGTTGATATTACCCATATTAGCTCTTATTATCCTGGTTTCTAGCATAGAGATGATCCAACTCCTGAAACAATTTTCCATCCCTAAGTCTATTAACGCTCTTTGGATAGCATCAGTGCTAACGTTATTAAATGCGCCTTCTACGTCTAGAAAAGCTGCCATGGTATACTGTTTGTTTAGTAGAGACCCCTCTTTTGTTCGGACTACCTCGTGAAGTGCTGTCTGCGGAATTCATATACAGTGAGCTTCTAATGTGCATATCTAAAAGCCGTTCGCTGATTCATGTCTTCTTCTACCTACCTTTGGTATGAAGACGACTCCAACAAGTTTCCAGCTGTTTGGAATATAACCTAAGTTTAGACACGCTTTGAAAATTTTCATTAGACATGGTAGAATACTATCAAGAGTTTACTGTAACATCTTAGGAAAGATTCCATCAGGGCCTAGAGATTTGAGAGGTGAGAATGATTTGATTGCCCATGCAACCTTCTCTTTCGTAACTATTAAATCGACCAGATGCTGTGGGTCATATCGGCTCCCGGATTCTCCCAACATCGCTGTCAAAGGCGCTACATCCCGGAAAATGAGCATTTAAAAGCAGTTCTGGAGGCTCTTCTGCCGTAGAAGTCCAAGTACCATCTGGCCTCTTGACCCAAGAAGCCCTTGAATGAACTTTGGACATAATGCTAAGCCTCGCAGAATATCTGGTAGATTCGATAGAAGAACAGAAATCTCTCCAGCTCTATTTCTTGGCGGCCTTGGTTGCCTTCTTGTACAGTCTCCGACTTTCTCTGTATAATTGCCAATTACCTGTTGAGTAGCTGAGATTAAAATTTGATCAGGCTTGTTCCCTTAATTTTGAGAGCTCATTGCTCCACCAAGGAGGAAAGAATTTTTTGCTATATTCAATTCAATTTTGTAGGCCCTACTGAATGCATTCTCCAATGTTGTGAGCCTACTCTCAATGTTTTCTGTGAGAGTGATTTGATGGATCGAAATCATTTCTATCCTGTTCCCTACTGCATTTTTTAACCGTTTCCCTTTCTAAGTGGGTTACGATACGGTAAGGGTGGATCAATCTCAGGATCCAGGTGATAGAAGATCCCGCTAAGGTCCGAAAAATACTTTTTACTTGAGACCCTCCAATTTTCTACCCTCACTGAAGTATTTTCAGATAATAATGTTATATCTTTATCCGCCCATCCACTAAAACAATCCGTGCTAGGAAAGGAGAAAGTCGGATTATTACCCCTATTACATACTGTTAGATTAGTATTAATGATAAATTCATTTAGGGACTCACCTCGATCATGCGTTTCGGTACTCCTCCGTAGGGTATGCTTCGCATTGGCGTCACATCCCAGTGCCAGGATATTGTTTTTGCTGTCAAGCACAAGCCTGTGAGCCTCATCAGGCTGTGCGGGTTGAACGTGCGCCATACAAATGGAGGCAATTTTGATTCTGACGCCGTCAGCAGACTCTATTTTGATGACCGTCACATCCAATGAGCTGTAGGATTCGATTAAAAATATGTTTAAATGTTTTTTTTGCTACAATACATGACCTAGGGTTATCCTGGGTCCGCTAAAAAAACTACAAGTTGTAGTTTTTGAGAGAGGATCCGATTACCTCAGTGCCTCGGACTCTGCGTTTCTGTATCAATGCGATGTCTACGTCCTCCTCCGTTAGGAGAACGGTTAGGTTGTCCGTTGTAGTCCTGGAGTGCTGCAGATTGATCTCGACAACCTTGAGACCCATACTTATTGGTCATTTTTAGGGGCGTCAAACTACATGCCCGTATGCTGCTCATTAGCGCCGTCGTTTTTGGTAGAACCGGCTTCTTCCAGTTGCATGCACATGAGCAACTCATTAGCGTCGTCAACCTCGTCCTGCTCTTCCTCCGGATTTGCAGAACGGAATAACTTCAGATGCGCTTTCCTCACGACGAACCGAAGTTTGTTGTCCACTTTTCCCAATGGTTCAATACTCTCCTCCGAGATTTGGAGAAGGAAGGGCACGTGGTTATTCTGCGGAGCCTCCGCTTTGATCATGCTCCAGTCATCCATTGGAACAGTGCGGTTGTATGCTTATGTGTGTAAATATGGTATTAACTGCTTTGCTTCGAACTCCATGTTCAGTATCCAGATACGAGCCCTTGGTCGTCTTGGAATTTCACTGGCTGAGATTGGTCTGAGCCTCAAACCTTCCCAGTCGCTGCTCTGGATTTTACTAATAGCGTTTTGAAGGAAATCAACAGAGAACTGATCGCATCATTTGATCACTCTGTATCCACGAACCACCTCCACTGAAACATATCCTGGAACTTGACCCTCCGGGCCTTCCATGACGTGTTCAACGACAATACGAGACAACCGTGCCTTGATTTCGAACCACCTTTCCAACGCAGGTTTACCGCGGTTCGTTAATTCGTCCAAGAACGCCGTGTACAGGTGATCCCGTCACACCTCGTTAAGCGCGCGTTTGGCTGGTTTGGGCGTCAAAGCAGTGTGTGAAGCCTTAAGCTTTTTCGCAGTTTTACCGCCGTCGCCCTGCAAACGATTGCGTTTTACGTCTTCTGCCTTCTGGGTGGCCTAGAACGCCAGACACGCATCGACACCTTTTGGCACGTTAACTTATTGGCCGCATCCTTGGGATGAGTTTTACTTTCGGGCTCATTTTTAGTTATTCTGCCGAGAATATCGAGGGACTTCTGGTAAAGCTTGTACCTAGACGGGCCTTTTTTGAGGTATTGACGCTTTCGCCCCTTGGCATCAGCGGATGCAGTAAGTTGATTTATAGCTGATGCTGTGGCCCACAGCTTTGCCATCGACTGTATCTTGACTAGAATCCTAGAGCTCGTCTTCTGAGAGAGTTCCGAACTTCCTCAACTCGATTGTGTCCGTTCATTTGTGTGTCCGTTTGTCATTCGGTTCGTCCGCTTGTCTGCCCGACTGTCCATTCGTTTTGTCTTTCTGCTTGTCTGTCCGTTTGGTAGCGTTATCCGAATTTTGTGTTGTTTGTTATTTATTCATTTATCTGTTTCTTACGGTCACCTGCCCTTCCAGAGGGCTGCCCGTTTCGCCATGTGCGGTGACCAATGGGGATAGAGGGGAAATAAACCGTCCGCCATGGCAGCGCCCCATACCATGGTAAGGCCACCATTACAACCTGAGGAGGCCTGATATCAGGAGGGCTCCGTTAAGAGACAGCCTAATTTTATACTCCGGCTGCCAAACCCACACAATAGCTACGGGTCTCGTTACACCTTGTGTTTTTTTTTTTACGAAGTTAACGTCTTCGACCGGTGTGGTTCGCGGAAGACCTACTCTCCTACCTTCAATATCTGGGAGGCGTTCTCCTATCCACCACCTGGGGACGCGCCCTATAGGGACAACAGCTTCCCCCAAGGGTATCTACCCTTACTGAGCTATTTTCAGACAGTAAAGTAGCATCAATCACTTCTTCCCATCATCTTAAGTACTCCGTACTAGAAAGGGTGAAAGTGGAAGTGTTCCCCTGTTACATACTGATAAGTTAGTATTGATAATAAAATCATAAAAACACTCTCCTTGGTCGTTTGTCTCAGAGCTTCCCCACAAAGCATGCCTCGCGCTGGCGTCGCATCCGAGCAGCAGGATTTTGTTTCTGGTCCCTAAAGCTCAAGCCTGCGAGCCTCCTCCGGCGGCGCTGGCCGATCATGTGCTACATAGATAGAAGCTGAAACCGTCAGCGGGTTCCACCTCAATTGCCGTCACATAATGTGAGCTATATGATGGGATAAAAAAATGTTTAAATGTATTTTGGCTACAATACATGATCTAGGATTACCTTGAGATCGCTTATAGTACAGATTGTAGTTTCTTCCCGAGAACCCCTTCACCTAGTTATTCCACACCCAGCGTTCCGGGATTAAGGCTAAAGCAACGTTCTCCTCTCCTAGGAGAAAGGTCAGGTTGTCCGTTGCAGTCTGTGAATGTTACAAGTTAACTTGGACAACCTTTATTGGTTTGTTTTCCCAGGTTTGGCGTCATTTAGCTGCATGCCAGTCAGCAGTTCGCTGGTGCCGTCGGCCTCATCCTGCTCCTCCTCCGGATTCACAGAACGGAATATCTTCAGCTGGGCCTTCGGTATGTCGAACCGAAGTTTATTTTCCACTCTTTGCAGTGGTTCAAGGCTCTCTTCTGTGATTTGGAGAAGGACGACACGATGTGCTTCTGTGGAGCCTCCGCATTAATGATCGACCAATCGGTCATCAGCACTGAGCGTTTGTGAGCCTGGAGATGGGGAATCAACTGATTGGCTTCAAACTTAAAGTTTGGTACCCCGATGCGAGCCCTTGGCCTTCGTTGTACCTCTCTTGTTGGAATGAGCTTGAACTCCAAGCCCTCCCAGCTGCTCTGAATTTCGCCAATCGCGTTTGTCAGGAAGTACAATGAATAATGGTCATCGCATTTGATTACAAGGCAGCCGCGAACCACTTCCACCGAGTCGAAATCTGGCGATTGACCCTCCGGGTTCGCCATTACGTGGTCGACGAGTTTGCGAGACAGTCGTGCCTCAATCTCCGACCGTTTGTCGAGCACAGGTTTGCCGAGGTTGGAAGTTTACCAGTGCCATTTGAAGATGGTCCCGTGCCACCTCACTGAATTGCTTGAGAGGTGTGGAGACAACCGCACCCTGATGTGAGATCTTGTACTTCTTTGTTGCCCTCTTGTTTTCGTCTTGCGAACGGTTACGTTTTTGGGCTTCTGTCTTTCGGGCGGTTTGAAATGCCAGGTTTTCCTCCACCACCTTTTGATACCTTGCTTTATCAGCCTTATCTTTGGGATGAGCTTTACCTTCGGTCTCGCTCTTACGAATCCTGCCAAAGATAGAGAGAGACCTCTGGTAGAGCTTATACCTCGATGGGCCTTTTTTAACGAGCTTGTGCCCCATGTCTTTAGCAGACATGTTCGGTTTATTTATAGTTGTTGGTGTGCTGTGGCCCAAAGCTTTATCCTCAACTGTTTCCTGGCTAGAGGCCAGGAGCTCATCATCCAAGGAAAATCCGATCCCCAGTTTGTCATGAGTGACCGATTGTTTGTCCTGACGCTTAGAATGTGTGTTCGTTTGTCTATCCTGTGCTGTAAATGCGTTCGTCTGTCTTCCCGTTAATTTGTCCGTCTGTTTTTCGCCGCACTCCGATTTTTCTTTTTTGTTTGCTTTCCTTATCTGGTTCGTACGGTCACCTGCCCCGCCTAAGGGGCTGCGCGTGTCGGCATGCGCGGTGATCAAAGAGGTATAAGGGGAAATAACCTGTCGACCATGGCAGTGCCCCATACATTGGCAAGGCCACCTATGCAACCTGAGGTGGCCTGATATCAGGAGGGATCCGTTCAAAGACAGCCTTATTTAGTCCCCCGGCTGCCAAACCCACCCAATAGGCACGGGTCGCATCACGCCTTGGGTTGAGCGAGTTTTTTTTTGACGAAGTTTACGTCTTCGGCCTGTGTGGTTTGCGGGAGACCTACTCTCCTACCTTCCATATCTGGGAGGTGTTCCCCTATCCACCATCTAGGAATAACAGGCTCCCCCAAGGGCTGTTGCATCTACTTCCACTACAAATAACTTAGAAAGTTTAGAAGATTCAGACAAAAAACAGATCTTGAATTCTGAACTCAGCTTGCCGGACGCTCCCTACCAATAGCAAAATTAAAAAAGAGGTAGAAAGGATCTTATAACACCTAAACTAGTTGTAGCGTTAGATCGAGACCAGTTAAGCATTACAGACTCCGTTTACATTCTTAATGCGGTGGTAGAAGCGGTGAGCAGCGATGATTTCCTTATTAAAAAATCTCTCGTTTCAGCGAATTCGTACTGACACGAGAAAATCAAGTGCCGAAGCAATAAAATTTGACTTACAAAGCACTGTACCTGAAGTAGTCACAGTCCATTGTAATGAAAAACTATTACCCGAGTTGGATGTACATACGAAGTTCAAAAAAAAAGAACGCTTACCATTTATTGCTGCATTTGACGATAGATAATAGCTTCTTGCAGTGCCAAAACTAGAGAGTTCTACTGGAAAACATCAAGCACAGGCCGTCTCAACAACTCTCTTTAACTGGATGTTTCACGATAAAATACAAATAATGTGCTGCGACACAACAGTGGCCGTTTCAATGGAGCTTGTGCTATTTTGAAACAAGCTTTAGGAAGCGAATTGCTGCTTTTCACCTGTCGTCATCATGTTTATGAAGTGTTCCTAAAAGCTGTATTTGAAACCGAGATTAAGCAAATTACTAGTAGCTCAGATATTCCGATATACAAAAAGTTCAGGGAAAATTGGAAAAACAGCGATTCTAGTAACACTGAACCACATCTTAATTTCAAAAAATAGTACGACGCCGAGACAGCGTTCAAGCTTTGTTAATATTTTACTATAAGGCAGCGCGAATTGGCTGAACTGTGCGTATTATTTTTGGGAGGAAAATTTAAAACTAAGGCCCACGGATCTGTTCTTTAAAAATATGATTACTTCAGTCACAATGCAGAATGACTGCGAAGGACGAAAAGGCTCTACAAGATCTTTGCTTATTTGTCGTAATGTTGGATGTTGAAACTTGGCTCGAATGCACTGTGGTGATCAAAGCACCTAACTAATATTTGCACTTCTTGAAGATGTTAAAAGAGTACGAAAAAGTTTACGCATCAATGTTTAAAGCTTCAGTAAGCAAGTTTAATCATCGTTTGTGATATTTATGTGAAGAGACAGGCATTCTATCACTGTTTGATGATGAAGTTGATAACCAAACTCAAAAGAAAATGATCGCCAACTTTAAGAGGAACAAAACCTCAGATTTTAACAAACGCTAACCCGTCGAAGGAAGAACTTACCTAAAAGTTTTTTGGTAAGTTGAATTGATATTTTGTGATATTAAATCTTTTGCTGATTTTTTTCGTCATTTAATATAAATATTTCTTTTTCAGACAAAAAACGGGATGTATTCGCATGGGAGAAGAGCAAACAATTTCAATCAAAACTGCATACCCACGACAGTTTTCTGAAGGTAAATCTATTTTCTTGGGATAATAATGCTGCTTTTTTCCAAGCTTAAAGAAGAATAAGTCATTTGAGAGTATTGAATGATATTGCTGAAAGAGCTAGCTGTTAAATTAATGAAAGATTTGCACGGACTTATCACGGCTGAAGAAGAACAAAAAGAATTCTTTCTGCGCTATGTCCAGGGACATAGAAAATTGTATCCGGACTGTCAAAAAACTACTCTAAACAGAAGTTACCGTGACTGATTGTTAATACTTTGTGTTCTAATTACATATTTGTGTCCATTTCATTTAATTTTTACTTTTATTCACTTAATTTATTGTATTTATAGTGATTTTATAGCAGACCGAAATATCAGGACAAAACACGATTTTTACTAACCTTTGAAGCTCGGTCGGCACTGGTTGCAATTATGCTAGAAAGATGAAATTCTATATTTGAACATCTTATAGCATTAGCAAAAAATGTAGAGTGTATGGATTTCGAAATTAGAAAAAAAAACATTTTTTGTCATATAAGGGACACCGTAAGAACAATGTCCCTAGAAAGTAAAATTTCTAATATTTAAAAATGTTTACCTTTTCAAATGATTGTAAGATAGGCTATTGGCTATCCCTGGGATTCTGGATTCAACACCTTCAAATATAAATTATCTCAACCAAAGTTTATCTCAAATAATGGAGGCAGTGGACTAGGATTTGGACCAAAAGCCGATAAAACTAATTATCGAATTTCATCTAAATCCCACGAGACTTTGCGTTGACGAGCTACAATGAATGAAATAATATCCATCAATAATTAGCGATACTTAATTGCCCGAAACCTTCTCAATGCTACGAGTGAGGGCATCGAAAAAATTAATGATTTAATTACCTACGTCAGTATCGTCAAGAAGGGTATCAATTCGAGTAATCCAGAAAGGATAATGCTAACAATAACTATATGGTAGTAATAGAAGAGCACATATCTGAAATATTGAAGGCGTCTCAAATGGCGAAAGCAATAGTCATGGACACCAACCTTTACACCAGAACGCGATTGATCAAATAGTTTAGGAAGCGCAACTGTCGAGGCAAAAGAATATGCCTTGTACACAATGGTATGCTGAAGACCGACCGATATCGATGGCTGGTACCAAGAGCCACATTGCTGCATGGCAAATGTGACAACATCGAAAATTACTGGTGAACAAAGTCGAAATCCATGGCATCGAGGAGAACTGCTTTCTCCGTCAATAACAAAACCATTTGGAGATGTCCTCTGTAGAAAAGTTGTCTGAAGATGAATGCGTTCTACTGAAGGGTAGAGATCCAAGTTGCCGTTCAAAGACCAATGAAGGAGAAATTATAGAATTAATAGACGAAAATACTGCTTCCGTGACTAGGTTTGTGGCAACTATCGAAGGACAAAATCAATTGATGAAGGATGCCAGAGCCACCGTGTTCCCCAGATCTGGCCACCTGTGACTCTTTCTTGTTCCCGAAACTGAAGATGCCCATGAAAGGACGACGCTACACTACGATTGACGAGATAAATACGGCATCGAAGGAGGAGCTGAACAAGATAAAAAAAAACAATTTTTTGAAGAGCTTCGAAGATTGGAAAAAATGTTGGCACAAGTGCATAATATCTCATGTGGATTACTTTGAAGGGGACAAAATAGAGATTAATAAATAAATAAATAATTTTTGAAAAGACACAAAATTCGCGATACTTTTTGAACACACCTCGTAGTTGAGCAACGAAAAGGTATGCATCGGTGGCTAAACATTCACATGCAAAGTAGCCAGGAGCTCCCAAGCACTCCCACCTATGTTGAGCAAAATAACCTGAGGTGTAGATCCAAATTTAGGTTACATCCATGGAATTTTTTTTATTTGCTTCCTTAATATATTACACTTGTCGTTAGGGAATAATTAATTTAATTTACAACGAAATGGAATGAGAAGGATATTGAAGGGTCAATGCACTCAAGCTCATTTAGAAGATACATACATAGCATTTAAAACAAGGGACTAACAAGCAGTGACAAATACGATGAGTTGACAATTAACTATATAGGCTTCTCAAGATCTGTTGGTGTTTGACGGTTAAGCCGACTTTGTATAAATTTCTATTTATTTGGGAACTTACTCATCATGCGCCAATATTCTGCTTATGTGTCTTCTGCTAGCGCTTTATATTGTCTCGTCCATAGTATTTATGTAAACGTCGCGATGAATATCTACGTTAGGTATTTACTAGGGTATATCAGTCATTGGCCTAAGTATTTTAGACTGGACCCGTTGTAGTTTGTTTAGATTGCTTTTTGCAGTAGTGCCCCAAACCTCAATTTCATATTTCCTGATCGGTGCAATTGTCGTTCGATATATATGAAAGTACTTTATTTTGCAATGACAATTTGAACTGAGGTCCAAGCAGCCAGCGATTTCTTCAAACGATTCTTTACTTCATTTCGTTTTTAATTTTGAGTCGATCGTAGTACCAAGATATTTTGCTTTGGTGTCAATATACACATCGGAATTACCAACACTAATTATTTCGGTGACGTCATAAAAATGTTTTTGATGGCGCCATCTTTTTAATGAGTTAGAGTGTTGGAAGTTACAACCCTAGCTGACTTCCAGTGAAAGCTTAGTGACATTGTGCACAGTGGAAGCAGAGAATGTTAATGCAATCAGAAGGTGCAAATGTTACTGTGAGCTTTTTTAGTACAATTGAGATTTGAAAGATTTGTAATAAGGAAATTTAGCACACCGAGTTTATAGACACCTCACTGACTTTTCCCCACACAAAAATTAGAAACACCACACATCTTTCACCTCAACACACAACACATTTCTCACCTCGACATTAAACCAATTAAATTTTTACTATTTTCGTATTTTTGAAATAATAAGCGAATACGTAAAATTTATTACATCATTTTTTTTTTTCAATTACATTAAAAAAAACGAATTTAAAAAAAAAATTATAAAAAAAAGTTTGCGCCGGGAATTGAAATCGAGTCGAACATGTGGCGAGGAAAAATAGGCGGTGCGTTTATTTCTTCGACTGCTTATTTTTTTACCATTTTGTTACTTTGGAAATGATAAGCGGATACATAAAATTTACTACAAATTTTTTTACGATTACATTAAAAAAAAAAATTTTAAAAACGAAAAAAAAATTTGCACCGAGAATTGATGGCGAGTCACGTGGGGAGGATAAATACGCAGAGCGTTTATTTCTGCGCCTGCGTTGTGAACAAAAGGTTTGTGATGTCTACGTAGATATGTATGCGCGCGACGCGAATCAGTTTTAATAAATTCTGAAAGTAATTCATGAAGTTTTTCATTACATACATTCATAAATGAACGTATACTCTATATGTACATAAATGATGGTATATGACAATATACATAATATGTATGTATATGTCAATAGGAGGTATTTGAATTCAGAAAATAAAACGGTTTAAGATAAATCAACACCTATTTTATATTGTATGTCAATTTATAGTTAATGTATTCGACAGCATTTATATACATATGTCAGTCTCCGACTATCACTCAACGCGAACGGTTGTGATTTATCTGAGAGCGCATATATATTCAGTGAATAACTATCAAAGACTACAAACTGGTAAAACCCACAAAACAAAAGAACAAACAAGCAAAACAATAACAGCATACCAAATCGGCGACCACAAACAGGTAAAACCCACAAAACAATAGAACGAACAACAGCATACCATATTGTCAAACAAACAACAATAACACAAACCCAAATAAACGTGCAGCTGCACTATCAACAACTAAACAAGGAACAAAGGAAAATAACAATTACACAAGCGATAACAGAAACAATGTAGAAAAATGGACGATCCACCGGATCGAGGAAAAGCAAACAACCAGCTCGTTTTCACAACGAACAAAAACAAAACACTGAAAAATAATACTAACGCACCAAAATACCTAGTTATATCAAGAATCGAGAACACAGAAACGCTAGTAAAAGTGTCCCCTTCCTAATAAAAAGGGTTATCGACTCAGTGTGCGGTGGAGAGGTAGAATTGTGTAAAAAAATAAAAAGTGGAAATATTTTAATAAAAACGAAAACTCATGCACAAGCAACAAAACTAATTACTCTCACATCATTCACACCCACCATAACAGTGGAAGTCACAGAACATAACACCCTAAACACCACAAAAGGCGTTATTTTCTCAAGGGAATTGAAAGGGATACCAGAGGAAATAATCAAAGAAGAACTGAAACACCAAAATGTAAGTGAAGTAAGAAAAATAATGAAAAAAATGGACCAAAGTTTAATCGAAACCGGTTTACTAATCATCACGTTCGACCACCCAACACTGCCAGACGACCTACTTATCGGCTACGAAAAAGTAAAACTAAGACCATACATCCCACTTCCCCTCCGATGCACCAAATGCTTAAGGGGGAAGTCTACTGTGAATTTTTCAAAAAATCGATTTTTTTTTATTAGCTTAAAAAATACTTTGAACCCTCCTAAATAAGGTACAATATGTGTTACAGCTGGCTAAATTTTTCTTCGTTGAAATTTCGACCTTTTCCCGAAGCGCTCCAAAGCGCGTACCTGCTATACTGAAACTTTAAACGCATTTTTCTCGAAACTAAGTTTTTGTATACGGTGTACACGATATCTCGAGTTCTGATAAATGAATCAGCTTAAAAATTTAATTATATATTCTCTGTAATAGTGTCTCTCGTCTGACATAGGATTTTTTTGATATCGTTATTTGTTAAATTGTTATAAATAATAGTAACATCAATTTTAGGCAAAAAAAAAGAAAAAAATTTCAAGAATTTTTTTTTCAACGCCAAAATTTTTTATCGACATAATCCTACGTCAGACGAGAGTCAATACTATGTACATGATAACAATATTTTGAATTTTTGTTTTAGATCACCGAAACGTAAGATTTCATGTACACCGTTTAGGCACCTAAGAAAAGCGGACCTGCGCTTGCAGAAGTGCCACAGCGGCCATTTTGAATATTTTGACTTAAAATTTTTTTTTCAAAAACTTAAATATATAATAAAGATAAGAGTTTAAATAGATTTTATGTACGAGCAATATTTTGTTAGAAATAAAATCCGGAAAATAAGCCTGTTTTTTCCCTTGTCACAGTAGACTTGCCCCTTAAGATACGGACACTCGCAAAGAGTATGCAATAATACTCAAGTACGCATAAACTGTGCAAAAGCCTCCCACACCGACCCTGAACTAAACGAGAAGTGCACTGACCCCACTGCCTGCAGCAGTTGCATCCAGCAAGGAATTAACAACACAAACCACAATGCCTTGAATAAAATATGCCCAATATTCATAAAAGAAAGGGAAATACAAGCCATCATAACACTAGAAAAAGTGGATAGACGAAAAGCAATCACTACATACGAAGACCGTCATCCACAAAACACATCACACGCAAAAAAGGCAGCAATTATACCAACATCACTTCCAACACAACCCACAACTCACACACCAATAACAACCAGAACACCAAAAATTGACAAAACGCAAGCAACCAGCTCCAACAACATCAACAATAATCCATGACACTCATCAATCTTACCACATAATTCGCCTCCACCACATACATCGGCCTCCACGCAAAGAGAACAAACCGACTACTCAGACGTCTTACTCAACAGCACCATTACGCCAGAAAATACCATACAAAAAATTGTGAAAGAAAACAAAATCAGAATCTCGCCAAAAAATATATCCAACAGAACCAAAAAGGAAATAAAAAAGATAAACAAGACAACAAAAAGAGCCAAGCGCAGCACAAGCCCAGCTACTTTAAACAACGGCGATTCAGAATCTTCTGAATCAATGGCAACCGACTAAACAACAAATAGAGTATACATACACCAATTATCCATACACGAACACACTCACATAAACACACACATAAGTACAATAATCTATACATAGTAATTTATAAATAAGCAAACGCAATCGCAAGAAAATACTTAGATAATATTTACACTATAACTCCACTTGACATGACGTTTCAAATCCTGCAATGGAATATGAACGGTTATATAAACAACTACAATGAATTATTACTACTATTAAAACCATACAAACCACAAATTCTATCTATACAAGAAACCCACTTACCCTCAAACTTCCAAAATATTCCTATCCCCAACAATTTTTCACTGTATTCCTACAACTCAAATCTGCCATACGGTGGAGCAGCCCTTCTAGTACATAAATCCATCCAACACCAAATGATATCAACAAGCAAAGATTTCGACAACGTAACATTAGAAATTTATTCTTTAAGAAAATTCAGAATTACATCGGCATACATTCCGCCCTCCTCCAACTTTCAGACACATAGCTTAGAAAACGTATTGAACCAAACACAGGACTCACACACTATTACAGGGGATTTTAACAGCAGGCACCAAGACTGGGGCTCACACAAAAATAACCGAAAGGGTAACATACAAGCAAACTTCATCAACCAACTATATACTTTTAAATGACAAATCTCCCACTCACCTTTCCACACATAACACGCTCACTCACCTCGACTTGACTTTCTGCTCTCCCGATCTCGCCGCACATGCGGAATGGAAGATCCTAGACGACTTAAATGGAAGCGACCACTTTCCGATTATTATTTCCTTATTTCCAACAAGAAATCACTCGCAAACACTCTTCAAGCCCAAATTCCAAGTCAATCTTGCAAATTGGGCACTATTCGATAGAAAATGTACTCACTACGAGTCAATCAGACCTATTAGCCATAACATTAATTCCGAAGCCTCCAACCTAAAAAAAATTTTACTACAATCAGCTAACGAATCAATCCCTCAAACAAAACCCCATAAAAAATTGAAAACTGTCCCTTGGTGGAATAGCCACCTTACTAACTTAAAAGCAAAAAAAAATAGACTATTCAACATATTTAGAAGAAATATGACTCAGGAAAATCTCCTTAACTACAAGAAAGTTAATTCCAAATTAAAACGCTAAGTAAAGACAACCAAACAGTTATCGATACAGAAATTGACAGAAGACATAAATCCCAATACACCCACAAAAACCATCTGGACAAACATTAGACGATTCTGCGGATCAAATTATCTCATGGTATTCACTGCCTACAATCGCACAAAAATCCAAGCCAGATGTATACAAATCCCAAATACATCGCCAATGAAATCGCTACATTCTGGAGCGAAAACGCGTCAGATCTCAACTTCCCTATCGACTTTCAAACCAGAAAGAGAACAACAATAAACACCCCAGTCGACTGGAGTCCTTCCAAGGAGTCGGTAATAATAGAGCAAGATATAAACTACATAGAATTAACATCAGCACTCAGTAAATTGAAAGGGAAAACACCAGGCATAGATAGAATATCGTATCCAATGATCAAAAACTCTTCAAAGTCATTTGAACAACGCCTGTTAAGATTCTATAACTCCGTTTTTCAAAATTACATTCCACAAAGCTTTAAATATAATTTAGTTATACCGCTTCCGAAACACAAAACACAGAAAACCCTTGCAAATTCGTATAGACCGATATCACTTAACCGCTGTCTTGCTAAAGTTCTAGACAAAATAATCGCAAATCGGCTTTGGTGGCTTGTAACAAACCACAAGCTACTCAATAACCATCAAACTGGTTTTATGAGAGGAAAATCAACAGCAGATACCCTACTTTTCTTAGATTATTTAGCGTCAACTAGACTCTCTTCAAAAAGCCATCTAACACTCATATCCCTCGATTTCGAAAAGGCCTACGACAGAATCGGCATACACACATAGTGGAGCAGCTCAAAACGTGGAAACTCGGCCCCAAAATTACGAAATACGTCATAAACTTCATGACCCACCGTAAATTTGCGGTGCGCGTCAAAAACCAATTATCCGATATCCGGCCCATGGCCAATGGAACCCCCCAGGGCTCACCCATATCCGTCATCATTTTCCTCATTGCCTACAACAAACTAAGCTCCATCATATCTCGTCACAAATAATTCGATTTCTGCGCATACGCGGACGACTTCTATATAATAACACTGATCAACAAAAAAAACTTTCGGAAAATATCTTGGAAACCAACACTTGTTTTAAGACAAGTAAGACATGCTGATTACAAATATAGAAACCGTTTGTCTCTATCACCCACCGTTGTTTAGATATTTGGCATTGACCATTTATATATGTTTAATATTGTATCAAAGCAAACAACTCGCAGGCAAGTCACAGTAGAGCATATATCGCTGAATAGAGTACTAATTAACATAAATACACATAGTTTAAGATATAATACACTTGTAAAATACATAAGTATAACGTAAAGTTCCTTAAATTAAAAGTTAGTTTGGTTTGAATTTCTTGGCTGTAGACTTGTGCTGACAATTTGGCATGTTGCGCTGAAGCATCCAGCAATAGTCGGTTAACATTGCTGCACTCCATCGACTTTGATAGCTTGACTCCATCACCGAGATGTCCTGATGGAAACGTTCACCATGTTCATCACTAACAGAACCTAGGTTTTCTGGAAAGAAGTCGAGATGTGAGTCGAGGAGATGAATCTTGAGGGAAATGTTACAACCCATTAACTTGTACGCACTAATGCACTTCTGCACAATATTTACATATTCAGGAGATTTATTATTTCCAAGGAAATTGGCTACAACAGACTTAAATGCCAACCATGCTTTTTTTCAGTTCTGCTGAGTAAATCTTCGAAGTGACTGTCTGCTATGATCTTCCTTATTTGTGGACCTATGAATACACCTTCTTTCACTTTCGCATAACTCAACTCTGGAAACTTGTTGCATAGGTACCGAAAGCATCTGAGTTTTTGTCTAGTGGCTTCACGAAGTTTTTCATGAGCCCCAGCTTTATATGAAGTGGAGGCATAATAACTTTTTCACGCTCAACCAATGGCACACGCAGGACGTTTTTACTACCTGGCTCCATTTTATCTCTAATGGGCCAATTCTTATTTATATAGTGGTGCTTCCTATCTCTGCTGTCCCACTCGCAGATAAAGCAGCAGTACTTGGTGTACCCTGTCTGCATTCCCATGAGAATAGTGATCACTTTTAAATCACCACACATATTCCAATTGTAATCGCGATAGCAAATTTTTTCAAGAAGTAGCGACATGGTTTCGTACGTCTCTTTTAGATGAGTAGAATAACCAACCGGTACTGATGCATACATGTTTCCGTTGTGTAATAATACAGCCTTCAAACTTGCCTTGGAGGAATCAATAAATAGACGCCATGCTTCAGTCTTATGTTCTACACCGAGGCTTGACATAAGACCTTGGATGTCAGTCAGAGTCTGCCATGTTGCTGAAAGACGAACTTTCTTCTTGTGTTGCATCATCGACCCTGTATTCTGTAGGTGATGTTGGTATTGGACAACTGACTGGATCATGTGGAATTGGTTTTGAAACCGAGGGAATATCTGGATACTTCACAGATGAACGAGTCTTGTACGAGAAACCTGTGACATTTGTCAAACAGAAATAACAGTCAGTGATGTGGTTGCTTGACTCACGCCATATCATAGGAACTCCAAATGCCAGATGGTTGTTATTTTTAGCCTTCCTTATCCAACCCCGTAAGTTGCATGCACATGTCAAACAAATGAACTGTGGTGCCCATAACTTGCCGCTGTCAACCTTTGAATCAAAGTATAGTTCATAAGCTTTTCTCAGAAATGGTGTAAATGTCTTTCGGTGTCTTTTGTCTGTGAGATAGCCGCACACATAACAAAACAAGTCTGGTGAATTGATGCAGCCTCTAGACGCCATTGTTTTCACTGAAAAAAAATAGCAAATATGTTATTAACTTAGTAAACTAAACTCTATTTTCTTATTCATTCGTAACAATAAGGGATTAAAAAATGTATGTTTATGTTAATATCTTAAAAACCTGACGTGATAGAGAAAAACGGTTTTCAGATTTGTAATCAGCATGAAAAACTGCTTTAGAAAATGTAATCATCAAACAGGATATTTTTGGGTTGTTATTCAGTGTAATTAAAGAAAAAAAAGGAAAAAATCCAGTAATAGACATGAGGAGCATTTACAGGGACATACTAGACTGGTGCAAGCATTCAGGAACAAGACTATCTCAAACAAAAAGCAAATACATCCACATTTGTCGTAAACACAATTGCAAATGCACAATCTTATCGCAGGAAATAAACCTCCAGCCAAGCAATGAATTAAGAGTACTAGGCGTCATATTCAACAAAAGATACATGTGGAACTCTCACATAGATTTAATGAGCACAGCACTGATAACTCAACTTAATGTCATAAAGTGCCTGGCCACTCCAAAGTTTAATTGTGATACCCAAACTTTACTCACATTGGTCAAAACGCTACTCATTCCGAAAATAAATTATGGCATTTTTATGTACGGGTTCGCCTCAAACTCACAGTTGAAAAAAATCAAAACAATACTTAATTCAGCTATAAGAACTGCCCTGGGGGCACTGCGCACCACTCCAATTGCTAACATACTCTTCGAAGCCAATATACGCTCGGTAGAAAATCAGAGAGACTTGACCACGGCAAGGTTATTTAAAACAATTTTTGTATCAACACACAACCCGCTCCACAACATCGCCCAAAACTACAATACAAAAAAAGAAAATACATACCCAAACAAGAGCCAGCCATAGGCAAAATATTAAACCTCAGTGCAAGACTCAATCTACCTACAAAACATCCAAAACATACCATCCACAACTCGCCTTCCTGGATACTAAACCCTAAAGCAATTAATACTACCCTAAGTAACTTAAACAAAAACAACACGAACCCAATCCAGTATCAAACAAAGTTCTACGAAATTAAAGAGAAATACCACAACTATACCTTCATCTACACAGACGGATCTAAGACCGACAACAACACTACATACAACATAACCTCACAAAACGAAGTTATAAAAATGTCAAACCTACCAAGCTATACCTCAACATACTCTGCAGAAATTATAGCCATATGTGAAGCTATGAATACAATAAAGAGCAAAAACAAAAACTTCGCAATATGTTCTGATTCCCTCTCGGCCATCAACTCAATAACAAACATATACAACTACGATCACTACCCAACCACCATAAGAAACATTATGATAGCGAAATACCCTAAAATCAAACTAATTTGGGTGCCGGACACGCCAACATTACCGGAAATGAATTCGCTGACTACACCGCAAAACAAGCACATCAAACACCAACGCTAATGACAGATAACTTCAACTTAACCGACATTAAAAAACATATACAATAAAAAAACATTTTGACAACAAACAGAACCACACATGGACCTCAACCAATGACTGGTAGCAACAGGTAAACCACACAAAAACCCACATAACGGACTTTATAAAAAATAATAAAAATAGGGTGACCCGACTAGACGTCATAAAGTTCGGGCGTTTTCGGCTAGGGCATACAAAGACTACACATGGACACTTCATGACTAACACCAACCCAACTACGTGCACGTGCAACCCGGACGTAACATGTACCATACCACATATCCTTCTTCATTGCCCACTATACACCGCCCGCAGAAGACAAATCTTCAGCAACTCAAACCCAATGACGCATCTATCTTCCCCAACCTCCGATTCAATATCTTTAATAACCAAATTCCTTAAAATAACCAACCTATACCATAGAATTTAAGACACAATACAAAATAACTCCATATACACAGTTTAAGCGTAAGGCCTCGATGCTATCGCTTTATTTACAACTAGCAACCCGCCCAGCTTCGCACGGGTATAAAATATATACCCTATGTCACTCACTGAAAAAATGATTAAAGCCGATCCAGTAGTTTTGGCTTATTCATTATTGCCCGTGGCCCGCACGCGTTAAATTTGGAGTAAAACAATTCTCCTTTCTTTATAGCATGAAGATTTCCTGCTATCTTTGGGATATCTAAATTCATACCCTACATTTTTGCATATTAACTTATTTTATTTTTACAACAATTACTATATTACAGAATGTCTTTATATACAACGTTCATAGCCTTCTTGTCATTAGACAATACAAACATGTTTTCTCTAGAGGTTACTCTTGAAAGAGCGACATACAGTTGGCCATGTGAAAAACAGTCAACACTCAAATCTAAGCCTGCAACGTTGAAGGTTTGACCCTGAGATTTATTATTTATTAATGGTCATTGCAAAAGATGTCTTTACCGGAAATTGTAAGCGTTTAAATTGGAATGGTAGATCCGATGGTATCAGAGGGATTCGGGGAATCAATACATCTTCCCCGGTACCACATCCTGTGAGTATTGTGCACTCTATTATGAAAGTTTTCAGTGATTTTACCATCAAACGCGTGCCATTGCAAAGTTTAGGTGGACTTAGGTTTCTTAATAAAATAACAGGACAACCTATTTTCAGCTCCATTTTGTGAGGAGGGAGTCCAGACGGTTTCAAAGAATTTAGAAATTCTGTAGGAAATAGAACAGCTTCTTCCAAATCGAGAACAGTATCGACCGAGTAGTATATTTTCGTCGGCGCATCAATCTTTGAAATAATCAAGTTATTTACTTTATCTACTTGTTCGTTAGTTGGTGACAGAATAGCTCTTTCTTTAAACCAAGATATTGTCTTATAACTTATGTTATCAATGTCTGGATAGACATTGTTGACTAACTCGTGGATGTTGTCTATCAAAACACAAAGGTTTTCTAGGTTAATCCTTCCCTCACTTTGTGTTAATTCTCCATTGCCAACTTTTACCAGCATCTCTGGACATAGCCTGTTCTCACGTGAAGATGACGAAATCCTCATATTAGTTTTAAGCTCTAATTTATTGACATACGACTAAAGGTGGGATCTTTTTAGCGAAGCACTTATTTCGTCAGCACGTGTTCCTCGAGTCACAACTGATAGGATTTGACGGAAATCTCCTGAGAACAGAATTGTACATCCACCCATAGGTGCATTTTTGTTGCGCAAATCGCGGATTGTCCTATCCAGTGCTTCCACAGACGTCTTGTTTGACATGGTAGCTTCGTCCCAGACTATTAATGAGCAGTCACGCATCAATTTTCCTGTATTGCTCTGTCTAGAAACACTACAGACGCTGTTATCATCATCGGTGGCGATTTTCAGCGGGTGCTTCATTGTAGAGTGTGTGGTTCGGCCTCTTTCCAAAAGACTCTTTCCAAAAGAGTAGCGGCAATGCCGGATGACGCAACAGCTAACGCAATTTTTCCGGTAGAACTCAATTACTAATTACTGTTGTAATATCTTGAAAAATATTGTTTTTAATTATATGCTGTAAAGAGCCATATACATAGATCTACATATATGAAAACAACAATGTATTTAAGGTATTTAATTGGATAAGGATTAATGTTGTACCCATTTGTTGAAATCGCTTCGAAAATAAGCTATTAGTTGTCGTAAAAAGTAAATGACAAAAAATGTTATTGTATGGAATTGATAGCAAACTAAACGCGCTCCGAATCAATAAAAACAATCAAAAACTGTATTTTAATTATGTGCGATTTACTAATATAGAACCTAAAAATAGCGTTTTATTTCGCTGTAAAATTGAATGTACATATAATTACATGGAATTCAGTACATACATAGATACATATGTACATATGTCCGAAATGAAATAATGCGAGCGATTCGTAAATACATACATACATACGTCACCATACGATGTAATTCAACATTAATGAGGTGTGGTGAGATTAGTGGGCGTCCATAAATTACGTGAGATGTTTAAGGGGGGGAGGGGGTCGAGTCAAATCTCATCTAATCTTACGTTGGAGAGAGGGGGAGTCTCGGCAAATATCACGCAATTTTTTTTCTGATTGAAACAAAAAAATTGTACATGCTTAAGATTTAATCTCAAGCGTAATCGTAGTATGATTAAGATCATTCACTAATTCGTTCGAAAGAAAATAATTTCATTCATACTTCGACGTTATACATTACTACTGTCAAACCACCATATTTGTTTTATACCAAATAGCTCAATTTAATCTGAATTTGCGGTGCAGTGTAGCCCGTCGGTTGTTTTCGCGCCACTATGAGCCGAACGCCTTATCACTCAGGTTGACGTTTGACAATTCCGGACTTTAAAGAACATGACGGAAAATCATTTGCTCCATTTCTAATACGCGTACCGATTCAGCCGCTGAATGCCTTCATCAGCACGCCAATTTTCTCTATTGCCCAAGTATACGTGATGATTTAGAGAAAATATGCTGCAGTACATGCGGTATTTACTTCGCATCTATCACAAGAGCTGCAGAGCACAGGAGAGCAGCTCACATTGCACCAGCTAAGCAAGCGCGTATGTTCCGCAAAGTGCGACCCTCACGGATTGTCACAAGACGAGCTAATGAGTTACTGTGCGCAAGCGTCAACGGCTTAGAGTGGCTAGATCAGAACGATGTTGAAGGAGCAGATGATTTTACTGAAAATCATACGGACATGTTGGTCCCAATAGTCTCTCTTGAAACCGCGCATGATTCTCCATGGACTGAAATAGAGTAGATATTCTTTTTCTAATCGCAGTAGTTACGATTTAAGTCTTCTATTGTTAAATTTTTATTACACTTATAACTCTCAGCCATATTGATTACTAGTCTTAACTAGTCGTAAATAAAAGCACGAAGCAATTTTTTTTCTTTTTACAATAACAATCCAACGCGTTTACATAAGAAACCCACATTTTGTAAAATCTCACGTGAGATTGGGGGATGGGGGAGGGGGTTGAATAAAATCTCACGGCATCTCACCAGGGGGGGAGGGAGGGCCAGAAAATTGAAAAAAACACCTCACGTAATTTATGGACGCACACACAAACAGCTTTTTTTGGAAAAAGAGCTGCTTTTGTTTAAACAATTTTGGTTAAATAACAAATATATCAATTTTTTTTTTGATGCAGAACGAAAGTAAATATTTCAAAGTTAAACTCTAAGAAAGTTTCATTTTAATTGGTTGATTCGTTTATGATTTATGGCCGTGAAAACAAAAAAATTTTGTTTTTTTGCCACATTTTGACCGATTGCCACGCCCCCTTTATATATTTCTTCACATTATATAGATATAAACCTTCCTCTTCAATCAATCTATCTTTAAAAAAAAGCCGCATCAAAATCCGTTGCGTAGTTTTAAAGATTTAAGCGTATAAGGGGACATAGGGACAGAAAAAGCGACTTTGTTTTATAATATGTAGTGATTAGCTTATAAGATTTACTCTTTAAGTCAATTTTTTAAAATAAATAAATAAAATATATACATATGTATGTATGTACATTTGTATATGAAAAACAATAATGCAAAAGCGTAAGAACATGATCTTCCTTTCATGTATGCCCAATAACCTCGACTTATGTACATATGTACACATGTCACAGCACATCACATTCTTACAAGAAATCAAATACACATACGCACTAGTGAACGAGTTTCTTTCTAACAAATACCAAAACAATTCTGCTCTATGTAAGTATGTATATATACCCACTCTATGTCCTAGCATATATACATACATATATACCTACTTGCCTTCAACACTTCCTACAAAATTATTTTATTTATTTAATATAATGAAATATACTTATAAATAAATATATTACATATTTGTGGCAGCACTAGCAACAATGCCTTCAGCTGCTTAGTGTATATAATAGATGCTACTATATTAGTATTAGTATAAATAATTATAATTTGTATAACCAAAATTAAATTTGATAGTTTAAGTTCATTAAATTTTGTTACTTAATTTAGCTTTGCTGATATATTTGTATATTATTGAAATATTTTCTGCAGTAGGATCTTTTAAAAGCTCTGATGGCGTGTTCGATGAAAATATTTCTCCCCTGATCTTGCTGAGTGCTGGGCATGTATCCAGGATGTGTAGCGTAGATGTTGATGTGCTGTTACAATAAACGCAACCTGGATCGGAGCTTCTATTGAGAAGATGTTGGTGTGAAAGTGCACAATGTCCGAGGCGTAGTCTTGAGAAAACTTTGAGCGCTGGAATACTACATGTTGTAGGGTAAGTTGTTTTAGTTTTGTTAGGATTAAAAAGGCGATACCGGTTATTGTAAGTGCTCCATAACTCTTTTTGTTGATTTTCTTTCATTTTGTAAATATAGCGTAATATATCATTTTTCTCGTTTGTTTCTACGTAGTAGCAGGGCATATGTGGTACCTGTTTAGCTTCCTTATCGGCTACTTCGTTGCCGTGGATACCGCAGTGGCTCGGTACCCACATTAATTTTATTTTAGTCTTATATGCAATCAGGGTATCTCGAATACATGCAATTAGCGGGCTTACGTTATTTGGGTTCTGAATCGCCATTATTGTTGAGAGGCTATCGGTGCATATGGTATACTTTCCTTTTGACGTTACCGCCCATTTTGCTGCTGATTTCACAGCATAGGCTTCAGCTGAGAAAGTGGAGCAGTAGGGTAATAGCAACCCTTTGCTTATAATGCAAGAATCGTCAGAAACGACTGCATACGCGGTATTAGCATAATCTTTTGATCCGTCAGTGTATACGAAATTCCAACCGTTGGAGTGAAGTTGGCGTTTTCGACTCGTAAAAACTTGTCTGAAAGTATCTGCACAGGTGTTGTGCTTTGGAAAGCACATTAATTCGTCTACCGAAAAAGAGGAATGTAGAGCCCATGGGGGATGTTTGCTGATTTTTAAGCACCTTGGTTTTATGTCAGGATCAAGATGCGCTGTCTTTTGAACAACCCGATGGATAGCTGATTGCTTTTTTATATGCCGCTTTCGCGTAACCGCTTGTTTTACTTTGTTGTATAATATAGGATTATGGGTATAAAAAAGTTTAGGTATCAGTCGTAATGTGCTCAATTCGAGTCTTTCTTGGATATGTGGCATGCCAGTTTCTGCAAGTATATTCTTTGTATTCGTCGTGGGAAAAGCTCTGATGCTGCGTCTGATAGCCGAATGGTATGGCGCGTGAAGTTTTTTAAGTGAGTTTCCAGCGTGGTGCCCATATATTGGAAGGCCGTAATCAATGGCTGATAGGAGTAGAGCCTTAGTTGTGTTGATTAGGATATTCGGATGAATATTTGATTTTTGCGATGAGAGGAACTTAATAATACTTAGTTTATCAAATAACTTTTTTCTTAAAACTAAGCAATGCTCCTTAAAGTTAAATTTGGGGTCAAAAATGATACCTAAAATCTTAAGTTTATTTGCATTTGGTATTTGAGTATTGTATCTTAAATTAAACCCATCACATGTTTTTTTTGTGGCAAATATGTAAAGTGTTACATTTTTGAAATGATATGTTGGCTCCCGATGTGAGAGACCATTCAGAAATTTTGTTTAAGATTTCTGTAAAAGTATCTTTGACTTGCGTCAAATCGAATCTTCTTGAAAAAATTAGAACGTCATCTGCATAAATACAATGTTCTACTGGGAACTGGGATATAATTTGGCTAATTTTATTAAAAGCGATCATAAATATTGTGACTGATATTGGAGAGCCTTGAGGTATACCATTTTCTAACGGAACGCAGTGTGAGTAGTTATTATTGAGTTTAACTCGGAATTTTCTATTGCTCAGAAACGTTTTAACAAAGTTGTAAATTTTTGGGCCTACTTTGCAGTTGGCTAGTTCTTGAAGGGCGTTATGTGCACCGATACGATCGTATGCCTTCTCGAAATCTAGACTTAGAGCTGTTAAATGCCCCTTATTGGCGATTGCGGTTGCCGCGGAGTGTTCGAAATGTAGTAGAGCGTCTAAAGTACCATGCCCTTTTTTGAATGCTACTTGGTTGGCGCTAATTGACTTAGTTTTTTCTGAAAACCACATAATCCTTTTGGCTAATATTTTTTCTAATATCTTTCCTAAGCAGGGTAATAAGGATATGGGACGGTAGCTGCTAATTTCCAACTGCGGTTTGAGAGGTTTAGCTATTGGTATTGCGTCTGCTACCTTCCAATTCTGTGGGTAAATACCTTGCGTATAAATTTCGTTGTACAAGTTTACTATCCTTTTTTTAAAAAAAGGAGGACAGTTTTTCAACAAAGGGTATGATATCCTATCAAGGCCTGGTGTTTTTCCCTTAGAGTTGGCGACGGCTCTCTCAAACTCGTCAGTAGTGGTATCAGACTCCAGATATTTTGCAGAGATACTTAGTGTTCCTTCAGGTTTATAAGGTCGGTTAGTAATGTTATTCTTTTTTTCTATGAACTCATACGGAAAGTTGGAATTTTTAGAATAGGAGCTCCAATATTTTGCAAATTCGTTCGCTATATTACTATGGTCGGTATATGTACCGTTTGGAGTATTTATACAGGTTATGGCGTTTGATCTCCTAATGCCCGATAGGCGCCCTAAGTCCTGCCAAATTTTTGTTGTGCTGCTTTGCGGGTTAATGTTAGAAGTAAAGTTTTCGAAAGCATTGCGTTTTGCTTTTTTTGCTTCGTGTTTGAAAATGGCATTATTACGTTTGTATACTAAAAGATCGTGAAAATCTCGTGTACATTTATATTTGTACCAACTCTTTTGCTTTAGAGTTCGTAGTTTTTGTAAATCATTATTCCACCATGGCGTATATCGTGTTAGGCTGAAGTTTTTTGTCTGCGGAATGGAAAAGTGAGCTGCAGTACAAATAACTTTTTTTATTGAGGCTGCTTCTTTATTAATATTAGTTGAAACCGGGTACTTCGTGGATATATTTGTGAACATTTCTTGATATTTAGCCCAATCTGCTTTGTCTGTTAAAAATTTAGGATTATATTTGTTTTTGTTGTGCTCCTTATTGGATACTATTTCAATAACAATAGGAAAATGGTCACTTCCGTGGAGGTCATTGATTATTTTCCATGTACTGAGAGGTACCAAATTTGGTGTACATGTCGTTATATCGACGTGCGTGAAAGTATGATGAGTTGAAAAGTGAGTGGGGTTTCCATCGTTTAGTACAACCATATCAGTCGATAACAAAGAGTCTTCAATAATAGCGCCTCTGGCATTAACAGATGATGAGCCCCACAGAGGACTCCAGGCATTTACGTCGCCTAACCATAGCCTGGGCCCAGTTGCCTTATTTAAAATTCCAAATATATGTGTATGTGAAAATAGTTTATTTGGTGGTATGTATGTATTAATGATAGTGAGCTTTGGGTTATGCGAGATTTCTACAGCAATACTCAGAAGATCATCGTCAGTAAACAGAATTTTGTGAGGTATTCCTCTTTTAACTAAAATGGCAACACCTTGTTTACCATATAGGTTTTGGGGTGAAATGAAAAAATGGGCTTCATATCCGCTTGGAGGGTATGCTTTCTTATTGTGAGGGATATGAGTTTCTTGTAAGCATAATAGGGATGGGTGGAGTTCTTTTATTAGTAATAGCAATTCGTGGTAATTATTGAAATATCCATTAATGTTCCATTGTAGTACCGAGATCATTGTGAAGGTAGACTAGTGTTTTTATGCGCGACAAAAATGGTGAAGTTGGTTATAAAGAAAATTAGGGAGGTAATTCTGTATTTGTTTTTGATTCCATATTAACATCTTGTTGCTCAATTGGGAGAGTAGGTAGAGGATCAGCAGGAGAAAAAGGGTTATCGTTGTTGATTGAGTTGTTTGCTGTCAATGCATTGAATTGTTGATAAATATTTTCGTGGGTGAAGTAAGGGGCTATGTTGCCTGTATGTTGTTGGTTGGAAATTAATTGGGTGAGAATATTACTGAGAGGATTATCATGATTTATGTTTTGTTCTATGTTTTGTTGAGAGGTATTATTTGGTAAATTTGAATTTAGTTGTTGCGGTTCAGCTGGAGGTAAATTATTTGTTTTTGAATTGTTTTGAGATTGTGATGAGTCATTTTGTTGTTGTTGATTAAGTGTGTTAAAATTTTGTGTGACAGAAGCGAAAGAGGGGCCACCAATAATTGAAGGAATTTGGTTTTTGTACAGTGTAATTGCTTCTTTCATTGTACATTTATTTTCAACTTGGATTTTTAAAATCTCTTTAGATTGTTGGTATTTTGGACAAAGCTTATCATATGCTGGATGATTTCCGGAACAATTTGTGCACATTGTGGCACATTTGTGGGTTATTGCATCGTTTCATCGTATGATTGAGTTTACCGCAATTCTTACACCGCATTGGGTTTGGGAAATAAGGTTTAACCATTACTGAATGCCATGTGATATCGACTCTATTTGGAAGGTGGAATTTGTCGAAAGTTAGGAGACATACTCCGGAGTGTTTTTGTTTTCCGTCAAGAAGTTTGGAAAATTTATAAACCTCTACAACACCTTGGTCAGCTAAACCTTTTACAATTTCATCTTCACTGAGGTCATTTAGACATGGGGCGTAAATGGTACCTTTTGTATGGTTCAGTTTATCATGATATTTTGCTTTCACCTCGCAAACACCATGTAGAGATTTTGTACGTATGAATTTTTCCGCTGTTGGTTTGTCTTTAAGTAAAAGGCAAAGGTTGCCGTCACGAAATTCAGTAATTTTCACGATTTCTTTGCTAATTAACTTCAAGGCGGCGTGAACTGCAAAGCAGCTATATGATTTTAAAGGCTTATCTTCATTTACAGCAGAAATAACCACGTATTTGGGATTTGTTTCAATTTGAGGAAGAAGGGGGAAAGTTTCAACACTTTTTTTAATTTTCTTACGTTTTGGTTGGGGATCTGAGGCTAGCAGAGCGAACCTGTTATCCCCCAGGTTTGGTGGCCCCGGGGCCATGCTGCACCAATCACACAAATCAGTAATGCACTTATTTGTTTTTGTTTTTATGAAAAGGAAAAGATATGTCGTTCGCAACAACAATTAAGAAAAACGAGAAAATGGAAGACACCGAAAGTTGCGTTCTAAACTCACTAGAAAAAGCACGTCTGCTCAGTAAGAGAACTAGTAGGTGACTGAGAGATGGCCGCTTTGCCACCACACATTCCAAAATGTTCTAGAACACAACAAAAACACATACCTCACATGCGCATGTCGCCCAAAGCTAAAATTTAAGCCTAGCGACTACAAAGACAAAATACATTCGTAGACGCAGTCGCAGCGGCCATGATTCTATCAGCGACGGCGCTGAACAATTTAGAACAAAAACGAAAAGTTCATTCATAAGTTCGAGCTCATATTTCAATTTCATTCATAAAACGAGCCGTCCATATGCCAATTTTCGCGACCATTCGAAAATAGTCAATATTGGAATATTTCGCGTGGAATTATTTGCCAATATTTGATAAATCTTGAATTTTTGTCATGTCGAGTGACCGCGGCTCCGTATGTATGTATGCACCCTTATATGTATGTAAATATGTATTCTAACTGTTCGACAGTCGCGAGTTAATGCGACTTAGATTCCTTGAACAATTCCAGCGAATCACACATTTCTGTCCGCAAAGCCGCATATATGTACCCTATGATCAAAAAGTACAGGGAATGTTTAAATAAAACACAACAGAGTTAAATTTAAGTCCAATTTATTTTATCTGCTTCAAAATATGACCCGTCTGAAGCAACACACATGTGCCAACGTTTAAGCCAGTCCTCCAAACACCCTCGGCAGGCCGACATGGCCTTCAGCTCCTTCGTCGTATTCTCTTTGATCGGTGCGATGGCGCGTTATCATCATGCAAAATCGCGCGTTATCATCATGCAGAATAACAAAAAGCCTATCCCCGATGTTCATTGTCGAGTTGAAACCGAAACTAAATACGATATCTGGTACATATTTAACTCGAAAATTGTATTTGACCCCCACGCCCGAAACACGCGATTTCCCAATGCGCTAACTGCCGGCAGTACAGCCACACAAAAACCAACTGCCACAGAAAACCCGTATGCATTAAGTGCGTTGGAACCCACTTATCCTCAAATTGCTAGCGTAAGACGAAAACAGACGACGTCAAATGGGCCTTATGTGAAAGAAATCACCTCGCAAATTATAAAGGGTGTATGACACATAAAAATCTACAGAAGCTCAGATATCCACCCTTGAGAAAAAAAAACATGAGAACCCAACACCCATAACTCAAAATTCATTGAAGTCCATCCCTGTTACTCAGGGCGCTAACTTTCTTTAGTATTTCCAAATTGTTAAATATATCCCAGAAATATAAGTGAACCCTCGCCCCCTAAGACCAAAAAACCAGCCCTCCTCAAACAAGTCTTGCAACAAGAGTTATCAATGATGAACCTCATCATCAAACCCTCACAACTCAAAAATGTAGCCCCTCAAATCTATGAATACTCTCCTCTGGAACGCGAATGGGCACTCTGCAGCCAGAGAGCCTTTTCGAAGGCTAATATTTTAAATCTATTTAATTTCTGATTAAATTACTGCAGGCAGGTTCAAATCTGCGGCCTTAACGGCGATAAACAACGAATAAACAACATAGAAAAAAGTTAAAGTGAAGAAACCTGCTGACGCCCACGCGTAGGGTGAAAGGCGATCATTGTGGAATAACAAAATATATTGCTTTTTAACATTAAATAACGGTTTCTTATCCTTGCTTCGTAGAGCAAGTTACAATATGCATGTAAATATCACGATGGAGAGAATAATGAGATGGCGCCTATCGTGGTCGCGTTACTTTGCGCTCAGCGAATTTGACAACTAGTTACGTGATTTTAGCTCCAGTATGGCCAGATTACCATTTTTGTAACTTGATTTAGCATTTTTTTTGTTATTTAGTCTCGGAGTTTTAGTTCTTTCTTCATAACATTTTTCTAGCTGTCCTAATTAAAATGCCATCTTTATAATTTTGTAAAACATAAATTTTTTAATAATTATTTAAATAATTCACTCAGTTTTATTTAGCTTTACTTTTTTTTAACATCTGGTGGCATTGCCCGCGATTGCAGGTGTTTTTGGTGTTCTTCTGCTTTCGGCAGTCAAATCTCTCTCTCGCTACTGCAGTGTTGCCTAGCTTTGTATATAAAAACGCACTAAAATGCCCATTCAAAGAAAATAACCCAACAAATTTTTATTGAATCACTTAAAGAACTTTGTATGCTTGACAAATTGTCTTTAAAATGTGCGTTTTTTTAAATAAATGTGTTATGCTTATGTACAATTTAATTTATGAGGTTTTTTTTGTTAAGCGAGACTCTTTTGTTAAGGGAACGACTCTTTTGCTATATTTGAAGTTATGTAACTAGATAAGGTACTCTTTTTGTAAAAATGTCAGTATGGTTTCTTTAGTACTTTCTGGTATTTTGTTGTTTATTTTTACAATGAATACAACTCTTAATGTCCTATGTCTCACTAAGGATTGATGACCGGAAGAAACGATTACATCACTATGGTTTTAATTCGCATTCAATAAATTCAAAGGCTTTTAAAATGTGTAAAAAGGTTTTCAATCTTAAGAAGAGTTGAGAGAGGGGCATTTAATATTTTTGCATAACCTTAAATGGAGCCAAAAATTAAATTTGCACTTTCAAATTATCAAATTTTATAAGAGTGAAAAAATTTTCATTAGCACTAAAATCTTCTCAGAGTGACCTTTTTTAACCTTTTTTTGTTTAATAATATAGTTTGTTTTTTAACTTAAAGTTTCGGTAGCTTTAAATAAAAAGAAAGAAACAAGCACGAAACTTCAAAATTTTCGCATTTTCGGTATAAAAAAGCACTAAATTTATTGCGAAGAGCAAATGGTTAGCAATACTGCACAACTCAGCAAACGTGACGTCACGTACGCTCTGATGGGCGCAATCTTCTTTCTATCATTCTTGTGTAAATATGAATTTATGCATTAAATATACAAGCACTAGTATGCAGGTGAGAGCGGTGCCGCTAAGTCAAATGGCTGCCTGCGCTGCTTGTGCTTGTTTCAGTGCTTGCTCGAGCTGCATAACCAAATATTCTGCCGCGGTTGGAAGTCTCTGACTTTGCACTTCATCCTGTTTCGGAAATGGGCATAGCTCCTCGGATGACTCCAGTCTTCGTCTTAATTCAGCAACCCGTGAAACTTCATCTGAACCACATACTAGTTGGATGATTCTGGCTAATAGCCACTTGAGCGGAGACACGTTTTCGTCCTTTAACCGCATGCGCCTGATTTCTGTAGACACCATTTGGATCGTTGCTGCAGAAGCATTCACGCTTTTCACATCAACGGGCCCAAAATATTTGCTGGCAGTACGACATGCATGCCATTAGCCCAAGCGAGTGAAGGTAAACTTCGCGACGTCAGGTTATTAAAATAATGAAAGAGGAGCCGTTCCAATGAAGAGCTCTGGTGCCAAAACGCCTATTTCATCAGGATGCTCTGATAGTGGAAGTAAAGGTCTAAAATTTGCCAGTATGCGGCAAACAAGTTTTTATAGCTCATCAAAATTCAACAAAGAAGAGATAACTGTTCGATAAAAGTGGTAGTTCGCAGTCTTTAGGGCTGCTTCCCACAATACACCAATTAGCTTGTCGGATATTAGCGAGCAGCGCGCGAGAATCAGCGTGTAAGTCACGCCTATGAAAGTACATAATAATTGCATGAGTTACCAGGTGGCGTCTGGGCAGTGTAATTGGATGTTGTGCGTCGAAGTCCAAGACTGAATTTTTGAGTCGCGCTCCTACGTGAAGTAGACCATAGTCGTTGATAAATATGTAGTGAAAGCGATGCGATATAACCAGCTGGCTGTACGCCTTGCCCGGCTTCCAAAGCATTGTAGTCATCCCTGAGAAGAGTTTTCTGAATTGTGCGCAGGAGTAACTTCGTCCCTTGTCTAATGTACTCAACAGTCAATCCAGAATGCCATACGCGATGACGGTGTTACAGTACCGCAAGGCACGGGTCGTTTACATCGACCTTCGGCCAAGAATGCTGGGCCAAGAATGGATCCAAAGCGAGGACTTGATAAGTCCTCTGGGAGGTGCTCCCCTAGATGAAATGTCAGCTGGATTAAGTATGGTGGGCACATAGCGCCATTCCATTCCTGCTGTCAACGCTTGAATTGCTGCTATGCGATTAGACGAGAAGTCCTTAAATCTTGATGGCTCGTTCCGGATCCATGTTAGAGCAATTGCTGAATCCTACCAACAAATAAACGGTCAGGTAAAAGGTTCCATTGCAGCTACCTCATGAACGAGTTAGACAAGCAATGCAGCACCGCACAGCTCTAGCTTCGGCACCGTAATAGTTTTGAGAGGTCCGACGCGCGACTTCGAGCAAAGTAAATGGATTTGTCTTTCTTTCTCAGTGGCAGACGATGAACTTCGACGACACCCTTTGGCGAGATTGACAATCAAGGAAAGCTGACCTCTGGACGAATCCCATAACGGTGGAGAGTTTTCATCCCAATTTATCCTCTCTTTCCACAGCTGCTGGAGGAATATCTTCGCTTTAGAAATGATCGGACCAATAAGACCAAATGGGTCGTATAAACGAGCAATCGTTGACAAATCCGAGCGTTTGCAGTGCTTTCTAGCGGTGATCATTAGGGGAAAGGCAAACAACAGGCGATGAGATGCAGGGTCCCAGGTAAGACCTTGAACTTGGGTAGGGTTTCTTTATCTTCAGCTTAAATACCTTGAAGAAGATTAGAATCATTAGAACACCACTTACGCAATTCGAACCGCACTTTGTATTGGTTGCTGTGGAGTGTGGCGCCACAGTATGCACTGCAAATAGCTGTTAGGTTTTCTCACCCGAATACAACGATACATCTTGCAAATGTCTCCTGTCACAACGACTTGAAATGCTCGAAAACGAATAGCCTAGGTTGTATAGTAGGCCCTGTCATAAGCACGTAGTTTAAAGAGTATCCGGATGATGAAACTGCAGAGCCATCTAACAATACACGCAATTTGGTAGTGGTACTGTGTTCCTTCAAGAGGCAGTGATTGGGCAAAAAATATTTGCAAAGATGCTGATTGTTCACACTGACCAGCGACATGTGGTCCAGCCTCAAGTTATCGTGAATAAACGCAGCATACTGGGTCGAGTTGTGGTTGGTGCTCGAATTGACCCTTTATATTTTAAAACCGTTGATAGGGTTCACCCTACACGTCAATCAAAAAGTACCCGGTAGGTAATCATGTGAAGTTAGCCTTGAAATTCGCCTCGCAGGCCAGCACCTCTTTAGTATATTTGATGACGGTATAGTAGCAGCTCTCGACCTCCCAAAAGTGATGAACCCGTTTTTCAAGTTGAGCATAGGATTCCTCTTCGATGATAGATGAAGAGAGCGCGGCCAATGTTGATGCCGTTCGCGACTGCGAGTCGGCTCCAATGACCACCCATCCTTACTTGATTTTCTGAAGCACCGGCAGACCAGCAGCTAGCTTAATCTGCCCAACACGCAAAAGTTCATAAAAAACTAGTACCTATAAGCATGTCGATTCGTTGAGATTTGTAAAAGGCCGGATCAGCTAGACAATGCAATGTTGAAAGTAAGGTTGGGTTGATTGTTCGTTATGCTAGGAGCCACCAATGCTGTAACATAAGCTGTATGCTCTGACATTTGAGATCGAAGGTTAATGTTAACTCTGAAACCATCGCGTCACCCAAACCAGATACTGAAACTAATGGCTTGGTTCTGCGTAGCTGTAATTAATGTTCCCATGTACCAACGTTGTTCTTGACATTCACAATTGCAGTGGACAAGATCACAGTACCAGGACAGATATTTTGCGCAGGCATAGAAGCCGCCGGCGAAAGTGAAATCGCAGCCAAAGTGTGATGAGGCGGATGTGCAATAGTTTGTGTCGAAGTTTGGGTAATCTGCTCTGCATGTGCTGTTTCATACGTGTTAGAATTGTCAAAATGCAATAAGCTATGACGCTTGGCCTTACATAAGCGGCATAAACGAGTATCTAAGCTGGTGACTTTTCCGGAAACAATTTAAGCATAACACCAGCTTTTTAACTTTCTTGGGGCGTAGTTGTGGCAATAGGTTATAAAAACGACTGCAGGTGTACGAGTATACAGCTTGATCTTTCCTGCTACAGAAAATGCAGCCACTGCATGCGTTAGTAGTAATAAAATACTTCCTACTAGGGTTCATAACTCAACTGTTCTTTCCCACCTGAGACATGCGCGAATTTGTTGTCATCAATCTTTCACTTGTTTTGGCAGAAGGTTGTGAATTGAACCAAGAAGGTTGTGAATTGCTCGCATGAAGGTATACGGTCAAAAAGCGTGGTTTCTTTCCATTTAGCCTGCGTTGGACACTCCACCACTTATAGAAGAGTATACGTGATTATGCATGCTGCTTTTTCCTCAGAATTAGCATTAACTTTGTCCGATAGCTCTCACAATTTCACTGCCGACGAAGGGTCCAATTTTTTAAGTCCATACGAGACCATAGTAAAAAGAGTAAATCATCGAAGCAGATGAGCAGCTGGCCCCTAATCTCATCGAAATAAAGCTCTTCGAGTTATTCATGAGCTGAACCGAACGTCGTAGAAATTTGCTCAATACCCTAATACAGGAACCGTGAATTGTTGTTCCTGCCACTCAAGGTAAGATAAGAAGTTGCATATTGGCTAGGAAAAACTGTAATGGCAAGTTCACGAACACATTTCTCTTTGCTCCTTTTCGGATCACTATAGAATCGTGTTCACATTCAACATAGAAGAATCTAACTTCCTATACGATTTTTTTTTGTCGGGACAACTAGCAAGTGCAGCACTCAGACATTAATTAAGTCCAGTGTACCACAATTGCATTCCCTTTTAAATTTCTTTAAATCTACCCGATCTCCGAAGAAATCTGAGTAGATCTTGTGGTGCCAAGGGGCCAAGGTGGTCGCTTCTTAACACATCAGAACCAAAGACCTCACACCTAATTCGAGCGAAGGCGGGCCGGACGCACAGGAAGTGGTCCGCTGTCTCATCCTCCTCTTTATAAGCTGAGCAGAGTACACTGTCTGAGATGACTACCTTTTTCATGTACTTCGCCCACAGAAAGTGGCCCGTCATCAGTCCAACCAGCTGTCTGCACTCCCTTCTTATTATGTCTACCGACATAGTTCAGCCTGGATTTACAATACTCGACTACCCCTGATGTGGGGGGGGGGGGGTGTCTAAGACCATGAGCGCAGCTTGGCTGTCGCTGCAAACACATATAGATCTGCCCCTCCATCTGTTTGTTTTCCACAACAAAGTTCATCGCTTCTTGAACAGCATACACATCCGCTTGAAACAAAGACGCATGCGTTCCAAGAGCAAAGTGCAGTTTTCCCCTGCTGGATTCCACGTAGACCTCAGAGCCGGAGTGGTGCTCGGTACTGCAGCTATCCATGAAATGCGAAAACAGTGTTTGCCGGGCTCATTTTCAGAGTTTGACCACAACTGAGCCTCTGGCAGCACTACACTCTATCTCCTTTTAAGTACGACTCTTTATGGCATAAAGAGCAGCGTTGGATCGTAGTCCATGGCTTCTCTGTTTTCCAATGCCGGACTGGGGCCGTACCAGTTCCCATTGTGTTACAGCCTGCAGATGGTCCTCCAGGCCTCTCTTTGGATGAAAGCATCAAGTGGTGGTAGACCAATTACGGCATTTAATGCCGGGCCTGAGGTAGTCGGAAGAGCTCCGGTGCAAAAAATGGCCACAGTGCGTTGTAGTCTCGATAAGGTCCTCTTGACTCCCGCGAGAGAGAAAGGAACACACCACCACTGAAAAGTTTATGGAAAACGATAAAACTATTACACCAGGTGGCACCCACACAAGTGGCAATCCACCCGCTTCGGCAGCAGGGGCATGGATTCTGGAGGCCCCACCCATTGCCCAAGTTTCTCAGCTCTATGAGCGAGAGCGCATCCTGGAGGAGACGGGGGTTGCTATCGTAATCTCCTCTTCTTCAGAGACGGAAAAACGTTTCCCGAGGGCCTGAATTGTGAGGTATCTTCAGTGGCGGCACGACTTCCCAAAGAAGCCTGGAAATCGAAGAGCATGGCAGGGAGGGAGAGAAGAGAGCGGTGGGTAAGGCTCATGCGTGGTGGTATTGAATCTCTGAGTGACTCGGCAAAATTGGTTAGGATCCTGAAAAGGGATCCAACCGCAAAGCTGGGGTCACTTAGGAAATCTGAAGGCTCCTTCACGGAGAAGCAAAGTGAGACATTCAGGTTGCTGATAGGTTCTCACTTTCCAGGAAATCAGATAAGTATTCGCCGGAAACAGCCCTTAACGAAAGAGGCTGCTGTCAGAGCTGCTATACTTTCTCGGCGTGACTGGTACGTTACCAGATCTGTGGTGAATGAAGCCGCCATTCGATTTGCCATCGAATCTTTTAGCGGCTGCAAGTCGCCCGGATCATGCTGAAGGAAGGCATAGAGTCAGTGACTGCAGCCCTGAAGAAAATCTTCGCTGCATGCCTGGCACTGGCTTATATACCACGCTCGTGGAGGATGGCGAGGGTCGCTTTCATCACTAACGTTGAAAGAGATGACTACACCAGCCTCAAAAGCTTTAGACCTATCAGCATGACCTATTTCATGCTAAAAAGTCTCGAACGGCTAGTGGAGTTGCATAGAAAATCCTGCGAGTTTACACGGTAAAACCTTGTTGCTAGTATAGAGCAGCCATCGACAGGAGGGACTACGCTAAGAGCATCTATTTGGATATATAGTGGGCTTCTGACAATTCCACTTTCGACAATATGCGCAGCTCTGCCAGTCGACATGGTGTAGACCGGGTGCTGGTGAATTGGATTCGTTCAATGCTAGCTCAAAGAATCGTCACGGTGTGGGCGGAGGAGGATCTGCTGGTGTCGTCTGCGGTTAATAGAGCCTGCCCCCATGGTGGTGTGCAATATCCATTGCTCTGATGCATGGTGATCAATCATCTTCTCACCACAAGCATGTGTGGACGACGTTGCATGTTTGTTAACGGGCTCTTCGCTTATGATTGTGGAAAACCACTATTATGATGCCAGATCTTCCCTATCCACCAACCTGGGACGTGCCCTATGGGAGATCAGGCAACTCCATACGGGGTATAGGAATGCAAGAAATGCATATTGGACAAAGTTCTCTAAGCTTATGGCTGAGTTGGATCCCACTGAAGAGGAGGAAACAACTAACGTCTCTAGCTTGGAAAATAATTTCAATTTGTTAACATCTGAATAGATGAAGCTTTTCGTAGATATTGTTTAGTAAGCAGGCTCCCAAAAAACCAAACAAACGCATGGTGAGCCAGGGAGCTCAAATTACTAAAAAGAGAAACAAGAAGACTTCACAATGCAGCAAAGAGGTCAAAGACGACTGAGGGTTGGGACTGCTATCGAAATAGTTTCAATTCCTATAAGAGGCAAATAAAAGTAAAAGAAGAATCCTGTGAAGAACTGGAGGACACATCTGAGTTCTCAGGACTTAGAAAATGTTTCTCCAAGGAACCATGCAAACCCAGCTTCTTGCAAAGACCGGATGGCAGCTTCACAGAAACAGGGCAGGAAACACTTGAACATTTCCCAGGATGCCAAGAATGGATGAATAATATACAGAGTTCTAGCGCTTCTGGAGGATCGGACAGAATTATACCAATAACATTACAGCAGTCATTAGAAACGATTAATTTATGGTCATACCGATAACTTCAACTTAATACCGATAACTTCAGCAAGGCACAACATGCGTACCAGGAAGGTAAGTCTGTAGAAACAGTAATGTACGTACGGGATAGGCAATATGTTATCTAGTAATCACCGCGAACTTATGGAAGCTTTTACATCCCGCAAAACAGTGTGTCGAGGCCAGAGGTGACTATTTTGAATAAATAAACTCGAAGTTATTAGAACAAAGCTCCTGTCGTTTCTATTTTAGGTCAGGCTTGTTTATTTTGGACTTCACTTTGTACAATTCCTCACAAGTCATGGTTCCTAGCAGAAGTATCTACATCGTTGCAGGGTACGTTGGTCGCCTTCATGTCCAGTATGCCGTTAAAAGGAAGATGCAAGGTATGTGCTTTTTCTATGCCCGCCATTTGTGACTAGCAGACGTGATTTACCCACATTTTCAGAAGACCCGATAACGCCGGAAAACATAGTCGACATCATGACGACTTCAAGATTTTTTAAGCAATCAGCTATGTGCATGGTGCTTAAAGTCACGCAGACGCCTACGAGATCAGCGGCACCTAAGCAAATGATACATGACAAAGAAACAGACTCTTAAGTCGACGTGAGGTAACTGGGGTGGTTCTCTCCTCAAATAGATATTATTGTGGGAAGATTAAAGTACATATGCAACTTTTGAGGGACTGCATATGATTGGTAACTAACGTAGAGCCTAGCGCTCAACCGCCTTCTGACGATTAACTTAGTTCGGGTGGTCCCACGCTGACAGTTCAAAGGGCTTTCGATACTTCCTCCTCGTAAAAAACAAAAAAAACAAGGAAAGCTAAATAAATAAGATGACGACGCATACTTATTTACACAGACTTATACATGGTGTAACGCCAAATATGTTTGCAGAATTGCAGATATGTACATTAACACATATAAATTACTTTATATATATACATATATTCCTTTATATTTATACATTATACATATAATTACCGCTTTTTATGAATTTTAACTTGAAAATGAACTACAAAGTTTTCTGCGCTTTTTTTCTCTCATACAGTATGTTTCTTATGAGAACACAGTCAAATTTATTCACACATTTTTTTTTTATTTCAATAATTTAAAAAATGGCGCTGAAATTGACCCTCCCGAAAAAATGGGCATGTACTGTGTTGTTCATTTTGGTTCTTATATTTATCTGAAACACAAAAACCAAAAAAATTATTAATCAGTAAGACTATAGCTATGCCCCGTACTAGAATAAAACAAAATTGACAAAATGGAGCGGTTTTGAATTTCACACTCAAAAAATCGTTTTTTTTTTTAGTTTTTTAATCAGAAAAATACGAAATACATAGTTGGAATAATAATATGATTCTAATACGGGCGATAGCCATTGATGTTGTGAACAGCATATTTAAATTTCAGACAATTCGGTTGAGTAGTTTTTTTTTTTGACAACACTCGGCCGAAAAAGGTAGTTTTGAGATAATTGAGTTTAAAGTTTTGAGAGTGGCCGCGTGACGCATCTGACTCTACCTGCTAAAACGGCTGTAGAATCAAACATACTGGAAATATCCTTCCAAAAATTTTACAGTATATTCTTAAAAGCCTATACTTCCGAAATATAAAAAACCTCGATTTTTTGAAAGTTCTAGACCTCCGGGACTGCTAAAAAATAGACTATCAGATTTGTACTCTTCCCAACGTTCATATCCTCAATAATAATGCACTGTTGATGAACTGTTGTATACACATGTTTTCGTGCTATAGTTCGATTCACATTTTAATGATATTCGCATTGTCATGTTTCCTTAACCACAAGTTAACGATTTTGCTGCTCCGTAACTCATTTCATGACGAGTTTGGTTAACATGTCGATAATCGCAAACTAGACGAGAACAATTTTCTTGTGGTTAAATTAAACGAGAAAACAAGAATTCGTAGTTATAATTAGAAAATTTTGAAATTAAATGAACAAAAACTTATTAAAAAACGCGAATACGTCCTCTTAGCCTTGTACTCTTTCCAACGTTCATATCCGCAATAATAATGCACTTATGATGAACTGTCGTATACACAAGTTTTTGTTCTATCGTATAGTGCGATTCATATTTTAATGATATTCGCATTGTCATCTTTCCTTAACCACAAGATAACGATTTTGCTCTTCGGTAACTCATTTCATAACGAGTTTGGTTGACATGTCGATTAGCGCAAACTAGACCAGAACTATTTTCTTGTGGTTAAATTAAACGAGAAAACAAGAATTAGTAGTAATAATTATAAAATTTTGAAATTAAATTAACAAAAACTTATTAAAAGACGTGAATACGTCCTTTAAGTATTTGGCTTTTGACTTATCGCTTGAAGAGGAGATAGTGAACACTCAACCAGTTGATCGCCGTTTGCTCCGGGATATAGACAATCCTTTCCATTTGGCTGGAGAGAAGTTCCAAAAACTTAGCAACAACATAAACATTAAGCTTTCCAATAAAAAATATGAGAAAACACGATAGATGCACTTACAATGGCAAATTCATGTGGCAAAAAAATAGACTCATTTAGGGGAAATTCGCGATTTTTTTCCCTTTTTTTTCCGGGGAATAGTTAGAAGAAATATTTCCGGAACACTTAAAAGCAAAAGTAACATCGAGGATACACGGGGAAGACCACGAAAAACGACAATTCAAGATGAGCGCGCTCCCGCCCATTTGCCACATCCAAGGGAATTAAAAACGCCTTGGACCTTCCTATCAGTTCTAACAATTCTAAACTGACACAAAAAATAATGTGTTTTCCCAGAGAACACATAAATGAGCCTAACAACAAATGGAAAAAATGGTCTGATGAGTGCCAAATAAACCTATTTAGTAGCGATGACCGCACTTATAGTATGTTCACCCACCTCCACGGAAAGAACTTACAGCGTGATTTACGAAAGGAACGGTGGCTGGAATATAATGGTGGGGGGCTCTTTTTCATACCATGGCTTTGGGCCATTGTATCGGATCGATGGAAAAATGATTTACCGAAAATTGAAATATATTATGATACTTTATGCTACAGAGGAGATGCCGATAATTTGGCGCTTTCAAAGAGATAGCAATCCTAAGCACTTGACAGCTGCGACAAAATAAAGGCTGCGTGATGAAGGTACTCAGAGCAGAGACATCAATCCTATTGAGATTGTGGAAGAAAGCAGGAGTTTTCTAATATGCGAACCCTACATAATAAAACGGATTTATGGACTTTCCGTTCATTTGCGAGATCAGAACAAAAAATATGTATACAACAGTTCATAATCAGTGCATTGTAATTGGGGATGTGAAAAACGGAATCCCTCAAAAGGCGAAGAGTTCCATTTTTTTTGTCACTAGTAAATATAATCATTTTTTACCTCTCCTTAGGAGCATAGATGATGGAATTGAGTTTGAATTGTGATCTCCTTAATTTTTGATATTTTACTAACATAAATACTTTTTTTAGGAGGATGGTTCATATGTAGAAGTCGACGCAAGTAATGAAAGTTACTGATTGCCATTCACTTTTGAGCGGCCAGACGATTCTTCTACATATGGTTCAAGAAGCTCACAACATCCGGGATTAGCCCAAGTATCCTCTGGGTGGTTTGTAAACACCGTTCGGGAGCGAGCAAACGTGAAAAGCCGAAGCATCCCAGGATAGCTGGTTGTGCGCGGGGTTTGGGACCCGGCACCTAACAATCCGAGCATACCATCTCATAGTACATCCAGATCATACTTTAATTATGGAGGAAACACTTCTCAAACCTGTTAAATAGTGACAGCTGCGCATGTCACAGACAATGTGAAGATTCCGATACCGCAATCCTTGACGGCGAAACTACCCGACCATGACGAGGTGAGAAACGCGGCTAAAGAACAACAAAGCCGCGGGCGCCGACGGACTGCCGGCTGAGATATTTAAACATGGCGGCGAGGAGGTGGTAAAGTGCATGCATCACCTTCTATGCAAAAGTATGCCGATGATATTGACATCATAAGTCTTAACAATCGCGCTGTTACTTCTGCCTTTTAAAAACTGGATAAAGCAGCAAAGTTATTCGGTCTGGTGGTGAACGAGGGCACAACGAAGTACCTCCTGTCATCAACCAAACAATCGGCGCACTCGCGTGTCGGCACCCACATCACTGTTGACACTTATGATTTTGAGGTTGTAGGAGACTTGGTTTACTTAGAAACCAATATTAAAACAGATAACAATGACAGCCTTGAAATAAAAGGTAGAATCTCTCTTGCCAACAAGAGCTGCTTTGGCCTAAGTAGGAAATTGAGTAGTAAAGTCCTCTCTCGATGGGCTCGCATTATACCGGTCCTAACGTATGGTGCAGAAGTTTGGACGATAAGAATATCCGATGAAGCATCGCTTGGAGTGTTTGAGAGAAAGATTCTGCGCAAGATTTTTGGACCTTTGCACGTTGGCTACGGTGAATATCCTAGGCGATGGATCGATGAGCTGTATGAGCTTTACGACGACATAGACATAGCGCAGCGAATTTAGATCTAGCGGCTAGGCTGGTTGGGTCATGTCGTCCGAATAGATACAAACGCTCCGGCTCTGAAAGTATTCGATGCGGTACCAGCTGGTAGTAGCAGAGGAAGGTGAAGGTCTCCTCTGCGTTAAAAATATCAGGTGGAGAAGGACTGACTTCACTTGGTGTGTCCAACTGGGGCCGGTTAGTACGAGAAAAAAACGACTGACGCGCATTGTTAAACTCGGCCAAAATCGCGTAAGCGTGTTTTATATAAAAAAATTACAATATATAATGTTTTTGTTTATAATTATGTTTTTCGTATTCATTAGTTTTATGTCATTAGTTTTATGCCGCAATACGCGTAGAGGCTTGAAAAAGTGATTATACAGCATGACAATGCTCGACCTCGCGTTGCCAAGCCCGTTAAAACCTACCTGGGAACACTGAAATGGGAAGTCCTACCCTACCCGCCAAAAAATTGCTTGATCAGTGGATAGCCTCAAAAAATGAACAGTTTTACCGCGACGGTATACGAGATCTACCAGAAAGATGGGAAAAAGTAGTAGCCAGCGATGGTCAATACTTTCAATGATTTACTTGTAACCATTTTTTCAGAATGAAGTTGTACGTTGTGGGCCAAATAAGACCTACTAATGTTAAGCACAAATAACTTTTTTATTTTTTGACATATTTATTTTCCTCTTTTTGTAGGTTATAATTAAATTGTTGTAAATTTATTATGGAACCCTAGTACAACACAACGTGTTCCATTTATCCAGTTTTTCTATTCTTATACAATGAGCCACACAAATTGATTTTTTAAATAATGTTTTGATGTCGGATGAAGCGCATTTCCATTTAAATGGTTATGTCAACAAACAAAAATGTAGATTGTGGGGCTCTGAAAAACCAAGGGCAACACACCAACATCAGTTGCACCCATCTAAATGAACTGTTTTGTGCGGTGTTATGGCCACTAGAGTTGTCGGTCCATATTTCTTCGAAAATGAGAATGGAACGCCGGGATCGATTTGAGGACGTTCTTACAGAACATTGATTGAAAACTTTTTGCGGCCCATGGCGGAGCAGTATCCTAATATGTGGTTTTAACAAGATGGAGCAACTGCGCATACTGCTAGGCAGCAGTCTTTAGTCATAAGTAGGTCTTATTTAGCCCACCCTGTAGTGGAATTCACCCTTCGCCGCTGCTAATTTTTCACTAGCTCGTTCCACAGCGGGTCTACGATGTGTGTTTATATGTTTAGATGACAAATGTTTTGTTTAAGAGTCTGGTATTGAACGCGTGTTGTAACCTGTTTGAACTCTTTGACTGGCTTGTGCACCGGATTGTCTTTTATATTCGGTGATATTTCTGGCGTGCGAATCGTTTGTGGATTCTGGTGCTTCATGTAACTTATGCATTGTAGAATTTGCAATGGTAATTGTCTGTAGACCAGAAGTTCGCGACTTTACAGATCAAATAGCGTTTAATAAAGTCTGCACCGATGATTGGGTGAGCGATGTTTGCCATAGTAAACCCCTAGTGAAATATACGACCTAGCCCAATATAGGAAGAACTGAGTCGTCAGCGCCGGTGTCTACACGGACAACAATAGTAAATTGTTTTTGCTGTCGGTCGTTTGAAGGTGGAATGTCAAGAGAAGTTCAGCTGTGCCTACAAAAATTACTGTAGGTCTAGCCATCGCCACTAGCTGGTGAGGAGTTGGATTTGTCATCACTTGGTCCTTGTGTGTCGCCCTCTGACATTTTGCCAGTGCTTGCGTGTATTTCTTACGTGTCTATGTCTATTTTGAGAGGTTAGCCTTTTGTTGTTTTCTAATTTACATACTGCAGCTCTAACTCAGCACAAATTTCAGCTACTTTCATAGTTGCCACATAAGTGTGTGATATTCCATTAGTGTGAAACAAGGTTACTTTGGGATTTGCGAATAAAGTGCGACATTAACCGCGATATCGTTAATTAAAACCAAAATAAAATAAAAAAGTACGGTTCAATTCAAATAAAATAAAAAACAATAAATACATAACACGTATCGTTTACAAAGAAAAAATTTAAACAAAAATCTATTTTTCGCCATTTTGTGGAACAATTTTCGTAGTATTGGGCTACTGTGCTTCCTAATATTTTTGTGACTTAATCATTGCTTTTTCCAACGCCTCTTTTACGTTTCTTCGACCACAAATTGTATTTTTATTTTATTTCGTTTCGCTTTTAATTGTTTAATATACAATGGTTTAGAGGAAGAGCAGCCCAAGAATCGACTGAGGTTTTCAAGATTGAAATTACCGGGTTTGGTAAAAATTAGCGTTACCTACTGCGCGACGTGTATGCCGTAGCTAATCTAGGTTTGCCCATGCAGAGTTTACGTCATGATGATTTAAAGAGCAGTGACAAATCAATTTCGTCTCTGCCTCCCCAGCCATATTTTGATGCTGTGCCTCAACTTTTAATAGGAATCGATCATGCACACTTAGGCTTGCCGACTGACATAAAAGGGGTTAGTGAGCAAGGTCCGTACGCTTGCAACACTAAACTAGGGTGGGTAGTTTTTGGTCCAACCAGTCGTGCGTCGTTAGCAACCCGCTCTTGTCTTTTTTTAAGTACCCAAGAAAAGGAAGAGGAAGAAGACATGCGTCAACTTGTGTTCGACTATTTCAATATTGAGAGTCTTGGCGTTAGATCTTCGCCACCTGTCGAAAGCAATGATGACGTCAGAGCTAAGATGTTACTTGAAGGCACAACTAAACGAGTGGGAGGTCGATTTCAAACGGCTATTATGGAAGGATGACAGCATACAACTGTCCGATAATTATACGGCTGCTCTACATAGGCTTGAATTGATTGAGAGAAAGATGAAACGAGACGAAACGTTCGCAAGCGCGTATAAAGAGATCACCGATGGGTACCTAAGTAAAGGCTATGCTCGAAAGCTTACGCCCAAGAAATCGAGTATTACTTCATCCAGGAAATGGTATCTCCCACACTTCGGTGTCGTCAACCCAAATAAACCTCAAAAATTACGCTTTGTTTTTGACGCAGCGTCTCGATTTGAAGGGGTATCTCTGAACTCCAAGTTATTGAAGGGACCACAGCTCTACATATCACTACCTTCGATTTTATTTAGTTTTAGAACACGTGCAGTTGCAGTTTGCGGAGATGTTAAAGAGATGTTCCACCAGGTAGCTATACAGCCAGTAGACAGGTGTGCACAGCGTTTTCTTTGGCGTAATGGCAAAAATACTAAGCCACCTGAGGAGTACGAGATGCGAGTGATGATTTTCGGCGCCGCGTGCTCGCCTTGCTCGCTGCCATATGTCATGAGGCTGAACGCCAAGGAGCACCTCGAAAGTCATCCTCGTGCAAGTAAAGCTATTTTTGATCATCATTATATTGATGATTTTGTAGACAGTTTTGATGCAATTGAAGAGGCCGTAGATATCTCAAAGCCGGCTCGTGACATTCACAGCGATGGTGGATTCGAGTTACGTGGATTCGTATAGAACTCAGAGAAGGTAGTTAAAGAATTAAGTGGTAGTACGGCAACGAAACAGATCGCAGTCGGTGAGAGCACAGAGAAGGTTCTTGGGTTATATTGGGAGTCAGCAACTGATAATTTAAAATTCAATCTGAAGTTCCATCGCATTGAACAAACAGTAATCACAGGCGAAAGGAGTCCCACAAAAAGGGAACTTATTAGTATTATTATGTCAATGTTCGACCCGTTGGGATTTTTAAGTCACTTTACTGTTGCAGCCAAATCTCTTATGTGTGGAGATGGCATCGTGGTGTCTATTGGGATGAGACCATCCCAAATGATGTGAATATAATATGGGAAAGGTGGCGCCAGCAGATGCACAAAGTAGCGGGATTTCGTGTGCCGCGATTCTATTTCCCACATGGTGCGGCTTCGGATTTGGAGCTGCATGTGTTCGTTGACGCTAGCGAAGAGGCCTTCGCTGCTGTCGCCTACTGGAGGTCAAGAAAGCCGACTGGTGAAGTTGGTGTTACGTTAGTTTGTGCGAAGACGAAGTGCGCTCCACTGAAGGCCGTAACCATTCCACCCCTGGAATTGGAAGCAGCCGTCCTGGGTGTACGTTTACGGAAATTGATATTGGAAAATCACCAAATACGTCCTGAACGATGCTTCTTATGGAGCGACTCTAGAACTATCTTGAAGTGGATTGGAAGCGAACATCAACGCTACAAACCGTATGTGGCGCACCGCGTTGCAGAGATTTTAGATGGGAGTGAGGTTCGCGAATGGCGATGGGTGCCAACGAAAGACAATGCAGCCGATGATGCGACAAAAAGCCATGGGAGTGTTGATTTCTCACTAAAATCTCGCTGGCTACAGGGTCCGAATTTTCTGAGACGCGATGAAGAGACGTGGCCTGCTGAAGAAAACATCAGCAAGATCTTTGTGGAAGCAGATGAAGAGCTCCGTTCGAAATTTTCCTTAATTTGCCAATAACTACAATATATTTTTATAGACTACAATCGTTTCTCAAATTTACTTAGATTAAAAAGAGCAGTAGCGTGGGTTCTTCGATTCATAAACCGCTGCCGTAAACGGGAGCTGAAATATCTGGAATATGGACTTACTGCTGTTGAACTGGAAGCCGCGGAGCACGTATTATGGCTACGCGTTCAATCGGAATCGTTTACTTCATAACTCAACAGTATCGAAATTGGTAAAGTTATTCCAAATGACAGCGCATTAAAGCAACTTTCGCCATATCTGGACGACAGGGGGCTACTTAGCGTACAAGGGCGCATAGATGCAGCTAGCTTCTTACCGTATAACATCAGAAGACCGATCATACTGCCGTATGGATATATATTTACGCATCTGGTCGTTAATTATCACCATTGCACAATGAAGCACCAGAATCACGAGGCGACTATACGCAATATACGTCAGAAATACTGGATTCCCCGAATAAGGCAGATGCTACGACGTGTAATAGCCGGATGTAAATATTGTCGAGTCAGGAAGACAGAACCTCACGCGCCTATGATGGGTCCTCTACCTGAGGATCGTTTGAATCCCTATGTACGACCATTTACTTATACGGGACTGGACTATTTTGGGCCTATTTCGGTTACTATCGGGCGGCGAACTGAAAAGCGTTGGGTCGCGTTGTTTACGTGCCTCACCGTGCGCACAATACACCTAGAAATCGCCCACGACTTATCAACGGATTCATGTATAATAGTTATGCGCAACTTCATGAATCGGAGAGGGGTTCCAACACGTCTACGATCTGACAATGGGAAAAACTTCATCGGGGCCAACGAAGAAGCGAAACGTTTTCCTGATGTTTTTGACACTGAGCGAATACAAAACGAATTGTCAACCGAGGGAGTTGAATGGTCCTTCAACTGCCCCGCCAATCCATCTGAAGGAGGAATTTGGGAAAGAATGGTGCAGAGCGTTAAAAGGGTTCTTCGACATTCATTAAAAGAAAGAGCGCCACGTGAGCATGTCTTACAAATCTTTCTGATAGAAGCGGAAAACATAGTAAACTCACGTCCATTGACGCATCTGCCCATCTCTCCCGACGAACACGAACCATTAACGCCTAACCACTTCCTGATTGGCGTGGGTAATATCCCTAAAACTCCAACGGCCAACTCTCCTGGTAAAAAGGTACCTTTATTACGCAAGCAATAGCTCATTGCACGAAGCCTAAGAGATGCATTTTGGAAGCGATGGGAACAGGAGTATCTACCAACGCTAACCCGAAGAGTTAAGTGGTGTGAACGAACTGCGCTTCTTAAAGAAGGTGATATAGTATTTATTTGCGATCCGAGGATTCAGTGGCGACGTGGTATTGTTGAGCGTGTGTACACTGGCGCAGATGGTGTGGCTCGGCGTGCGGACGTGCGTACGGTTGGCGGACTACTGCAACGAGCGGTATCTAAATTGCCAGTCCTGGATCTGGAAAGTGGGAAAGCTGATCGATTCACGGGGTGGGAGTGTTGACAAATAATATTTAAAGTTTGTAATTATTGGAATTTAGTACAACTCTGCTTGTGAAAAAAAGTTGCGCACTCATTCTTCTTCGCATTCCTTTTATTTCTATTTTTTTTTCCATTTGCATTCGTAAGAATAACGTTCAGTCAAGGAAGAAAGGGTGCAAAACTGCGGTAAGTTTCTATATTAATAAAATATAGAATGTACAACATTGAATTCATTTCCAGAATAAACCATTCATTGCCATATGGGTTAAAAGCAAACCCTTTCAATTCAGCGCCGAGTCGTAGCCACGACAGAGGCCTTGGCGCAGAAATTACGAATTCATCGCGAAGGTACGATTTTAAACACCATTGGAAATGCGACTAAAAATGTAAAAAAGAAATTAAATGCGTTTGTGAAATCGCGGGTTAATAATTATGAGTTTCGGCAGCCATCCAGATAGTAACGTGAATACTGAAGAAAAAGGTAAAAGCTCCATCCTTCAACGGCACAATTCTGTTCCCTATATTTAATATCCATTTCAAAACAACAGCAACAACAAATCACTAGAGTACTGCAGATAAAGTTGCTGCATTTGTTGCCTCTTGAGTTGCAGGACTGCGTGGCTGAGAGATACAATTAAATAAATAAAGCAGTAAATACCCGCTCCCACTCCCTCTAAAGTTTTAGAGCCGTCTGTATAGATGTGAAAAGTTCTATGGCCAGGCTTCATGCCTTTGTGCCATCCCCCTTTCAATTGTAGTGCGAAACCTTCTCTCCCAATTAAAGTACAGAGTCCTGTAGTTTGTGCAACCTGAGCTCCACTTTCCTATTGAGCTGTGTCCAAAGGATCTACAGGTGAATACTCCAGCAGCTACTAACCTCCTCGCGGATTTTGCCGCCAGGTTTTCCCAATAGGGTCAATACGTGCCATGCTAAGTATCATTTTCATCGCCGCCGTTGGAGTGGTTTTCATCGCTCCTATTATGCACAGAGCAGCGAGTCGTTGAACCCGTTTCGGTGGCATTAAGTATGTCAGTTTTCTTGTCGCAGTCCACCATACTAAGGCCCCATACTGCAATATAGGTCTAACTACTGCCGTGTACCACCAATGCATCAGAGAGGGTGATAGACCTCAAGTAACGCCTAGCATTCTTAACATGCGTACAACGCATTACTGGCCTTTTTCACTCTTTCCTCAACCTTGTGCTTTCACAGCAATTTACTGTCTAGTATTACTCCGAGGTACCTTGCATGATCTTTGAGAAGTAGTTCGTTGTTGCCTAGCTTCGGGAGGTTCCACGTCGGCACCTTGTAATTCCGGGTAAAAAGAACCATGTCCGTTTTTCCGGCGTTTATCTCTAACCCTGCGCGAGATGTTCATTGGTGTACCGTTTTAAGTGCGATATTCATCACATTACTAATGGTGTCCAGGTACTTTCCCGTAACTACCATAGCTATGCCATCTGCATATGCAGCTGGTATTGGTGCCCCTCCGTCAAATTTCTTCAGCAGTTCATTTGCTGCAAGTAACCAGAATAGCGGCGATAGTATCGTTCCATTCCGCTCTTATCTTCCTGCTAGCTAATAGCTGCCTTATCCATAGATAAACCGCGGTTTGCACATAAAGTGACTCTATGCTTTTTAAAACAGCAATTTTCGTCACGTTGTTGAAGGCCCTGATATATCTAGAAATACTCCTAGAGCGTACTCCTTATATTCTAACGCCTTTTCTATGTTTAGTACAAAAGAGTGAAGTGCTGTTTCAGTAGATCTGCCTTTAGTGTAAGCGTGCTGCGCCTTGGATAATACGTCTGGTGCAATTGAGTCTCTAACGTATATGTTTAGAATATTCTCTAACCTTTTCAGGAGAAATGAGGTCAGACTAATGGGCCTGTATTCCTTCGAGTAGAGAGGGTTGCTTTTTCCAGCTTTTGGAATAAACACAACTCTCACTCCTCCCCACAGTACAGGAACATAGCTGAACCTCAAGCATCCCTTGAGTATCGTTCTTAAGCATAGTACCACAAGATGGCTTACCTTTTGGAGCATGGCTGGGAAGATTCCATCCAGTCCTGCCGATTTATATGGGTCGAAACATTGTAGAGGTTGTATCTCGTTGGTCGTAATTACGTTCGTCGAGATGCCATGCACAATATCTCCTCTAGGTTCGAGATCTGTAGTGTCCGCACACCCTGAAAAATGTGTGCTGACTAGGTCTTCTAGAGAGTCCTCAGAGCTGTCATCCCAGTCCCCGTTAATTTTTCATATTGTTCTCGGAATAGACGGGTTCTTGGATAGCAGTTTCCTAAGTCTAGCCACTTCATTAGTGTCTTCCATGCTGCTACAGAAGCCTTTTCAGGATTCTCTTGGTTTGGTTTTACGTATCTCTTTCTTGTATACTTTTAGTAGATCCATATTCTCCCTCCAACAGAACTCATTGTCAGCAACTTTGGCTAACCTATAGAATTCATGTACCCTACGCCTTTGTGCTCCTAATTCCTTGTTCCACCAAGGAGGCTTTACCTTGCGTCTATTACGTGTTGGGGGCAGGATTTTTTGAAGGCTTTGAGGGGAGTAGTTGCAAGCAATTCAACTCCTTTCTCAAGTGCGACGTGTGACCTGTATTCCCGGGGTATCATTGGTGTTTTTGATTATATATCCCTATACAAGTCACAGTTCGTATTCTTAGGATTTTCAAAGGATATAAGTTTATTTTTTGAGCGGAATATAACCTGAGAGCTTATATATCTGCGATCAGAGAAGGAAGGCCTACTCAACACTTCCCATTCCTGTACCATAATATGCTTGCTTGTGTAAAGTGTTAAATCAAGTACATTCTTCGAGGTTGGTCCAACATATGTTGGTCCTTCACCTCTATTAGCCTTTTCTAGGCTACTCTGAAGAATGAAGTTCAATAGTGATCACCTCGGTCGTTGATGTCTGCACTACCCCAGACCGTGTGATGTACGTTTGCGTCAGTTCCTATCACCAGAGCGTGCTTCTTATTGGCAGCTGTTTCTACCAGCTTTCGAAGTTCTATCTGTGGTGCTTCTTCATCATGTGGCATATTGCAAGACCCAAAGAGTAACATCTCAACCTTTGCAGCCTTCCAGTGCCACCACTGTCAGATCGTCATAAAAGAGATAATGGTCAATATAAGAACATATACTTTTTTTAATCACTATCGCTGTTCTTACCTTATATTTTGCAATCGGGATGTAGGTGTTGTAGTTATGTGAGTTTAAACCGGATACCATGTTGCCCGAAGCTATCCATTGTTCTTGGACTAGAGCCACGTCGTAGCTGACTCCCTCTATGTTGAGCAGGAGCTCGGCTGAGGCCTTCTTACTTTTGTGGAGATTTATCTGAAGGACCTTTAGCATCTGGCCTAAGAAACTTCACGGGGCTGGATACTTCCCCCAGCTTACCCTTCTCCACTTCCTTTATATTGAGGGAGGCCTCCAGGACCTCTTCTATACCGAGATCCTTTTCTACCTCCCCCGCAGCGAGCGTGTTGTGGTTGTCGTCTGCCGGGTTGCGCTTTTTGGGGCGAATCGTGCGTAAAGCAGGTCCTTTGCCGGCTTGTTGATCTCGGCTTCCATAAGCGGTTGCTGGTTTTGCCACGCTCAACACTTTCCAGTCGTCTGTTGGCACGTCCGTGTTTTGCAGTAGTCGCACTGCATTTTCCGGTTCTACCACTCGCAAATGAAAACCTTTGCCTTCGGTATTGAGGGAATGCAGCTGCGATTAACAATTTCAAGTGATCCCCCTTCCCACAGGCCTTGAAGCGTTTTCACTGCTTCACTTAGCCATGTGAGCGTGAGGTCATCCTTACATTTTATAATTTTGACGCCGCTGAACCACCCTGCTCCGCCGAATGCTGGCACGGGCGCCTTCGGCTCTGCGTCCATTTTCGTAAATAGGGTTTGCAGTAGCTTCATATCAACTACCTTCCACCGTTCCTGCGACATTCGCCCAAGCTGGTCACTACGGCCAGTGAGTGCCACTATGAGATGCTTCTTGGCAATTTCACTGGCCGCTGCTGTTGCTTTCGACGTCGTAGGTCTTTCGATGTCACCGCGGCAAGGAGACCAACATGATGAGGTTGTATATAACATAAACTAAGATTTATCACTAAAGTAGGTATAAATGTATGTGTATATATGAACTGATGTAAAAACAAGAAAAAGTAAGGGTTTAAATAAAAGTGATCAGTGCGAATTATAAAAAAATCTTCATATTTCAAATTGGCTAGTATCAGAATATTTGGGTAAAAAGCTTTCACAATATGAGACTTTTCAGGAGATAATTATTGAAAGGTATATCTTTTGTATAAGTAAAGCTTAACATGTTAAAATATTTTGGAAACCTCCCAGAAAAAACTGTTTTCAGTGTAGAAGGTCCCTGAGCCCCATGGGAAAATTTTAAAGCTTTCCAGTAATGTATCTATTGCTCATGTACTTCGGGAACACAATGAGCTATTTAAATTTGATCTTGACCAAAAATACTTAATTTTATTGCTACTTGTTATATTTTTATCTAGTCTGTAAGGTCCTTTGTGCACTAGATTAAAAGGTATAAAGAAATAAGCAAATAAATAAAATAGAAACTCACATAATAATCGACTAAAAAGTTATACAAATATTAATGAAATAATGAGCCTCCTTCATGGATTAACAGTATTTCTCTGAGCCCAACTCCATCAAAAACTTTGCTATATGTCCTATTTTATTTGGTTTTATTTTCTCCTCTGGTAAAATATATTTATCCAGGTGTTTGTCCCGCTTATGCATCAGTGCTGGGCACGATACACACGCTTGGCGGATTCGTCTTCAGAACCTACAGAACCTGCAAGTTCCATTGCTGTATATTCACAGGTTAGTAAGATGATGATTTCTTCTATAATGGCCTGCTGAAATTCCTGTGATAACACTGTGGAACAAATTCAGGTTAGCAAAAATTAGGTCCATTCTGAGAGTGGCGGGTGAAAATAGAGGCGAAATTAAAAGGCCCGTATCGCGCCGTTTTTTTATGTTAGTTTGAATTTTTTTTAATCGGCCTGAATTTGTTCCACAGTGTTATTTGACTTTTTTACATTCAGTTTCATGTTCGGAAAATGAATTTTTAGTAAAAATAAACGAAATAAACTATGAAAAGAAGCTATTTTTCTTGTTGCGGTTACACTGTGCAACAAATTCAGGTTAGCAAAAATTAGGTCCATTCTGAGAGTGGCGGGTGAAAATAGAGGCGAAATTAGAAGACCCGTACCGCGCCGTTTTTTTATGTTAGTTCGAATTTTTTTTTAATCGGCCTTCGAAGCTTACAGTCAAATGCCGATTTTCAGTATATTGTTTCATAAGTACCACAAAAATTTTCGAAATCAATTTTTTCAAAAATTGTAATTGTTGCACAGGTCTCTAGCAATAATTTGGCTTTTACAGATTGAAAAACTATCAATTAGTCGACGAGTTATAGCCAAAAAACCATATAATTAATTTTGCTCCGATTTCGAACTTCGAAGGCCGATTAAAAAAAAATCGAACTAACATAAAAAAACGGCGCGATACGGGTCTTCTAATTTCGCCTCTATTTTCACCCGCCACTCTCAGAATGGACCTAATTTTTGCTAACCTGAATTTGTCCCACAGTGTAATTCTAGAGTCATTATTAATTAATTCTTAATTTTTCTGCCGTTTCGTTCCCAGTTATTGCTTATGTTGTTGTAGTTGCATTTAAGATAAAGTGCGCTTATCGTTCTATTGCGTAGATTTCTGCTTAAAAAATATTTGTACTCTTCCCGAGCATTTCCCAGTATCTTTTACGCGGTCCGCAGATACCTGCTTCTGAACCCTCCTCGCTAAGGGAGCCGCCCGTGTACCATGTTAACATGTTCTGGTTTATCTTGTAGATATCAGGTAACTCTTTCCAAGTATTTTTATTTCCAGTAGAATCCTTAAGCGTTTAACAAAACTGAACATCGGTAGCATCGCGTTTCATAGCCGGGGTTATAGCAAAGGTTTATTAACAAAGAACTGAAAATGTATTGGTGTTATGTGAAAAAACCAAGAAAGCATCCGCCCATATTACTTTGTTGCCGTCGGAACAACGACCGATTGGACGTGTTTGTGAATACGTGGCAAATACGAGGTACAGAAACTAGAGGTAGCCCCTTCAAAAAACCACGTTAATATGCCACCAAGTACGCAGTGACGTGGCAGCCGAAGCTACTTGCTCAATTTTGTTTTTCACCATAATTGATGACCAACCCTAGTAATCTATCATCCTTCGGTTTGCAGTCTGATGCTGGCCACAATTTTTAAGTTCTTTTCTCCATGACCATGAATACGCACCGTTATGTAATCAAGCAGTTGAATAAAAATTATAGGTAATTTGTTGTAAACAGAAAAAATAGGTTGGATGAAAAGGGATCAGTCTTTTGAGATTAATTGATACGTACGAATTAGTCTTTCCAGATTCAAGTGAATCAAAAATATATTTATTTCTATAACGTGAACGTACTTATTTTATTTATATAAATTTTAATCGCTTTTCATGTAGGGTACTTAGTACTATTTATAAAAGTTATTTATAGTTGCTACCTGATCAGGTTATTTTTTTAACTAGTAGCTGCTTAATGAAGATGTTTTAGATAGTTTTTGTTCATTGCATGGTGCTATTGCTTCGATTTGCCTTTGTTTCAGCAAACAGTAAATTAAACCAAAAGTTACCGTGACTAGGTGCCAGCGATTGGAGAGCCGTCCTGGACATCATATTGGGAGCGGTGATCAGCAAAGAACCAAATAGATACAAAAACCAAACCAAATACAAAAACAAACAAACAAACAGAAACATTTTCGGCATAACAAGGAGAGCGGCCGCCAGCTGTTCTTGTAAATCAAAATAAATTACTGGTGTGGTGCGCCATCTATGCGATATCAAATCTGTAAATATTATCAAACTGCATTATCGACGCCAATCGGAATAGGGCTGCCATTTAGATAAAAATGAGTTTACAAAGAACGCCTCCACCAGGCGGTGGAAATACGTCACAAAATCGAGCCACTATTAATGAACTCACCAAAAAATTTGAAAAAATGGCAGAAATGTGGAAAAACCTTTTAAAAGAAATAAACGAGCTAAAAGCTGAAAATTCGAAACTTAAATTCGTCCAATCAAAGGATTTCCCCGAATGATATAACACACTTCTCAACTGATGAGGAAGAACTTACTCGCGAAACCGACTGGATTTTGAAGAAGAGACCAGCAAAGACGAGAAAGGCAGAGTCATCTCCGCAATTTTCTAAAGCATATGATAAAGACCTCTTGCCGTCTAAACCAACTAAAGGAAACACTCGCCCACCACCTATTATGGTATCTGGAGATTGTAATTGCCAACAGTTATATACATTAACAAAAACTGAGTCGAAAGAAAATTTTACGATAAAACTCTTGAATAATGAAGTATATAAAGTCAACACCTTTTCAATTGAAGACTATAGAAAATTATCAAAAACTTTTTCCAATAAAAATATTTCCTGGTACAGTTTTGAGAACAAACAAACGCGGCCAAGTAAAGTCGTAGTTAAAAAACTACACCATTCCTGTGAAGCCAAGGCAATCATACAAGATTTAAGAAAACAAGGTCTTAATGCAATAAGTGCTCACAATAAACTAAAATGGAAAACCAAGGAGCTTTTAGATATGTTTCTGTTAACATTCGACTCCATGGAAAATGTAAAAAAGATATATGAAATTAAAACTATTTTAAACTCAGTTGTATCGACCGAACCTGTAAAATCATCAAATTTGATACCACAATGCAAACTATGTCAATCCTACGGTCATGCACAAAACTATTGTGGTAAACAGCCAAGATGTGTTAAGTGTGCAGGAAAACATAAAATCATTGACTGCAATAAACCCGAAAAACGAAAACCAAATTCTGTAACTGCGGAGAAGCCCATCCAGCCAGTTATAGAGGGTGTGTAGTACCAAAAGAACTACAAAAAATGCGCAGTCAAAAAGTTGGGCAGGAAAAAAAAAGAGCTTTCAACTCCGTATACAACGAAATCCAACCAAAAAATAAAATTCTGAGAAATCAATGGCTTGCAATTATACATTAAAATAACAAGCCCCATCACAAATTACTTACGCACATGTTCTAAAACAAAACACTACTAATACTGCTTGCTCTGAAGATGCACTAGTACAGATACTACAGAAACTAAATGAGCAAATGGAGTTCAATAAAGTACTGGAAATACGCTTATCTAAACTTGAGATTTTCTTATCCGAATCTAATCATGTCTAAAACCCTAAAAATACTACTATGGAACTTGAATGGACTACTAAAGCACAAACATGAGTTGGAGATTGTACTCTATTCGGAAAATGTTGATGTCTGTATGATATCTGAAACGCATTTCACAACGCAGTCATACATAAAAATTAAAAACTATGAAACCTATCATGTGATTCATCCAAGCAATTGTGCCCGAGGTGGTAGTGCAATAATAATAAGAAGCTGCATCAAGCACTTCGAAGAAGAAACAGTTTCTGATGATGACTTCCAAGTTACAGCAGTAACCATCAATGAAGATCAAAACCCCCTTTCGCTTATCGCACTATACAGCCCCCCAAGATACCAGACCAAATGTGAACAATATTATAAACTATTAAAAAGATATAAAAATAGATTAATCATGGGTGGAGACTTTAACGCTAAAAACGTATACTGGGGTTTAAGACTAACTACAACGAAAGGTAATGCAACTTGCTGTATGTGATGCGGTCACAACATGCAAACCAACGTACTGGCCAACTGATTCCAAAAAAATGCCTGACCTAATCGATTTCTTCATAGTTAACAAAATATCTCGAAACTTTCTAGAAATTAAGGATAGTGATTATCTAAACTCGGATCACTCTCCCATATTTTTGTCTCTCAGCGAGCATATCATTTTTAAAGAACATGTGGACAAATTGAGTAACCACTTCACAGATTGGCAGTACTTCAAGAAAATTCTACAAAATTGCAAAAATAATGCAGCACAAATAGTTAATGAGGAAGAATTAGATAGTGAAGTTCAAAATTGTACGTCTAACGTGCAACTTGCCGCATGGAAAAGTACTCCAACTATTAAAAAAACCGCAGTCATTACTCAATACCCAAAGGACATCAGAGATCTTATTTCACTAAAGAGAAAACTTCGCAGTAAGTGGCATCAAACACGAGCACCAATAGATAAAACTACGTTAAGCAAAATGACCAAAGACCCTAGGCGGAAAATAAAGAAATTTAAAAATGATGGGTTTTCTCGTTACTTGCATTCATTGTCCAACGATCATAGCATGGATTACTCTTTATGGAAATGCACAAAGTACTTAAAAAGGCCACAAATGCACTGTCCTCCTCTCAAGATAAAAGATGGAAAATGGGCTAATAACAATTCCCAGAAAGCAGAACTATATGCAGATTATCTAGCTGATCTTTTTACACCTCATGAGGCAACATCCGAAAGCCTGTCTACATCAGTGCTCCAAGAGTTTGAAGAAATTCCACGAGTCACGAGCGGCGAACTAAAGAGAAATTAAAATGCTAAAAATTAAATAATTCCCTGGTTTCGATATAATCAACGCAAAAATACTCAAGCAGCTTCCACCTTAAAGCATCCAAATTCCCACTAGTATAATGAATGCATCTTTTAAGTTTCATTACGTTCCTATTCTCTGGAAAACTGCGGAGGTTATTATGCTCCAAAAACCAGGCAAACCTGGACACGAAGTTTCATCGTATAAACCAGTGGTCGCCAACCCGTCGATCGCGAGCTACCGGTAGCTCGCAAAGGCAATTCTGGTAGCTCGCGCTGCTCACGTTGCAAAAAATCCAAAAGTCTGAAAATCATACCAGTATTAGCAAATTTCAGAAATTTTCATAAGAAATAGATAAACAGCGGCAACACTGCGGTAAGCGATTTCGCGCCGACAAACACGACGCGAAGTCGCGTCTCCGTTCTAGGATCGGCTGGAACCGATTAGCGTGTTCGAGAATTTTTTGGCTTTATATATACGCAATGCACGTCGACATTGCGCTCAGTTTAATACTGAACGGCATTATCAACGTTCTGCGTGCAGCGGTTGGGTTAGAGTTCGAAACATTATGGCAAGCAGTAGTAAGAAGGCGCAGGCATACCATTTCCATTCGGAATGGGAAGAACAATACTTCTTCACAGAAGTTAAAGGCAAAAGTGTTTGTTTGTTATGTAATACATCTGTGTCAGTTCCTAAAAAAGGAAATATTGAGAGGCATCATAAAACTGTACACTCGAATTTTGAGAAGGCATTCCCGTTAAATTCTGCCACCAGAAAAGAAAAACTGAAACATTTAAAAATCCAGTTAATTGGACAACAGTCAATATTTTTGATAACAATCGACAAGAATAAGGCTGCAACTGAAGCATCTTATCGTGTTTCCCAGATAATTGCACAAAAGAAAAAACCTTATGCACTGTCAATACGGAGAGCTACTGCTTCACTCTGAAGTGCGATGGTTAAGCAGAGGACGAGTGCTCAAACGCTTCAATGATGTCCTGCCTGCTATACTCTAATTTTTCAAAGAACGCGATGAACCGATTCCTGAACTGGAAAATTCGACTTGGCTCAGAGATTTTGGTTTTCTTGTGGACATTACAGAGAAATTAAATGAGCTTAACTTGCAGCTTCAAGGCTGGGATAAAGAATTCGCGGATATGATTTCTGATATAAATGCATTTATTACAAAACTTGAGTTTTGGGAACAAAACCTAAAAAACCGCGATACTAAGCATTTTCCTATTCTTTCCGAAAAGATATCCAAAAATCTATTAGAGCCCTATGACAGTAAATATCATATGGAAATAGTTTCTAACTTGAAGGAAAACTTCAAAAATCGTTTCAAGGATTTCAGCAAAATTGCTTTAGTGACGCAATTTGTTGTTTCACCCTTCACGGACATTGATATACAACAGTTTGCAACTTGTGTTATGAACAACTTTGGCGAAGACATTGCTGTGACAGAAATGGAACTGACTGCTTTTCAAAGTGACTTGACTTTAAAATCTTTAGGTTCAAATACAAAATGTATATGGACTTTAGTAAGTAAAGATAAGTTTTCAGTTTTATGTCGTGTTGCGTTGAAATTGAAAGCGTTATTCAGTTCAACTTATTTGTGTGAATCTTCTTTTTCCAATATGAAATTTATTAAAAATAAATACCGCAATCGGCTTACAGATATAATTTGGATAACTGTATTCGAATGACTGTATCAAATTATACTGCAAATATTAAAAAAATTATCGATGAGTCAGAATGTCAACCTTCTCATTAAATATGGTCTTTTTATCTGCCCGTATTTTATTTATATAATAATGTACTATTACTGTTTTGTTGTTTTTTTAAGTCGCTTGTGATTTGTCATTATGACTGCAAAAAATTTTGTTACGATTGATAGGTGTGAACATGGATGTAGTTATGCATAAGTATAAGCACTATAAGTCATAAGTTTATTATATATAGAGCGTATATTAGTAAAATAAATACATGTATTGTATGTCGAATATAACTGTGTATTATTTAATTTATGTTGGCTTGTGCAAGTAGCTCGGTGTTTATTTCAAAATCTTGAAAGTAGCTCAACACATTGAAAAGGTTGGCGACCACTGGTATAGACCTATATCACTCCTTCCAGTGAACTCAAAGCTGTTTGAAAAGCTGTTGATTAAAAGACTCAATAAAATAATAGAACGAAAAAAAAATAATTCCAACACATCAGTTTAGTTTTCGAAGTAAACATTCTACAATCGACCAGATACACAGGATCACGCACGAAATAGAAAAAGCACTCGAAAATAAAAAAGTATGTTCTGGCGTATTCTGCGATGTGGCAAAGGTATTCGATAAAGTTTGTCACACAGGTTTGCTTTATATGCTTGTTCAAGTCTTCGACAAATAAATGCAGGAGTACCTCAAGGCAGCGTTCTTGGGCCTCTGCTGTACCTTATCTTTATACATGACCTACCGTCTGATCCTAATTACGTAACAGCAACGTTTGCAGATGACACCGCCTTGATTGCAGTTGGTGAAACTGAAAACGAATCGACAGCCACATTACAAACCGCGTTAAATAAGATCTGCCAGTGGGCTAATACATGGAAAATTAAACTTAACCAAACAAAATCTGTACACGTAGTTTTCACAAACACTAAAATACAAAATATACCACTATACATAGATGATCTACAGGTCCCATACTCAAACTATGCGAAGTACCTAGGTATGACCCTTGACTGGAAAGAGCATGTCAAAAAAAAGAGGCAAGAATTGGACATCAAACTCAAAAACATGCAATGGCTCATGGGTAGCAGATCAGCTCTCACGATAGAAAACAAGCTGTTAATTTACAAGCAGATACTAAGGCCAGTGTGGAGTTATGGTGCGCAGCTACCGCCAACACTGAAATCGCAAAGATTGCAGTTAGCCATAAAGAAAGACTATTAAACCACATCAATGAAGAAGCAGTTAATTTAATTGAAACCAACGGATTAATACGACGGTTCATACGCACTAAATCTAGCGATCTCATACCTCCATAGAAATGCTTTATGTCGTGTAGAGTGAAAATTGTGTAATGTTATCATAATTAAGTTGCTTGCTAGTCATTTGTAAATATTTATGAACTAGTTGCAATAAAAAATTAAAATAAAAAAAAGAGGTTGTCTGTAAAGTCGGTTTACTGGCGATAGTTTAACGTGACACCGTCATAAGAAAATATTGATGGAATGGTTGCAATTTTCAAAACAAAATTTTAATTTTATTTGTTTGATAGATATTTTGTATGGATATAGAGGAGGAGGTAAATGGAATTGCAATGGAATAGGTCAAGTTACATTTACACAAACGTGAAAAATTACGAAACATTTATCAAATTCATGAAAGATATCTTCAATTTCGATTGTGCATCAGACGTTAATAAGTCAACAACACTAAGAGGCACCATCATCGATTTTCCTTTTTCAAGACACTTTACACTCGAAACACTCCCTTTCATTTCCTACTTTTTCTATCATCGTCCTATTCTCAACAGAGAAATGGTTCATTACCATGTACACAGGAAGAAGGCATATGCAAATATATACAAGTATGTGAATTTATATACAAATGCGCATATACATACAGATGCATACATATATATGCTCACTCGATTAGGACAGAGCCAGATGTCGAACGTTGCCGAACGCGGGGGCCGATTGTGCTCTTTGTCGTTCGTTCCGCGCTCTCGCTTGCAGTTCAAGCACATTAGCTTACATTTGCTTGCGTCTTTACATATAGATTGGCTGGCGAAAATCCTCCACTGAACCCTCCCCGAGGGTGCCAGCTGGTAATAAGTACCACAGTTTTCCTATTTTCAGGAGGTACTTAGCTAAGTTAAGGGTACTATGGGTAGGGTTCGATACTCCTCAATAGTACAGCACTACTCAAAGTACCTTTAACGTGGTCGGGGGTGAAGGGCTGGATTAAGGTGTGATGCGACCCGTGCCGAGAATCTGTCAGGCTTGGGGCCCTTCTATAAAATAACCTAGTCTCGAACGGAGCTTACGGATAACTGGCGCCCTCCGTAATAATTAGCCTTACCCGTGTAGTTCGGAGCTATGCACGGGCGGACATCCTTTCTCCGACACTCGTGGGTCCAAAATGCAAACAGACTTTAAAAAAATAAATAAAAAAAAAGGAGATCGGTCCTCCTTCTAATAGACCGACAGGAACAAACAGTTCCGCAACAAGAGCAACGGTTGCACCGAGCTCAAAGAAAACGCCATCCATCGGCTTAATAAGTCGATCCAAACACACAACGACAGCCTCAGCGAAAGCGAGGACAGCTGATACGTACTCAGAACTGGACACAGGTCCAAGTACAAGTAGGGGGGCACTAGCCCGGCAGTCAACTGCGATTCAGCCCCCAAAAACGGTCCCGACCGGAAGTAATGCTACTGCTAGCTCCGGTACCGAAGGATGGCCGCTTGTGAGGGTGGTAGACCCAGCGAAAGCGAGCTACCAGGATCGCAGAAACGCGGCTAGGCTCCTAAGGAGGGTGCACGAAACTCACCCAAAGGAAGGTGAAATGACACAGGAGTTGAAAGAGGCGATTGATAGAGCGAAAGCGATCATCCCTGATTTCAACCCTGACTTCAAGCCAACACAATCGGCTCCGAAACGACAGCGGTCCTCGGAGGAAAATAAGCCAAACGCAAAAAGGCACAAATCAATGGGCGTGACGCCCAGAAGATCATTTGCGGAGGTTGCAAAAGACCGCCTGATCATAGGAGTCCTGGACGAGAACCACCCAGAAGGTATGATCCCCAGGGCCCAGTGGAAATGGATCGAGGCCGAGCTAACGAAAGTGGCACTGAAAGTTATTCTGGAGAACCCCAGTCCCCCGCCTGCGTGCGAAGACTTAGGCTGGCACCAAGGCCAGATAAAAATTATAGCTTGCGACGATGAGAGATCGGTTCAACTGTATAAAGAGGCCATCTCCAAAGTCGGCGAAGTGTACCCAAATGCCAAGCTAGTGGTCGTGGACAGGAAGGATATTCCGTCCAGGCCGCGAGCAAGGGTTAGGTTACCTTCAACCGTCGAAGACCCGGATGAGATTATGAAGCTCATTCGGGACTGCAATCCGGACATCCCAACGCAGGAATGGAGGTATGTCAAGACTCTCACCAACAAAAATAGCGCGGAAGAATCGAAAGAGCAGAAGCGCGCCACCATGCAGGCTCTCCTGCTCCTCACAGAGAATTCAATCGAACCATTAGCGAAATGCGATGGGCATCTGAGATACGGTTTTGTAAAGGTAAAGCTTCACATTTACAAAACAGACACAGATGCAATTGAGCTCCTCGCCACTAAGGAAGGTGAAAAGCACATGGGCGAACCAGAACCCATGAGCGAAACCGAGCCAACGAGCGAAGACGACCGGCCCACCGAAGAAGAATACGCCTCTTCAGGCTCAGAAATGGGCTTAGGGAGGCTGTACTTCGAACGGGAGGGTAAGTACCACACACAACAGCGTAAGTATTCCGAAAGGGAACTTTTATGCGAAAGCAAAGAAGACCCAGACATTACGCTAACAGCTGATGCATCTTCTACAGATAAACCTTCATCACTGTAAAGAAGCCTGCCTTGCCCTCCTGGAGCGTCTGGCAGAAGATCAGCCGGGCGTAGTCCTCATCCAGGAACCCTGGGTACGGAATGGCGAAATCTGCGGTCTGAGGACATCAGGATATAAAGTATATAAGACCAATGGTGAAGGTACTAAAAGAGCATGCATAATGGCAAAAGTACATCTTAATATATTTATGATTCAAAATTTCAGTAACGCAGATACTACGACGGTTAGCTGGGAAGTGAGCGGAAGCAACACCTGGCTAACCTCGTTCTACTTTGCCGGAGACGACACAGGTTCACTGCCGTCGCCGCTAATAAGAAGCCTTGTGGAAGACTACAAAGCACACAACCGCAAACTAGCCCTAGGAAGTGATGCCAATGCCCACCATACCGTATGGGGGAGCTCGAATACAAACGAACGAGGTGAGTCTCTCTTTAATTATATTATATGTAGTAAGCTTTTAGTGTGTAACAAAGGCAACGAACCTACATTTATTACGCGCAATAGACAAGAAGTTCTTGATATTACGCTAGTTTGTCAAACCCTCTACGAAAAGATGACGCAGTGGACGGTTCTGAATGAACACTCTTACTCCGATCATCGTTACATAGAAATAAAATTTGGGGGAAAAAACTCACGGGCCCCGCCCGCCAGCAGGAACTTGAAAAAGACCAACTGGCATATATATAAACGGGAACTTAAGGAAAGACTTCCAAACTCCCAAAATATTACTATTGAAGACAGAGAATCATTGAACGAACACGTACAAATCCTTATGGAGGTCTGTAGAACTGCGCTAAACAAGGCTTGCCCCTTAATTAAGTATAAGGGGAAGAAAAAGCCGCCCTGGTGGTCAGAGGACCTGTCTACACTAAGAAACGACAGCAGAAGACAGTTTAATAGAGCGAAAGCGACACGAGAGAGTAAAGACTGGGACTGCTACTACACTAAGCTAAAAATTTACAAAAAAGAAGTTAGGAAAGCGAAAAGGTCTGGTTGGAGAACGTTCTGTGGAGAAATCGAAGGAACCACAGAGGCCTCCAGACTGCGTAAAATCCTTTCAAAAAAACACTATACCACCGGATACCTCCAAAAACCGGACAGGAGTTGGACTACTTCGAGTGACGAAACTCTGAAGTTGCTAGTGGACACACACTTTCCCAGCAACGAATCAACTAACGTGTTAATCAACAATGGTACAGAAAGTCCAAACTCTGACATTGAAGAAATAATCACTGAAACTAGGATAACCTGGGCAGTGAACACGTTCAAACCATTTAAATCACCGGGCCCAGATGGATTATTCCCGGCCCAAATACAACATTCACTAAACTACATCATGGAGTGGTTGACGGTCATATTTAAGGCCGCTCTGAAACTGAAAAGTGTCCCATCAACATGGAAAGAGGTAAAAGTGGTCTTTATCCCTAAAGCGGGAAAAAGTTCACACACGACACCTAAGGATTTCAGGCCAATAAGCCTATCCTCCTTTCTGCTAAAAACATTAGAAAGAATTTTAGAAGAGCATATTAGGGCTAACATCAGCCCTTATAAGCTCAGCATCTCACAACATGCGTACTGTAAAGGGAAATCAACCGAAACAGCACTTAACTCACTTGTTACAGAAATCGAGAAGTCAATGTATAATACAGAATTCACACTGGTAGCCTTCCTAGATATCGAGGGCGCATTCAACAACATCCTACCGGATACCATAATAAAGGCACTGACGGACTTCGGGATCTCTGGCGCTCTGGTTGAGTTCATCAAAAACATGCTCTTGAGCAGATTGGTGATCGCAACCCTAGGGGACTCAGAGATCAAGAAAAAAGTTAGCAGAGGAACTCCTCAAGGCGGTGTGCTGTCCCCTCTCCTATGGGTGCTGGCACTAAACTCATTGCTAAAGAGCCTAGAGGAGAGAGGACAACACGTTGTAGCCTATGCGGACGATGTTGCATTGGTAGTAAGGGGGAAATTCCCCAATACACTCATAGAAGTCATGCAGGATTTACTAAACATGGTTGAAAACTGGTCAAAAGCAAATGGGCTAAGCGTCAACCCCAATAAAACTGAACTCATCCTATTTACCAGGAAACACAAAATTCCAAATATAATTCCTCCGACTCTAGGTGGAACGGCACTGTCATTCAGTGATGAGGCCCGCTACCTAGGTCTAATACTAGACCGAAAGCTAACATGGAAGGCAAATGTCGAAGATAGAGTAAAAAGGGCGACAATAGCACTATACTCTTGTAAACAGCTAATAGGACTAAGTTGGGGTCTCTCCCCATCTATCGTATACTGGCTTTACACGGCAATTGTCAGACCAATCCTAACATACGGCATATTAGTATGGTGGCCAGCTTTAGATAAATTGTACGTCAAAAGAACCATGGCACACGTACAAAAAATGGCCAGTCTTTGCATCTGCGGGGCCCTCAGAACCACACCCACAGATGCACTAAATATTATTCTGAACATTTTACCAATAGAGCAGTACGGTAAGCAAACAGCTGCCAAAGCAACTCTCAGACTAAGAGAAATCGGCCTACTCAGAACGTACCAAAGAGGGCACTCCTCAATTTTAGAACAATTCCCCTGCATTCCCAGCACAACGGATTTCTGTAGGACCAAGGACATCAATTTCGATAAATCCTTTGTCACAGTATTTCCTTCCAAAGAGGAATGGGATAACGGGCTCATTGTCAAGATAAATGACTTAAACATCTACACAGATGGCTCAAAACTAGACAACCAAGTAGGCGGAGGGGTCTACTCCGACAAACTCGGAGTATGCCAATCATTTCGCTTGCCTGATCATTGCAGTGTATTTCAGGCGGAAGTCACTGCCATAAAAGAGGGACTTAAAGAGATAAAAACGAGAGTATTATCCGCAAATGAAGTCTTCATTTACTCGGACAGTCAAGCAGCAATAAAAGCGCTGGAATCAAAAACACACTCGTCAAAAACAGTTCTAGAATGTTTTAAACTACTAGATGACGTATCTAAGTGCTACAAGGTGCACCTTATCTGGGTACCAGGCCACAGAAACATTGCAGGAAATTGTAAGGCGGATGAACTTGCAAGAACCGGTACAACGCTTGGTCTCGAACCGGATAAGGCGCTGATACCCATGCCCATAGCCACTTGTAAATTACTTATAGACAGGGAAACCATCAAAAAGGTAAATACAATCTGGCAAAACCTCACAACATGCGAACTAAGCAGACAGACATGGCCGAACTGGAACAGCGGTCGATCGAAGATCTTGCTAAGATTCAACAGAGAATCTATAAGAAAAATGATAGGTGTTTTAACTGGTCATTGTTTAATAGGCAGCCACGCTAGAAGGTTAGGGCTCCCTTACTTCGATTTCTGTAGAAGCTGTCTTAATACAGAAGAAGAGGAAACAGTCAGACACCTTTTATGTGAGTGTGAAAGCCTAGCTATGAGAAGGCTGCGCACTCTCGATACAGCATTTCTAACCGATGTAGCGGACATAGCCCATCTAAAACTAACGAAGCTCTGCTCGTTTATTAAAGCAACCGGATGGTTTGAAAAGGAACACGTAGAGTAAGGATAAGCTCCAGTGGTATCACAATGGACCTGCTGAAGGTCTAAGTGTGTCTTGCGACAACCACCCTACCTACCTACATATAGATTTGTTCTTTTTGAAAATTGCGCGAAATTGTATATGTATATGCATGTTTATATACATATATTAGTATACAACATATCTTATAAGGTATATGGTAAATATTACCATACATTTTTTCCTTCATATATAATAAAAGAATTAATAATAATAACATTAAAACAACAGGTATTATTAACAAACTTGGTTTTATTTTAAATTCTTCCAGTAAATCAAATTAATAATAATCAATAAGAAGGCATATGCAAATACAAATACGTGAATTTATATATGTACATATGCGCATATACATACATATATACGCTCACTTAAGTAGGAGAGAGCAAGATGTCGATCGTTGCCGTTCGTTTGCTTTGTTTGCTTTGTCGTTCGTTCCGCGCTTTCGCTTGCAGTTCATTCAAGGTAACGACAATGAGCATGGTAACGGCAAATGAGCAAAGTAACGACAAAGGAGCAAGGTAACGACAAATGAGCAAGGTAACGAGACATTTTTTCGTGCGTGCAGCCTGCTAAATCGAATTATAAGACGTTATCACGTCAAAATAAAAAATAAACATGTTTTGGTTTTTTATTCATTAGTTGGGAATGCTGCTTTTCTGTACATTGTATGATAAATTATATGTTCCTTAACTCTCCGCCGTGTTAAGATCAAATACCCTTATTTCAAAATATCTGAGTTTAGAGTCAGCGAAGCGCAGTTGGATATATGTATATACTTATGTATTTGGCCGAATAATCATTCCCTTCATGTTTCTTGACGCACTCGTAACATTAGTTTATACTAACAGCAGACAGATTAATAAGGCTAAGGTGATTACAGCAAGAATATTGATGGACTTGAATCACGTTTTCAATTTCTTCATTATGTATATAATATATATATTTTATTTGCTGTGATTGTTGTATGAGGACTGGACCTATAATATGTTATTAATTTTATAATTTTCTGCATCTCCAACAGTGGTTCATTATTTCCTGAACGATATTGCGTGTGCGTTTGAGTTTTCAAACCAATACACTCAATTATCGGGAGAGTCTTGTTTGTAAATATTTAATCCAAAAGATTGTAGCATTTTAAAATTTGTATGAAACTTACTCCACGTTTGGAAGGTGTGAGTCCAATTGGACATTGGCGAGTTTATAGCCGAAAGTCACGATCCCACGACAGTCTGTTCTACGTAACCGAAACGAGACGGATTTATATCCGGAAAAGGACTGCCCCCTCAGTAGCATTCCCCGTATATGTGTTGGGAATTTTTATGCTACTACAACAACAACCCTGAAATTCGGACTACTCCACTGTCTAAAAAGTATTATATCTGCATCTTTTTAAACAATCATTTATACATATGTGTAGTTCATGGAGAACTATATTTGCAGTAGATTTCTTTTGATCTATAATTTTAACTATGATGCAAGATCCTCATCTCAATGCCCCGTACAACAGGCTATGCGTAAAGCAATTCTATTTTAGGAAAACACCAACTCTTAGTAAAGTCTGACCTTGAGACTTATTTATTGTGGGTAAACGCTACGACAATTGGAAATTCGCAACGTTTTAATACAAAAGGAAATATTAATTTCACTACGAAGTAGTGAAATTCATTTCGCTTGTGATTCGCCTGTTAAAACTTCGTCGTCCAAACAATTTTAGTCTAGTGCTTTAACTATCAAGCCACATGTATGATATTAAGATTGCGGATTAACATGACAACTGCTCAAACTTTTAATCTTAATTCATGAGGTGGAACTCTACTAAAATGAAGTGAGTTAAACAAGTCTATTTTCGTGCTGTGGTTCTTCAGAAACGACAGTGTGGGCACTATAATAAGGATTTTTTTCTACGGGTAAGAGCGTTCATTTTTTGGACACAAACTTGCCCGTTCCTTCAAATAATTTTCCTTAATTTCTGCAGTATGAAATTCCAAATCGAAAATACCCATTTTGGTGAATATTATATAATAACCGATCTTAGGATATTATTGCCATAAAACATTTGATCTAAGGGGTTAATGTTCGAAAGCATTTCATGATTTCGATTAATTATCTGCATGTTATGGACCTACCATTTAATGTATGGGTCCATGTATGCGGGAAAAATACGATTCACGACTTGCTGACTCTGTAATTTTCGAATGATGCAAAAGCAAAGGAACTGTCACTTGCCGAATGTGCTCCAAATAGTGTCAGTGCCATGTGCTCAAATCGTTTGCAAACACAGATTTCAAAAACTCAGATACACGAATTGATTGAAGTTTGACATTTCCGTCGTAAAGCTATTGCTTAGAAAAATTACACGTTAAGACAATACGTTTATGAAACAATAAAAGGCGAAAAGGTGAGCCGATAAGTGAGAGCTTTCCTTAATTCTCCGAAAACTTCCGGCAACCAAATGGTTGTGTACCCCTCAGAATCGACTGTATGAAGTTTGCCTAGTAATAAAATTGTGATATTACCATTTTTTTGTTCTCGATCACTCCTCTTGGGAGCATAGGGCCTCAATAAGACTCTCTCATCGTACATGGTTCTGTGCTGTTGTTTTTGCACCGTCTCATGAGATGTCGGCGTCTGCTAGTTCGCGCAACATCGACCTTCTCCAAGTGTTTTTTGATCGACCGCAACCTCTGCTCCCTTACGGGTTCCAAGCCAGTGCTATCTGGTGGTTTTCTCAATGTGTGACCTCTCCATCGCCCCTTTCTGCGTTTAATTTGCCTAAGGACGGGCTCCTCGCTCGTTAATCTCCACAGTGCATGGTTATTGATGTGTTTGGCCATAATATTCTGCAGCTGATGTGGGGGCATTTGTTGATGAAGGATTTTAGCCTTTGTGTGATTGTGTTAGAGCCCACATGCTACTTTCGTTTCTTTTCAGCCCTAACTTTACATACTACAGTCTTAAAAACATACCTTCTTTTTCAAAAGTCCGCCATTTTGTTATTTTTCAAAGAAATTTTCCCACTGCAGGACCTGCCAGAATGAAAAGCCTACAGAATAATAATCAGTTTAACTTTTTCGTTTCAGATGTCCTGAAGAGCCCGAATCCTTTTTAAAGGCCACCTATCTTTTTTTTAAGACGCCTACTTTGGTGCCACACTACTACAAAGAAATATGTTAAAAAAAAAAATGTTTTTGTACACTATTTAATGTCAATAATAACATACTATAAAATCCAAACGATCGCATTTAATTTTCTTAAAAAAAATCCTAAAAAATACCTATAAAAAATGAGTGTTTGACCAGGCAGGACTAAAAGGCAGCCCTCTTATTTGATATGATCGAATAACGGAGGCCAAGTTATTCAGCGCAGGTGCTTCAGTGGTTGCTATGCATGGCATTCGTTTCGCTTTCGGTTAAAAATTCACCGATTGAAATGACACTGTGCGACGGTGTGTTATCATAGAGCAAAATGCGAGTTATCCTGCTGTGACCTTCTTCTTCTTGATTGGGGTGATAACCACTTATGCGATTTTGGCCGAGTTTAACAAACTATTGCCTACTTAGCAAAAAATAGGCCTTGTTGGCAAGAGAGATACTATGGCTGACATTGCTATCGTTGTGAATGGTGGTTCCTCGAAATCATAACTGCCAACAGTGCCGTGGGTGCCGATACGCGAGCGTTCGTTTTGTCCGCGTTCACCAACAGACCCATTCGCTTTGCCACTTTATCCAGTTTGGAGAAAGCAGAACTAGCAGCGCGGTTGTCTCGCAAGAACCTTATAGGCGATGTTTAGAAGACTAATCCCGCGGTATTTGGCACAGATTGCAGAATCGCACTTCTTATGGATTGGGCAGGGCACACTTAAGTTCCTATCGGCAGACATACTTTCATCCGACCATATTTTGCATAGAAGCTGATGCATGCACTTTGCCAGCTCTTCGCCGCCACGTTTGAAAAGCTCAGCTGACAGTCTGTCGGCGCTCGTGGCTTTGTTGTGCTCTAGCCGCGTTATTGCTATTTTCACCTCGTCATGATCGGGTAGCGGAACGATAATTCCGTTGTGAACAATTGGTGTATCGGGATCTTCACATTCCGTGTGACATGCGCAGTCGTCACTATTTAATAGGTCCGACAAGTGTTCCCTCCATAATTTAAGTATGCTCTGGATGTCATTCACCAGATCGTGTTTTTTTTCTTACACGAAAACGCCCCGGTCTTAAAACCTTCTGTAAGCCGCCGAACTCTCTGGTAGAATATTCGATAGTTGTCCATATTTGCATCTCAAGCTCCTCGCTCTCACGTATTTTGGCCTCTCGTTTTTTCTGTCTGATAATGTGTCTCTCTTCTTTTTTCAGCTTCCGGTAACGATCCCACATGCTCGCGTTGCTCCTGAACGCAGAGGTGCTCTATTGCCAGCATCCTTTTTTTCTGCGGCAGCATGACATTCCTCGTCGTACAAACTGCTTTTTTGGGCTCGACGGAATCTGATGTCTACTTCGGCGGCGGTACGTAGAGAACGATAAATGATGCCCCTTTGCTGGTGCAAGTAAAGTTTCTGGTCCTTTAGGTATAATAAAAAAATATATTTTATTAAATCAAAACCAATTGTATGCTTAAATCAAATCTAGGCGAAGTACACATGCTCGGCTAATAGATGAGACTGCCTTTCTATGTAAAGAGTCTCATATTTATAAGTTTGGAATAACAAGTCTAAGTTTGTGATAAGAATGCTTAATCTAATGTTTATATATAGAAATGATGTCATGGTACGGCTTGCATCCGGTATTTGTTTATTTGACATGCGGTTGCCATGTGTTCATGTGCTGCGATAACTAAGTTTGGAATAACAAGTCTAAGTTTGTGATAAGAATGCTTAATCTAATGTTTATATATAGAAATGATGTCATGGTACGGCTTGCATCCGGTATTTGTTTATTTGACATGCGGTTGCCATGTGTTCATGTGCTGCGATAACTCTCCTCCTCCTTAGAAATTTGAACGTCCCTGTTCTGTTTGTTTAAGTCGAAGTAACATTTGAACTTGTTCTTCGATTTCTTTGAGTAATCTTGTCATTTCCTTTTCAATTCTTTGTTCTCGATGTGATTTATAATATTTAATTCCCAATGTTATTATGAGATATATACTTATGATAATAGGTCTATTTATAAGTTCGTGCGGTTTTACAACAGATGGCGTAACTTGATTATTATTCCATCGATCCACATTTCCAAACATTCATTGGAGAGCTACTGTCGTAAGGCACAAACGTCAGTATAAGTTTTTTATTTGAAGCGTAAACAACAATATTTTTACCACACTTGAAAATGTCGAATTTCGTGCCAAATAATGTGTTTTTGCGGGGAATTCTTCTTCATTATTTTAATATGAAGAAAAAAGCAGCCGAAAGTCATCGTATCTTGGTGGAAGTTTATGGTGAGCATGCTCTATCTGAGCGAACGTGCCAGAAGTGGTTTGCACGCTTTAAAAGTGGTGATTTTTGCTTGGAAGACGAAGAACGCGAGGGTGCGCCGCCAAAGTTCATGGATACCGAATTGGAGGAATTGCTCGATCAAGATCCGGCTCAAACGCAAGAAGAGGGTGCAAAAACTTTGGGAGTTGATCAATCAACCATTTCCAAACGTTTAAAAGCCATGGGAATGATCCGAAAGGTAGGCCATTGGGTGCCGTATGAATTGAAGCCAAGAGACGTTGAACGCCGTTTTATGGCATGCGAACAACTGCTTCAACGGCACAAAAGAAAGGGTTTTTTGCATCGAATTGTGACTGGCGATGAAAAGTGGGTCCATTACGACAATCCAAAACGTCGGGCAACGTATGGATACCCTGGCCATGCTTCAACATCGACGTCGGCGCAGAATATTCATGGCCTGAAGGTTATGCTGTGTATCTGGTGGGACCAGCTGGGTGTTGTGTATTATGAGCTACTGAAACCGAATGAAACGATTACGGGGGATGTCTACCGACGACAATTGATGCGTTTGAGCCGAGCACTGCGAGAAAAACGGCCGCAATACGCCGATAGACACGACAAAGTTATTTTGCAACATGACAATGCTCGGCCACATGTTGCACAAGTGGTCAAAACATACTTAGAAACGCTCAAATGGGATGTCCTACCCCACCCGCCGTATAGTCCAGACCTTGCGCCATCCGATTACTATCTCTTCCGATCGATGCAACATGGCCTGGCTGACCAGCACTTCCGTAATTACGATGAAGTCAAAAAATGGATCGATTCGTGGATTGCGGCAAAACCGACCGAATTTTTCACAAAGGGAATCCGTGAATTGCCAGAAAGATGGGAAAAAGTAGTAGTAAGCGATGGACAATATTTTGAATATTAAATTTGTAACCATTTTACGTCAATAAAGTTTCAAATTTCGAAAAAAAACCGCACGAACTTATTCATAGTCCTATTAGTTATTGTTATTAATGTGAAACTTATGATTGGGTGTTCTTCGATGGGTATAAATATTGAAGATATTTCTTGTATATTGTCGAATTTATAATTTGTTTGAGATTCTAAATATTCGAGTACATTTAATTTTTCTTTATGTTTTTCATGTAATATTTCTACAATTTTATCTTTTAGATTTATGTATGTGTTGTTATTAATATCTATAGTCTTGTTATATTGTAATAAAATATTTCCTTTTAGAGTCTTATTTTTGTTTATAATATTTATACCATCTATGATAATGTTCCCATTTCCATAGTCTGTTAATGGTTCATTATTTTCTTTAATTACATTACAACTCGCTTCTCTATTGTCTAGGATGTTTAGTGTGCATTGGTCATCTTTTCCTTTTTTACATATCGTTAAATCAATGAAGTTTTTACAATTTTTTATTCTTTGGAATTTATTTTTGCATTTCCCTATATTTGAGTCTAGTACAATTTTTCCTTTTTTCGAGGCTATTGAATGGATAATAAATTGGGAGCATTTATTTACAATTTTTGGATATTTGTATATAATAATATATGTTTGTTCATATTTGACTATCTTTATTTCTGCGTATTCTAATATATTTATTATTGGTACATCTGTGGTTTCAATATTAACTATTTCTTTAATTTCTTCTAAGTCGAGTGTAAAGAATAAAAAGTTGTTATTTTTAGCTAAATTTATAGTCATTAAAAGATTATTTAATTCGTTATAAACTTCTTGTAATATAATTTTTTGTGTCACTTGTTCTGGCTGAATTCGTTCTAATATTTTTTCGAATTGAGAATTTATGATTCTTTGTTTATTATTATTTTCTAATAGCTGGTTCATTTTAGTTTGTAATTCTATTTCGTCGTCATGGTCAGGTGTGCCTGTTATCCATTTCAATCCTGTCCCTAAAAAGTTAATTCCTCTCTTAGTCCTGGGGTTCAGTTGTTTCCTTAATGCTTCTATTTTGTTGTATAAAATTTGTGTGTCAGGTTCCATGTTATATACATTTCTCATTGTGTTTTCGAGTGGTTCGATTATTTTTGTTAGGTTAGTCAAGTGAAATAAATATTCGCTTTTATCAAATGTATATAAAGGGTTTGTTTTGATTAATACATAGTCTTTATTTTTTAAGTCTGTTATTTCTACTTGTCCTTGTATCATTTGTATAAAAAACAGGGTAATTATTATCTTGAACATTTTTAATTTATTCTAATGTTATCCTTGTGCACTATTCTGCCTTCTCTAGTTAATATAGTTTTCCCTTTATCTTCTTTTACTATTTTCTTCGCGTATGTGTCTGTCACTTTATTTCTTCTTTTTGTTTTAATAAAGATCACGTCTCCTTCTTTGTATGTGACTAATTTGTTTGTATTTTTTTGTTTCTCTAATAACTTTCGTTGGTTTTGTACAAGTTTATTTTTTATAGAATTGTATTTCACTTCCCCTCTGTTAAAAAACACGTCCTCGGGTTTTAATCCTATCACAGAATGGATTGTTTTATTATATTGTCGTACTACTTCAAATATTATTTCGTGATGTTTAGTTTTTTGTTGTTTTGCTAGTAAACTTGTTAGTTCTAATAGTGTACTGTGCGTACGTTCTATTTGGCCGTTCGATGTTGAATGGTGTGGTGGCACTACAGTATGCTGTATTTGTAGTCGATTGTAGAGTGCTTTTGATGCATGACTCGTGAATGTTGATTCGTTATCGGTCATTAGATTAGTCGCGTATGGAAATATTTGTGAGAGTATTTCCGTTAGATACATGTACGTGCCTTTTTTGTCATGTATTTCTCTTAAATAGCAAAATTTTGAATATTTGTCTATGGTTGATATGTACATTTTATTGTCCATGTATAATATGTCCATATGTAAGTGTGTACCTACTTTGTTGGGTATTGGTGTCTCGCCAAAGTTTAGTTTGTTAGGTTTCCTGTCATATTTGCATTGTTTGCAAAGTTCACATATTTGTGCTCTTAATTTGGTCATTTCTTTTAGTTTTGGCCAATAATATTTTTCTTCTATTTCTAATATATTATTTTTGTAATTTCTATGTGCTCTTTCGTGTGTCATGTTTATTATAGCGTGTTGTTCGTCTTCAGTTTTTATATCTTTTACTAGCGGATTCGCGATAATAATTTTAGTTGTGTCTAAGTGAGTTATGAGTTCGGTTTGTATTTCGAACAATATTTCTTCACTAGTAGTGATAGCGTTTGTAATATTTGGTTGAATTACAGTTTTCAAATCTGAAATTAGTGTGTCTAATTTTTCGAAGTAGATTGTGTGTCTAAAGTAACTAAATATGTTTTCAGAAGATATTCTAGTTAATTTCTTCTCCTTTTTTATTATTATTTGATTTTTAAAGTGATTAATGCTTTTCTTTACTCGCTTGATTTTATCTGTGTGTGAGCTTTCTTGTGAGTGTATAGAACCGTCATCTGAGCTTATCTGGTTTAGTTGTTGGCGACTAAGTGCGTCAGCTACAATATTTTGTGCTCCTGGTTTATACGTTAATTTAGCTCCGTATTCTTCAATTAAATTCTTCCATCTCTTCAATTTATTATTTGGATTTTTTTCTGATATTGAGTATATTAAGGATTGGTGGTCCGTGTATATCGTTATGTCTGATCTACCGTATAAATAATTTCTTAATTTTTGTAATGCCCAAACAATGGCTAATAGTTCTTTTTCGTTCGTGCTGTATCTTTGTTCAGTTTCGCTTAGGGTCCTAGAAATAAAACAGATTGGGTTTCTATTCTGGGATAACACTGTTCCTATGGCAAAATTACTTGCGTCAGTGGTTAGATCAAAGGCTTTATTAAAATCTGGTTGGAAAAGTTCTATTTGTTCTTGTAGAGCTTCTTTAATGTCTTCTAGAGTTTTCAGAGCCATCTCATCTAAATTTATCTTTGTTTTTTCACTTTGATTTTTGTTAATCATTCCGTTTTCTCCTCGTAAATATAATGTTAAAGGTTTTGTTCGTTTGGCATAGTCTTTAATGAATTTCCTATAGTATCCTGCCAATCCCAAAAATGATCTTAATTCCTTCAGATTAGTCGGGGGTGGATAATTTTTTATAGTTTCAATTTTTTGTGGGTCCACTGTTATTCTTTCATGTTTATTTATGTGTCCTAAATATTCTATACAATTTTTGAAAAAATGTGACTTCTCGTATGAGATTTTCATGTTAGCTTGTCTGAGTGCTTGTATAACAATTCTTATGTGTTCGATATGTTCATCAGGTGAGGATGAATATATTAATACATCGTCTATGTATACATGCACGAATTTGCCTATATATTCTCTCAATATGTCGTCTACACATCTTTCAAAGATTGATGGTGCATTTTTTAGTCCGAATGGCATTCTTAAGAATTCATACTTTGCTCCGTTTATACTGAAGGCTGTTTTTTCTGTGTCTGAATCCTTTATTTTTATTTGGTGGAATCCTGCCTCTAAATCTAGAGTAGTGAAAATTTTTGCTTTTCCTAAATTTTGTATAGTCATATTAACGTCTGGAATAGGATATCTGTCTGTTATAGTTTCGTTATTTAATTTTTGAAAATCTATAACCATTCTTCTTTTTGGTTTTCCTTCTTCATTTAATCCTTTCTTTGGCACAGTCCAAATGGGTGAATTATAGGGACTTCTACTTGGTTTTATTATCCCGTTGTTTAACATTTTCTCTATTTCTTTGTTTATAAAATCATTGTCTGAAAAAGGGTATGGGTATTGTTTTGTCCATATCGGGTCATTACTTTTTGTTCTAATAGTAGCTTCAATTGTTGTAGTAAAGGGTAATGTAGGATTTGTTTCCTCGTTTATTTTCATTATTTCCTCTATCTCTCTCCTATATTTTTCATTGTCAATGGTGAAATTTATTGTTTCTTTAGTTTTGTTTTTAAATATTTTATAATTTAGTTTGTATAGATTCAAGTCAATGTTCGCATACATTTCTCTTAAAGTCTGTTCTCCTAAAATCATGTCGAAATCTTGTAATTTATCAATTTCGAAAAATAATATTTTTCTTCCTAACATATAAATGTATTTTCCTGAATTTATTGTATTTGAACCATTCAGAGTTCTACTAACAAAGGGTTGTATGGGGATTGATTTTCCTTCTTTAATGTCTTTTTTTATATAATTGGATGTTGATCCTGTGTCTATTAAAATATTTAATTTCTTTTTATCTTTAACAACACCTTGAAGACACGGCAAATTGTTTATTCTTCTAAAAAAGTGGCCCTATTTTCAAATTCTTCTTCATCTATGTTTACCTCGGTTGATTCAGCTGGATCATCGTCTAGGATTTGATTTATTCTTTGTTGTTTCTGTGGCATGGTATTGCTTCTCATTGAATTTGGTTGGTGTTCTCGTTTGAATGGTTCTCCTCGATTTGTGTTGGTTGGAGGAAATCCTGCGAGTTGTCGGTCATAATTATTTCTGAATGGGTTCTGATTTTGAGGTTGCCATTGATTTGTTTGTTGTTGTGGTCGAACATTTCTATAGGAGTTGTCTACTTCCATGGGTGTCGAGGTGTATTTAATATTGTTTTCTCTAGGTTGGACAACAGGTTGGTATCTCGTGTTGTCTTGACGTACATAACTCCTTTGTGTTGTGTTCCTTCTCAAAGGGTTGTTCATTCTTTTATATTCTATTTCACTTGCAATGGCATATGCGCTCTCTAAATCTCTGGGTTTACTTCCATAGAGCGTAGTTTGGGTGAATTCATCGTTTAATCCATTTCGGAAGCAATATACGGCAATGTCTTTGGTGACTTCTTGGAGTGGACCAAAGTTTCCTGGATAGGCTATTTCGCATTTCGTCATAGCGGCATTAAAAACTTGACAAATTTTACTATGAAATTCTGATAATGTTTGTCTGCCTTGATATTGACGTTTCATTTCTTCGATCAATGTGTTGTAACTTCTCTTGTCTGCATAATTGTAATCTAGACGATTAATTATAGCTTGGAAGTTTAATGGTGTACCATGATTCTGTAATAGATCATCTGCTTCTCCACGTATTTTATTATACCGCACCGTAAAAAGAGCATCATGATATTGTCTTGTACCGTTGAAGTGTTCTATTAATTTCATGGCGTATGAAACTGTATTTCTCCATGATCTGTATCCTTTTGTTGTCCCATCGAATACAGGAAGACTTTTATACATTTCATAATTGATTTGGTTCGGATCGGTAAGTGCAGGATATGTCGAGGCTGGTTGTTCCACTATGGATTCTGTTCCTCTGGCTTGGAGAGCTTGTAAGTCCGCTTGGACCTGTTGTAAGGTTTGTTTAAGCGTTCTAAGTTCTGCTTCGGCCATGATCCTGTTTTTGTCGAATTCTTTTATTCTTTTAATTTTATGGTGATCCAGTATTGGTTATATAGTATTCGTATGTACTATGTTCTGTCTGGATATTTTTGTGTTTAAACGGTCCTTGCTTTTTCAAAGGATGTGGAATTTATTTTCTTGTTTAACACTTAACACTTTTATTTATTGTTAGCTCAGGATTTCTTTTGTCATAACATTCATATGTATTATTTTTTGAATATCCCGGTTGAGCCCCCAGTAAAGTTTCTGGTCCTTTAGGTATAATAAAAAAATATATTTTATTAAATCAAAACCAATTGTATGCTTAAATCAAATCTAGGCGAAGTACACATGCTCGGCTAATAGATGAGACTGCCTTTCTATGTAAAGAGTCTCATATTTATAAGTTTGGAATAACAAGTCTAAGTTTGTGATAAGAATGCTTAATCTAATGTTTATATATAGAAATGATGTCATGGTACGGCTTGCATCCGGTATTTGTTTATTTGACATGCGGTTGCCATGTGTTCATGTGCTGCGATAACTTGCATGCTGGATTGTCAATACCCCCTGAGAGCAGGAGCGAGTGTCGAGTGCGTACGTACATCTAAAACAGTGGAAGCGTGGCTTGCATCTAACACAATATGATCAATATTGTTTCGCGGTTTTCGATCAGGGGTCGCTTTCAGTATTGGAAATCATGTTTTTGGCAATATCTTTTTTGCATTAAGTTCAGATCGTGTGAGACCAAACTTGCAGCAATACGGTCCAAACCCAAATCATTAACTACAATGTCCTGAGCGGCTCCATTAGCAATGTTCAAGCTGCCAGCTCTGTGATGGTTAATTCGTAGTTTTGGACTAACGTTTCTTTCACTTTGTCCTTGTTTTCATTAGCTTTCCATATCGACGGCCTGCTACTAATATATGTTCGTCATCCTCGATGGATTCACGATTTCTTCTGAAGCGATTTAGCCACTTTTAAACAGCTGTTTTTTGTAGAGTATCATTACCGAAAATTTTTCCCAACATTTTTGCACCATTCAATCCTATTCTGACACAAAGTTTAATACAGATTCGTTGTAGCAAATACAAATTCATTTTTAAAGTTATAATAAATCGAGAACACATGCAGAGTTATTTTTACTCAAGACGGCGTAACTTTTACAAATATCAATTAATGGCGATACAATTTTGGGAGGAAAGTTAATCACAGATGTGTTAGAAAACAGAATTCAAATCACTTCACGTAGAGCGTCACCTGGCGTTGCTCCGGAAACTTTTTGATCAAGGTGGTATACAGGTGCTTACACCCCTATTCTCAATTTATTCGAGCTGCTCCTTCAATTTGTGGTGTGCGTCTTGATGTTTTCTACAAATGGAGAAACCTACAGTTTTATGCCGTCTATAAACAGCAGATCGTTTTTTATGAGGAGCTTGTTCATGGTAGAAATACACTCCGAGGAGCAGCCAATATTGGAAACAACATTTTCTATGGATCGGTTTTTCGAGCCCAGGACTTGGAATCTGGCACTTCAGAATGGTGGTCACACCTACCAACCCATTCCGCTATGGCGGCTGCGGTTGAGTATTAGACTATATTTATTTCAACAAATTCCCATCTTTATATTATATATTGCTCCTATATTCATCAGTTTACACCCAATACTAAAGTGTATGTGCGTAAATACTCTGAGTCTAAATGCAATATATTATTCTAACTTTTGTGTACATAGGATAAACAGAGAACAAGCTATTTACATAAACGCTTGGTAGCAGTAGGCGAAGTCGTTTTTTTTTTTGTATGAGAAGGAAGCATTGAACCCTGTACCTGGCCAGTGCGGGATTTAAAACCGAACTCAATCTCCCACCGTCTAGGTACCAATCCAGTCCAGGTACTGCCGTTAAGTAAACCGCAGGGTTTGGTTTGATCGCTTGCCAGTGTGGGACTTAAAGCAAAATAAACCTCCGCCGTAGTCGAATGGGTTGGAGCGTGACTACCATTTGGAATTCACAGAGAGAACATAGGTTCCAATCCCAGTGAAACACCAAAAAAATTAAGAAAAACATTTTCCTAATAGCGGTCGCGCCTCGGCAGGCAATGGCAAATGGGTACTTCTGCCATGAAAAGTCTCCTCATAAAAATATCTGCCGCTCGGGGTCAGTTTGAAACTGTAGGTCCCTCTATTTGTGGAACAACATCAAGACGCACACGACAAATAAGAGGAAGAGCTCGGCCAAACACACACGGTGTACGCGTCAATTATATATATATATACATATAAACCTCCTATGAGCGACGTAATAAAAATCGTGCTTGGCGATTTCAACGCCTGGGGGGACAAGGAGGAAATTTTTAGTCCCGCAGTCGGAAAATTCAGCCTGCACAACGAAACATCCGGTAATGGACAGAGGCTTATCGACTTCACCGAGGCCCGAAACATGGTAGTCTGCAGCACCAAATTAAAGCATAAAAAGATACACCAAGCTACCTGGCTGACTCCTGATCGAAAAACACGAAACCAGATCGATCATGTTGTGATAGATGGAAGACACGCTTCTAGTGTATTAGATGTACGTACGATACAAGGACCCAACATCGACTGGGATCATAACCTCGTTGCAGCGAAATTGCGCACACACCTCTGTGCAGCAAAAAACGTACTCTAACCACGCAAAGAATGTTCAACATCGAAAAGCTGCATTCACAACAGACAACTAAAATATCCGCCACTCGACCCTCACTCCTGCTCTCAGAGTACTGCCCAACAAACCGGCAGGCACGAACAATGGAGCAACATTTCTCGTTCTCTACGTACCGCCACCGAAGAAGAAATCGGATTCCGGCGAGCCCGAGAAAACAGTTGGCCCCACGAGGAATGTCATGCTGCCACAGAAAGAAAGAATGCCGCATATAGAGCAACGCTGTGATCGGACGCAGAATGTGGGATCGTAACCGGGAGCTGAAAAAGGAAGAGAGAGACATTATCAGACAGAAAAAACAAGAGGCCGAAATAAGTGAGTGTGAGGAGCTAGAGATGCAAATATGGACAACTCCCGAATATTCTACTAGAAAGTTCGGCAGCTTACAGAAGGTTTTAAGACCGAGGCGTTGTCTTGTAAGAACAAAGACTGCGATCTGGTGACTGACATCCAGAGCATACTGCAATTATAGAGGGAACACTTGTCAAACCTGTTAAATAGTGACAGTTGCGCATGTCACCCGGAATGTGAAAATTCCGATACCCCAATCGTTGACGACGGAATTGTCGTTCCGCTACCCGACGGACTTTCAGCTGAGCTTTCAATCGTGGCGGCGAGCAGCTGGCAAAGTGCATGCACCAACTTTTATGCAAAATAGGGTTGGATGAAAGCATGCCTGTCGATTGGAACTTAAGTGTGCTCTGCCCAATCCATAAGAAGGGCGATCCTACAATCTGTGCCAAATACCGCGGGATTAGTCTTCTAAGCATAGCCTATAAGGGGCCGTTCAAGTATTACGTAAGCAGATTTATTACAATTATTTACCCCCCCATCCCCCTTGTAAGCAAAAGTAAGGAAAGCTTTTACCCCCTCCCCCCATGGTTACGTAAACATTTTTCAATTAAAAAATGTATTTTTTGTATTTTTTTATATTGTAATTATAATGTTATAATTATAATTTTAAAAATAAGAAAATAGATTTAGAATAGAGATTGGATTTTACTGATGCAGTATTCAACATAGAGTAAGGGACAAAAATAGGTATTATAATCTTACGAACATAACAAACTTATTTTAAATTTTTGGTACACATATTAAATTCAAATTAACAGTCTTCAGCCCATGAAACCCGAATCCATGATTCTAAGTTTTCGATGACATTGGATTGCTTGGATTGCTGCTCAGTGTTGAGAATCTGCTCACTTTCATCCGATTTTGGAATGTCTACGTCGTTCTCATCGAGCCATTCAACATCATGGTGCACTAAATTTTGAATAATGCTCATCAGTTCATTAGCACGACGAGCAGCGACTCTTACAGGTCTAACTTTCCTATCAGTGTGCGTGTTTGCTTTTTTATGGATCTTCTCGATGTGACGATTTAGTGACTTGATGGAAGCATGATAAAGACCACACGTTGTGCATGTTCGACTTGATACCCTCAATTTTACCGTCGGACAAAAATAATCGTAGGGCATTTGCAGGAAATCTTTGAGTGAAGCACTTAAGCGTAGAGCTAAATTGACTGGAAGATCAAGAAATTGCCCTCCTTCATCCAAAACCAAGTCATCAACTGTTTGTTTTACTTTTACAGGTGGTGGAAGAAACCTGTTATCTAATAATCTGAATAGGCCACTTCTTGGACGACAGCATTCTGTATTTCTACATTTTACAATTTGAAGCAAGTATTGGCTTTCACGCACATGTTCTGAATACCATTTAATGTCTGGAAAATCAGGAACATCTTGTTGACCTGCCCCAACATATTTTGCAGTAACATTATAGCCATCAATTTCCATTGAACTCCATACTTCAGCTAATATTGTACATTTCCTGCAAATTCGAAATTAGATCTTTCTAAATGTTCATGAATTGTAACGCCACGTTCATCCAAATGAGACCCAAAATGGTCATGAGGCAATATTAAACCAGCCAGTTCCCGACTAAGGGGAGCCATTCTGCGCTCTACTCTGTTGTACGCACTTCTTCCAGGAGCATTGGTAGCTAAAAACAATGCATCGAGATCATGTCGCTTAAAGTGTTGTATAGCAAACCCTATGACCTTTTCATAACGCGGATTTTCATCTGGCCCTCCATCAACCGTCATGATTACCACTGGTTTTACTAGTCCATGGTCAGTTTTAGCTAATGGTCGAAACTCTTCAAGTTCGAGAAGGGTCTCGAAATCCTGAACATGAGTATTAGCAGTAGATGAACTATGCTTTCCACTTCGAATAGCGATGTATGTTGGTCCAGAATATCCAACGGCTTGCGGTTGTCCTAGCATACTGGAAGTGATTTTGATACCAGCGTAAACAGATGGTATTAATTTATGACGCTCAGCGATTACCCAATCGTGGTCAGGTAATTTGGTTCTATATTCCATGTGCATTAGAAGAGGTGCTTGCTTATTTGCCGCAGTTACGCCAATAGGGACTCGAGCTTTATCATCTTGAGATATGAAAAATACTTGATCTGGTCCAAGTATGGATGCTATGTTCTCTAAATAATGGATTGATGTTTCAGCGAACTTCATATCTAAGTGGCTCATGTGGTGATCAGTTTGAGCCCGAATGAGCTTAACAGGGACTGTCGATACATGTCTTCGTCCCTCTGCAGAATTAGACTTTCTGGGAATCAAACGAAGGTATGTCCCACTGCGACTAATGTCAAATCCTATTTTACGTAATTCTTGTGTGAGTTCATCAAGAGTTTTTACGCTGCGAATAGATTCCGTTCGTCTTCTATCATCTGCTGCACTCCCAAATAAAGCTATCTCCGCAATTGTTTTCAATAGTGATGGTTGATTGCTTTCAAGATTAGGACGTCCCACTGAATCCCTCAGAGATAGTCTTTTTTTTATTTCTGGATTTTCATGACAAATATCTTCTAACTTTCTTTTCATACCATCCCTGTGCTTCTTCTGGGCAACTGCGTTTTGAATCTTCCTGGTTAAAGCCTGTTTTGCTGTTTTTATTTCCTCACGCAACTTAATGATCTGTTTATCAACTTCAGCACGGCTTGGCATAGTATCTCTAGTAGAATACAAAGCGTTCAGATTTTTTTCGAGTAGAGCAATCTTATTTTTCATAGCTTCCTGAGAAGGTTTTGCTCTCTGTTTATCTGCATTTTCATTATTTTCACATTGCTGTTGTGATTCATTACCGGGTTTTATTTTCTCTTCTTCCTGTTTTTTAATATTTGAAGCTGGCTGTATAATTTGTGTTTTTTCGGCAGGTTTACAGGTAGTCGTTGCCTAAAAGTACAAACTTTCTATTGGTTCTGCTAAAGATTCTCTTATTAAGCTACATAAATACAAAGCATGCAATAAAAACTGCATTTAAAGATTATTTAAAGCCATAGCCCGTCATTTACGTGTATCAACTTCCCCCAGAGGGAAATTGCAAAATTCGCATAAATTTCTAATATTTCTAGTACTCATAGGTACCTAAAATGATTTCGTTACTCACCTTGGAAAAAAAATTTAGTAGATTGGATTTATTCTTAGTCGCCGCTTGCAATTCTTCTTCAATTCTCTTAGATACAATGATATCTAGTTCCTTATCGGACTTTGCTTGCAATTTATAATTTTGCCACACTTCGTTAACTAACTTTTGCACATTTTGTATTTTCGTACTTTTATGAGATTTTTTAAAACTTTCAAACAATTTTTGGTATAACTTGGATTTGTCTATTTGAAACGACATCTTATTTAAACGTTAAACTTTGGCTAATGGAATCAACGGTAACACAAATGTTGAGATGCGTTGTATACGAACAAAACAATACACTAACAGAAGAAATTTAGACACTAGTGATGATTAGACAATAGTGAACAGCGCGCGGCAATTCCCCGAATCGCGTATGCGTGTATATTTGCGGGAATCCCCGAAAATGCGTTTCGTTTTCAAGCATAGATAATGTGAGGATTGCCATTCGTGTAAAAAAGTAAATAACTACTGATGACGTAATCATCATCTAGACTCCCCTACCCCCCATGTCATCCAAAATAAGCAAAACAAAGACCCCCCCCCCCCCCACCCCCTCATAGTGCTTACGTAATACTTGAACGGCCCCTAAGGTTCTTGCGAGCCTATTGTATGAAAGGCTGAACCCCACCGTCAACCAGCTGATTGGAGCTTATCACTGTGGCTTTAGACCTGGAAAGTCCATAATCGACCAAATTTTCACAATATGCCAAGCCTTCGAAAAACCCCATGAAAGGAGAATCGATACCCACCATATTTCCTTGCCCTCAAAGCATTCGACAGTAAAAAAAGGAGTTACCTATATGCCGCGATGTCTGAATTTGGTATTCCCGCAAAACTAATACGACTACGTGAGATGTCGTTGCTCAATACCAGCAGCGCCATCAGAATTGGGAAGGACCTCTCAGAGCCGTTTGATACCAAAGACGGTTTCAAACAGGGGAATTTTGTCTCGTGTGACTTCTTTCACCTGATGTTGGAGAGTATCTTGCGATCCGCAGAACTTAGTAGCTCAGCAATTTGGTTGGCATACTATTGGAGGGTGCGAATGATATTCACTTCATCGGCCTCAACAACCGCGATGTTAGTTTTGCCTTTTCCAAACTAGAAAAGACACAAAGCGAGTGGGTCTGGTGGTGAACGTGGGCAAAACGGAGTACCTCCTATTATCAAACAAACAGTCGTCGGACTCGCGTATCGGCACCCACGTCACTGTTGACCATTATAATTTAATAAATAATTTAATAATAATAATAATAAAAACTTCGTATATTTAGGAACCACCATTAACACCTCTAATAATGTCAGCCTAGAAAGCCAACGTCGAATCGCTCTTGCCAACAAGTGGTACTTTGGACTATATATGAAACTGAGTAGTAAAGTCCTCGCTGGACGAACAAAACTAACACTCTAAAAGGATCTCATCATGCCCTAATAATGTATGGCGCAGAAGCGTGGACGATAACAACATCCGATGAAGCGGCGTTTGGAGTGTTTGAAGGAAAAATTGTGTGCAAGATTTTTGGGTCTTTGCACGTTGGCAACGGCAAATATCGTAGGCGATGGAACGATGAGCTGTATGAGCTTTACGACGACATAGACATAGCGCAGCGAATAAAGATCCAGCGGCTACGCTGTCTTAGTCATGTTGTCCTGATAGATACAAACTCTCCGGCTCTGAAAGTAGTCGATGCGGTACCAGCTGCTGGTAGTAGAGGAAGAGGAAAGCCTCGCTTCTGCGGCCCGCAAATGTGGCTTTTGTTCGCCCATATGTGTATGAATTGTATTTTAAACTAACTGGAATAACTTAGCAAAACGAACGTAAAATATAAATGTGAACATACAGATATACAATGTAATTACATAAAAATTTTGCGAATTGAGGTGAATGAATACTCTTGCCCTGACCGTTGCATGTTTAAACTGTATGTCATGGAATTAAACTGAAATAAGTAAACTTATTGGTAATGCAGTAGTTCGCAATTGGTGATCCAACACATGGTCTACAAAAGTTGCATCAAATTCAATTACGAAATTACTTAAATCTGTGGGTCTGTCAAAGCCAACTGAATCTTAGAATTTACATTATCCCTGAGTAAATTATGCTACAAAAATAATGCAGAAGATTTAAGTTATCACTAGCTAATAATTGTTGTTGGACTCTGAGATGCATCGTTTACTAAGTGATTTAAGGGGTTAGGTGGGTTTCAGAGGTTGAAAAAAAGGAGATTTTGACTATTTTTTTTTTAGTATATAAAATCATATATTTCATTTAAACAATTCACTATATCTAAGATACATATATAAAGAATATTTTGTGAAATTTTTATTTAAAAATTTCGAAAACTCAGCCGTTGGTACCTCATCTTCCTCGACGTCTCAAAAAAAAATCCTCTTGCCGTGGACAGCATAACTCATTATTGGTTCATCTAAAATCAAAAAGCCAAACGGATTTCGTTAGAGCATGGATAAATCTCGTTGTTGGACGAAGGAAACAAAAAAAAATTAAAATTTGAATTTTTGACAGGCTTTGAACCAGAAAACACATTTTTTAGTGAAATTTTCGACATACATTGGCTCATAAAAAATAGTTGTAATTAATGAAAAAAAAAATCCTTCGTTCAATAACTAGATAATGTTATTTCAAAGATTTGTACAAAATTTGAACTAAATCGCTTCATAACTTTTCGAGATAACGTGTCCACCGACTTAAAAAATGAAGTTTTGAGATAAACACGTATACCTGCGAAGCGCTCAACTGACGTTGCCTAATGGGCGAAATTTCTGAAGGGTCTATCTCTTAGAATTTTACTCGGATCGACTTAAAATTTTAGGAGAGTATTTTAAACATACTGTACTATTTAAAGAGACAAAAAAACAAAAATAAATTTTTTGAAATTTTCAAACCCACCTAACCCCTTAATGTTAATTGGTAGTTTTAATTCCTCTCCAATTATATATCAATAAAATCATAGACCATCCGAATTTACTTTAGTTTGTTTGTTTAACATTTTTATGGAAAATTTGCCTGTTTCGTATTACATATGTATGTACATACATATGTACACGCGTCGTTTGTTTAACATTTTTTTGGAAAATATGCCTGTTTCGTATTACATATGTATGTACAAACATAATTATGTACACGCGTCGTTATGGGCGCAGCGAGGTGAAGGAATTATGTACGTAAATTAGTTTTTCAATACCCGTTGAACAGTTGAATGGAAATTAAATTTATACTCTTAACCAAACGCAGCTCCTTTAATTTGTATATTGCTGCTACATATATTTGATTCAAAGCAATTTTCAGTTTCCTCAATTTGTGAGCAAATTTCCTGTTGCACATGTAGTCAACAAGAGCTTATACAGCAATACTCCCTTAAGATAATGAATACATTTATACTTACATACATATGTACACATACATAGGGCTGAGCTTAGGCTACTGTGGGGGTCAGCAAGGTGGCGGATAGCTGAACGGCCTATAGATATGTAGGTTAGCTGCGAATACTTAATAAGCAGTCCCCGACCAAAAGCGGCAGAAATGGAGGGCATAGCTGAAAAGGCTATACTGCTCGGTGAAATCTCTGTGACGGGGCGAGTCGTAACCGCCCAGAAATAAGTGTCGCCCAGAAATAAAATCCTAAAGCGTCTGACTCAAATTGAGCGGCTTCTTAGGCAGCGTCTGCCTCTATGTTAGGAGCGGCTGAACGAGCACCTGTCAGTAGGTCTAAAATGATATGGGTAGGATCCCTGAATAATAAAACATGGATGGTAGTAAGAAAGATGATAAAGTTACGGTGCAGGGTGTAAAAAGCCCAGTGCCGGCGGTTTTGAGGAGTGAGCAAGCAGGCTCCCGGCCGCCGATATCCAACGACTGCAATGATACGATGGTGGTACACTTGGCTAACGTATCAGATAATACTACAAGAAAAATAGATAGCCCAGCTATAAATCCCTTCCAACGGGCGTCAAAGCTGGCAAGAACCCCAGAGAAGACATCACCTATGGTGCGTGATAAAAGATCAAGGTCATCTCCACTCGTCTTAAGCGAAAATAGTCCTGCAGAGACACCAGTCCAAGCCGAACGGGACTACCTTGCTAAGCTAGGAGAGAGCATTAACAAACTCTCTGAATTGATGCGACTTCCTCAGCGCTCGATAAATAACAGCATGCGGGACCTTCTTAGCACTATTACGAAGCTGCATGCATGTGCTAAAGTGGAAAACGCAGAGCTAAAGAAGAATGCTAGCCAGAATCTGGTGACCAGGAAAATGGTCGAAGCAATACCGAAGAGGCCACGTGAGGATAACTCTACACGGCGAAAGACGCCCCCAAAAAGGAGCAGAATATCGCAAGAACTGGCCAGAAAAACTGACGTTATTACGCCCTGTGAAAAAGATAAGAGCCCAGCTAAAACTGCGAGAGTGGAAACTCCAAGAGACGAGAACTGGGTGAAAGTCAAATACAAGACGCGAAAGAGCAAAGACAAAAGCAAGAAGAAGATGAATCCCACTCCGAGACCTGATGCCATAGTTATCACAAAAACTGGCAACATGTCATATAGCGACATATTGAGGGCGGTCAAAAAAGATGATGGTCTTCAGCAGCTTGGTGAAAACGTGACACGAATCAGAAAGACAGCCAGAGGTGAGATATTGCTGCAACTTATAAGAGCACAGACAGGGCGTGCCCGAGAATATAAAGAAGGCATTGCTAAGTTACTGGGAGATCAGGTGGAAATAAAAGCGCTAACACACGAGCAGTCACTTGAAATACGGGACCTAGACGAAATAACCACGAAGGATGATATAGTCGATGCCATCCGCTCACAAGTCAAGGAACTCACTAACTTCAGCGAAGGCTCAATTAAAAATTTAAGACCGGCATATGCAGGTACCCAAACAGCCGCTATACGCCTTCCAGCGCTAGAAGCAGGGTACTTACTGAACGCAGGAAAAATCAAGGTTGGATGGGTTGTTTGCAGAATCCATGAAAAACTGAACCCCACGAAGTGTTATAGATGCCTAGAGTATGGACATACTGCAACTAAATGTACAAATCCTGAAGACAGGAGTAAGTGCTGTATGAAATGTGGTGGGAAAGGTCACTTCGCAAAAACGTGTGAAAGGGAACCTTTTTGTATTGTGTGCAATAAAGCCGGAAGGTCAAACTTCAAGCACCAAATTGGTAGCAAAAACTGCCCAATTTACCAGACAGCATGTAAGACAAAAAGAAAATGAGAGTGATCCAAATAAATTTAAATCACTGCAGGGAAGCGCAAGATCTTCTAACGCAAACAATGTACGAACAGCATGCAGACGTGGCGGTAATATGTGAACAATACAACAAGCCAGACGCTGGAATGTGGGTTTCGGATGCAACAAGGAAGGCAGCCATATGGGTCCTAGGGGATAAGACTATCCAAGAGGGGCAACTTGCGGACAAAACAAGCTACACTAGAGCAAAAATTTCTGGGGTACATATATATAGCTGTTATATACCGCCGAGCCTACCTCAAGCAGCATTCGAAAAGATTCTTGACGAACTGGTCGGAGAAGCCCTGACAACAACGCCAAACTTAATAGCTGGAGACTTCAATGCATGGGCCTTAGAATGGGGAAGTAAGTTTACAAACCAACGAGGGAAAGCACTTCTCAAAGCCTTCTCCTTACTTGACGTCGTGTTATTAAATACCGGAAGAAAAAACACTTTCGAGAAGAATGGTCGTGGCTCCGTTATTGACATAGCTTTTATAAGCAGATCTTTAGCTTTAAGGACGAGATGGCAGATTTCCGACATTTATACCCACAGCGACCACTTGGCCATAATGATCGAAATAATACATCCGAAACAAAGTAGAGGAAAGAACAAGCCTGCTAAAAAAGCCCAGACAAAAGGGTGGAAGATCGAAACCATGGACGAAGAGATTTTTAAGCTTATGTTAAACGCTCATCCAACTGACATAAACGACGCGAATGAGCAAGCTCAGCTACTGGTAACACGCCTGACCAAAGCCTGTGATGCTGCAATGATCAGAAAAAACCACACTTATATACGGAAACCGGCATACTGGTGGAACAGTGATATAGCTGAACTCAGAGGCGCTTGCCACAAAGCTAGACGTCAATACCAAAGAAGCAGAGGAACAAGTGAAAATGAAAGGTTGCGGGAAATCTTCAAAATGAAACGCAAGGGCCTCAAAAATGCGATTAAAAAAAGCAAGGCTTCCTGCTTCAAAGAACTTTGTGCCAAAGCTGATGAAAATCCGTGGGGAGGAGCGTATAAGTTGGTGATGTCTAAGATCAGTGGTTACAAAGGAAAAGCGCCGACTTGTCCTATTATCTTAAAAAAGGTTGTGGAAACCCTTTTTCCAAGACAAGAAGATGAGCAAGAATACCGTCTAACAGCAGACGCATCTTTTATTACAGATATACCTACTGTCACGGAAACAGAGGTAAATACAGTCTTGGGTCGTTTTGGAAACACTAAAGCTCCAGGACTAGACGGAATACCAAACGGAGCTCTTAAACTCGCACTGAAAGAAGATGCAAAGCCCTTCGTGGAGACATATCAAAAGTGTTTTCGAGATGGTGTCTTCCCAAAAATCTGGAAACAGCAACGACTTGTCCTGTTGCCGAAACCTAATAAGACGCCGGGTCAACCAAGCTCGTATCGACCCCTCTGTATGATTGATACGATGGGCAAAATCTTAGAACGGCTTATTGCTGATCGTTTGGAGCAGCACGTTACTGAAAAAGAAGGCTTGTCCGACAACCAATACGGTTTCCGCAGGGGGCGCTCGACAATTGATGCAATAAAAAAACTTACGTCAATAGCGGAAAATGCCATTGAAGGAACAAGATGGATGCATGGTACCAAGGAGTATTGCGCCGTCATAACATTGGACGTAAAAAATGCTTTTAACTCTGCTTGCTGGTCCCACATTATGCAAGCTTTAGGGAACCTGGATACGCCACCATATCTATTGCGATTAATCGGATACGCGGACGACATTGCGTTGGCAATAGTTGCAAAAGAGCTTCAACAAATAAAGACTATATGTAGTGCGACTGTTCTCAAACTAAAAAACTGGCTCACATCGACAAACCTACAGCTTGCGGGACAAAAAACTGAAGCAGTTTTGATTACAAGCAGGAAAAAAATTGAGAACATTACACTAAGCATAGACGGGCATAACATCAACACCCAACCGTACCTGAAATACCTGGGAGTCATGATTGATTCACGCTTAAACTTTAAAGTGCACATTGAAAAAGCTTGTGAGAAAGCAGCACGGGTAAACACGGCGCTATCTCAAATAATGGCTAACATAGGCGGGCCAAGCCAAAACAGAAGGCTACTACTGGCAAAAGTTACCCAATCCATTGTAATGTATGCTGCACCGGTATGGGGACAAGCGCTAAAATACTAAACATACGGCAAGAGTACGAAATCTCTTTTTCGACTGAGCGCTATTAGAGTCGCAAGCGCTTTTCGCACTGTATCCCATGAAGCTATTGGGGTAATCTCTGGCATAATGCCCCCAGATATAATGGCTCTGGAAAGTAAGAAAATATATGACAAGAGCCGAAGCCTTGGCAGGCCGTTAAAAGCTGAGGAGCGCAAAGAAATCAGACACGAGAGTCTATCTAAATGGCAAAGACGCTGGGATATAACAACCAAAGGGAGATGGACACACCGACTCATTAATGATGTGCAGGCATGGGTTGATAGAAAGCACGGTAGTGTCGACTTTTATATGACGCAATTCCTGACAGGACATGGTTGTTTTAGAGAGTACCTCCATAAATATGGCCATGATGATGGAGTTATATGCTCATTTTGTGCCGAGGCTAATGAAAATGCGGAGCATATTTTCTTTCACTGCCAAAGATATAATAAAGAAAGAGAGTTGTTGGAGAACCAAGTAGCAGAAAGAATAACACCGGACAATGTTGTTCCACATATGCTACAATCAAAAGAAGTTTGGGATGGTATCAAAAATTTGTCAGCGTTCGTACTCAATGATCTGAGACAAATGGAGAGAAGGCGAAAAAGCGAAAGCATAGCAATAGCTGAAATTCCATAGTAGTAGATGTAGTACCTTTTCCTGTAGTAGTAGATGTAGTAACTTTTCCTGTAGTAGTAGATTTAGTAACGTATGGTGGTGCTGTAGGCCCACTTGCTAGATAAATTTATTTGGATGCAGGTAAACTGACGATACCAGACATAGAAACTTACGTTTCTCTGGGATGGACAGAGACATAGTGGGTGGGGGAGTACTGTTATGACAGGGGTGGCTCTCTCATCAGATGACCTAAACAGTGGGTTGGTAACAAGCAGATGCTACTTTCGACGTATTGCATCAGGACAATAACGGACATTGAGCTTAGTGCTCAAACCGCCTCCCGACGAATACTTAACGGTTGTACCGGGGGGATCGGTACTTTGACGGTAGGAGGTTTAGTTCGGGTTAAAGTCCCACACTGACGGGGTTAGGCTTTCGATGCTTCCTCCTCGTAAAAAAAAAAAAAAAAAAAAAAACATAAGTACACATATGAATACGCAACGTTTATGCAGACACTTCTGTACATGTCGATAAAGATAATAACTCCGTTATTATTTATCATTGTTATTTTGCACCCAAATAATAAATTTATTTTATCTCTTTCACAATATGACCCGTCTGAAGCAACACACATGAGCCAACGAAAGGCCGTCGAAAGGATGACCTTTAGCTTCTTCATTGCATTCTCTTTGATCTCCTCTATCTACTGAAATCTCCTTCCACGAAGTGGTAACTTCAACTTGGGAAACTCAGGTGAATACGGTGCTGGCACAATGGTATTTACTTGGTGTTTGGTTAAACAATCCAGCACAATTTGGGCTCGGTGCGATGGCGCGTTACCATCATGCAAAATGCAAGAATTGTTTGCCCACATTTCCAGCCGGCCAGGAAGACACTAATGATCATATGGCGCTAAAAAGTGACAGATGTGTGGCTTACAGTCATACCAACATAAGAAAAAGTATGGGCCGGTTCCCACGTGCGCGGTTCGCTTAAATTAAACATTCCCGGTACTTTTTGATCATAGGTTATGTATAACATATTATACATATAGGTACTAGCGAAAACCCGCCCGTTCCGCTGGTCGTCTTTAAAAAAATCTAGATTAATTAATTAAATTAAGCCGAAAAATACTGTGTGTTTTTTATAAAAACTCTCGCGCATGAAAAATAATGAAAAAAGTTTTGAATGGTAGGAGCAATTAAAAAACGTTTGGTGTGATTTACTTTATTACTTTTTTTTATTGTAATGCTCTTTGGTATACAATATTCTTCGTTTTACCATGCGTTGTTGAATAAATGAACAATACCGATGGCTTACCAACTCTTGAGCATGAAACATAAAGTTGGCCGTGAGAAAAACATGGGTATTCTAAATCAATACCACAAATTGATAAAGTTTGGCCTTGTGACTTATTAATAGTAATCGCGAATGCAAGGTGAACAGGAAATTGAAGACATTTGAATTCAAACGGCATATCCGATGGTATCATTGTTATTCGCGGTATTAAAACGTCTTCACCAGAGTATTTTCCATTCAAAATTGTTGCTTCAATGACGTTTTTCATCAATCTCTTAACTGTTAATCGAGCCATTACATAGTCGTGGTTGATTTATGTTTCTCAACATAATAATCGGTGCTCCTATTTTCAAGTTTAGCATGTGCATAGATGCGCTCCCCTTTACACATAAACAACAACATCAATCGTATGATACATACACTTCGTCGTGTACAAAAAAGCGGAGAAGGAGAAGAGAACTGTTCTATTCCCCTCCGCTTTAACCCAGCTATGTGTTCAGGTGCAGATGACTTTTTTGCGTGAAGACTGATATAAAATAATTTCTATTTACTCTTCTTAAATTTATATAAACTTTTCCAGGCGCAATAAAAAAACTGACATATATTTGCTTCAACCGTATATTTGTGAGTACACAGGTAATACGTAAATGTATGAATGATATAGGTAATATCTCATATTAGCATAACCTTTCTGCAAAAAATTAAGGAAACGATCACCAATCACGCCGGCAATGATACAATGAATTTTTCACTATAACTGACTTCAGATTAACGTTTATATAATAAGCGTATATGTAACATTTAAAAATTTTTTTTAATTTTTAATAAAAAGTGGTCTTCCTCATCCTCTTCCTCTTCCTGTAGCTATTCCTTTTCCTCTTCCATCTCCAGCTCCATCTCCTTTCTTTATCCCGGAAGCGGGCAGTAAAAATTACTTCACTTAAAAGCTTTCGTCAACAGCTTCCTCTGATACCCATATTGTACAAACACATCCAAGGGTACCTTGGTCCACCTTTTCGGCTATATCTCGAGACCCTGGTCACTCAGAGATCTAAAAAATTCTCTGTATTAAAGCACTCATCAGTAGCTTTGATTTGATACCCACAATGTAAAAACACATCCTAGGGTTACCCGGGTCCTCGTTTTGGCCTTCGGCAGCACCTCCTGGTGGCGAGTGGAATCAATAAGCATATTATACTAACCTTCACCGTAGAAAAATATATATATATACCAAATTTCATAATAATCGGCCCAGACACACACGACCAAAATGTATTCAATTCTAATGAATGCTATGTGCGGTACAAAAAATACGTGCGGCAAATAGCAAAAACACACTCACTTAACCGACGCACCGCACACACACGCGTTATCGGATTTCAACCAAACTTCACAGAAACCTTTGCCAAAGAACACCAACAATGTGTGAAACTTTCATCATTTTCCTTATACGCGTTGCTGAGATTACCCCGGACAAATGCACACTTTTTTTCGGCTTAATTTTTATATATTACATATAGGTATATATAATTCGCGCGTACACCCTCTTTGGGTGTTTGGACGAGCTCGTCCTCCTATTTGAGGTGTTCGTCTTGATGTTGTTCCACAAATAGAGGGACCTGCAGTTTCAAGCCGACTCCGAACGGCAGATATTTTTTATGAGGAACTTTTTCATGGCAGAAATGCCCTCGGAGGTTTGCCGTTGCCTGCCCAGGGGCGACCGCTTTTAGAAAAAAACTCTTTCTTAATTTTGATCTTTCACCGAGATTCGAACCGACGTTCTCTCTCTGAATTCCGAATGGAAGTCACGCACCAACTCATTCGGTCACGGCGGCCGGAATAACATAATGTATAACATATTACATTACGAAAATAATTTGAAAGTAAGTAACTTTTTTTGGTTTTCGATATTAAACGTTGGTATAATTACTTTAGAAGGTTTTGAAATTTTCAATTCATACATATGTATGTATGCCCACATATATATAAATATTCCCTGAGAGTTTTATTTTCACAAATGTATCATTTCTCGATAAAAAAAAAATCCTGCAATTCTAGGCTCCCGTGGAGAAGAGAAATTCGAACTTCAAAAGAGCTGAGATCTGCACTATTGCCAGTTTCAAGCCATGTGAATTGTGTGGAAATTTCAATTTCTTCAAATTAAGTTAAAAAAAAAGAAAATGGAAATAAAGGTATCATATTAAACATTGCATATTAATATTTTTATTAAAGTTTTTATTATTATTTTAACTAAAAAAGTTCAGTTAACATTGTTATTCTTTCACCAAGTGAAGCTAAGTCCTTCTCCACCTGATCTTTCCAACGCAAAGAAGGCCTTCCTCTTCCTCTGCTACCACTGAGCGTTTGTATCCATTCGGGCGACATGACCCAATCAGTGTAGCTGCTGGATCTTTACTCGCTGCGCTATGTCTATGTCGTCGTAAAGCTCATACAGCTCATCGTTCTATCACCTGCGATATTCGCCGTTGCCAACGTGCAAAGGTCCAAAATGCTTCCGCAGAATCTTTCTCTCAAACACTCCAACCGTCGCTTCATAGAGTGCTGTCATCGTCCACGCTTCTGCGCTATACGTAACGACGGGCATTATGAAAGCCTTGTAGAGTGTTAGTTTTGTTCGTCGAGAGAGGACTTTACTACTCAGTTTCATACATAGTCCAAAGTAGCACTTGCTGGAAAGAGCGATACTACGATGGATTTCCAGGCAGACATTGTTATCGGTGTTAATGCTGGTTTCTAAGTATACGAAGTCTTTTACAACCTCGAAATTATAACCGTCAACAGTGACGTGGGTGCCGACACGCGAGTACGACGACTGTTTGTTTGATAATAGGAGGTACTCCGTTTTGCCCGCGTTCACCACCAGACCCACTCGCTTTGTCCCTTTATCCAGTTTGGAGAAGGCAGAACTAACCTCGCGCTTATTAAGGCCGATCATATCAATATCATGGGCATACGTCAACGGTTGTACGCTCTTATGAAAAATTGTGCTGAGCGATTTAGTTCTGCGGCTCGCACGATACTCTCCAACATCAGGTTAGAGGAGTCACACGACACCAAATTCCCCTGTCAGAAACCTCGTTTGGTATCTAACGGCTCTGAGAGGTCCTTCCCAATTCTGACGGCGCTGCTCGTATTGAGCAACGTAATCTTGCATAGCTGTATAAGTTTTGTGGGTATACCAAATTCAGACATCGCGGCATATAGGTAACTCCTTTTCATTCTGTTGAATGCAGCTTTGCAATCAATGAAACTGTGGTGTGTGTTGATCCTTCTTTCATGAGTATTTTCCAAAACTTGGCGTATGGTGAATATTTGGTCGATTATGGACTTTCCAGGTCTAAAGCAACACTGATAAGCTCCAATCAGTTGGTTGACGGTGGGCTTCAGCGTTTCACACAATAGGCTCGCAAGAACCTTATACGCGGTATTTAGAAGACTAATCCCGCTTTATTTGGATCAGATTGCAAGATCGCCCTTCTTATGGATTGGGCAGAGCACACTTAAGTTCCAATCGGCAGGCATACTCTCATCCGACCATATTTTGCATGGAAGCTGATGCAAGCACTTTGCCAGCTCTTCGCCGCCACGTTTGAAAAGCTCAGCTGACAGTCCGTCGGCGCTCGTGGCTTTGTTGTTCTTTAGCTGCGTTATCGCCATTCTCACCTCGTCATGGTCGGGTAGCGGAACGACAATTCCGTCGTCAACGATTGGGGTATCGGGATCTTCACATTCTCTGTGACATGCGCAGCTTTCACTGTTTAGCAGTCACCAGATCGTAGTCTTTGCTCTTACAAGAAAACGCCTCGGTCTTAGAAACTTCTGTAAGCTGCCGAACTTTCTGGTAGAATATTCGGGAGTTGTCCATATTTGCATCTCAAGCTCCTCGCACTCCCTTATTTCGGCCACTCGTTTTTTCTGTCTCATAATGTGTCTCTGTTCCTTTTTCAGCTCCCGGTAACGATACCACATGCTCGCGTTGCTCCTGAACGCAGAGATGCTCTATTGCCAGCATCCTTTCCTTCTGTGGCAGCATGACATTCCTCGTACGTACATCTAATACACTAGAATCGTGTCTTCCATCTATCACAACATGATCGATCTAGTTTCTTGTTTTTCGATCAGGAGTCAGCCAGGTAGCTTGGTGTATCTTTTTATGCTTTAATTTGGTGCTGCAGACTACCATGTTTCGGGCCTCGGTGAAGTCGATCAGCCTCTGCCCGTTACCGGATGTTTCGTTGTGCAGGCTGCAATTTTTATGTTGTGGCGGAGGCAATGCTCTTCGTTCTAGACGTTCATAAAATAAATCTTGGTTCGCATCGTCCTTCTCTTCCGTCTTGGCATGGGCGCAAATTAGCGAGATGTTCAAAAACGGGCTTTGATGCGGATTGTTGCGAGACGCTCGTTAACCGGAGTGAATGACAGTACTTGGCGACGAAGTCTCTCTCCCACAACAAATCCGACACCGAAATTGCGCTCCTTTATATAGCAGCTGCACTAGACGTTGCAAGGCCCAACGGGTTTCTTGGCTTGTCCCGTCCAGCGCATTTCTGGAATAGCATATTGGGAGGTCTCATCCGAAGCTTTTTTAACCTTTTTTATTAGGGGGGATTTTTAAGTGGTTGGTCCCAGACCTAGCACACAACCAGCTATCCTGGAATGCTTCGCCCTCTCATATTAGCTCACTCGGGAACGGGTGGTCGGAAGCTACCCAGAGGATACTTGGGCTAATCCCGGGAGTTGTGAGCTGGTTGAACCATATGCAGAAAAATCGTGCTGTCCACTCCCAAGTGAATGGCGATCAGTAAATTTCCCCACTTGCGTGGAACCATCCTCCTTTTCTTGTACACTCTTCTAAAAAAGAAAATGATAGCTGGCTACATAGTTAAACGTCGGCCGCCATAGCCGAATGGTTTGGTGTGTGACTGCCATTTGGAAGGCGTAGGTTCGAGTCTCCGTGAAACAGCAAAATGAAGAAAACGTTTTTCTATAGGACTATGAATAAGTTCGTGCGGTTTTTTTTCGAAATTTGAAACTTTATTGACGTAAAATGGTTACAAATTTAATATTCAAAATATTGTCCATCGCTTACTACTACTTTTTCCCATCTTTCTGGCAATTCACGGATTCCCTTTGTGAAAAATTCGGTCGGTTTTGCCGCAATCCACGAATCGATCCATTTTTTGACTTCATCGTAATTACGGAAGTGCTGGTCAGCCAGGCCATGTTGCATCGATCGGAAGAGATAGTAATCGGATGGCGCAAGGTCTGGACTATACGGCGGGTGGGGTAGGACATCCCATTTGAGCGTTTCTAAGTATGTTTTGACCACTTGTGCAACATGTGGCCGAGCATTGTCATGTTGCAAAATAACTTTGTCGTGTCTATCGGCGTATTGCGGCCGTTTTTCTCGCAGTGCTCGGCTCAAACGCATCAATTGTCGTCGGTAGACATCCCCCGTAATCGTTTCATTCGGTTTCAGTAGCTCATAATACACAACACCCAGCTGGTCCCACCAGATACACAGCATAACCTTCAGGCCATGAATATTCTGCGCCGACGTCGATGTTGAAGCATGGTCAGGGTATCCATACGTTGCCCGACGTTTTGGATTGTCGTAATGGACCCACTTTTCATCGCCAGTCACAATTCGATGCAAAAAACCCTTTCTTTTGTGCCGTTGAAGCAGTTGTTCGCATGCCATAAAACGGCGTTCAACGTCTCTTGGCTTCAATTCATACGGCACCCAATGGCCTACCTTTCGGATCATTCCCATGGCTTTTAAACGTTTGGAAATGGTTGATTGATCAACTCCCAAAGTTTTTGCAACCTCTTCTTGCGTTTGAGCCGGATCTTGATCGAGCAATTCCTCCAATTCGGTATCCATGAACTTTGGCGGCGCACCCTCGCGTTCTTCGTCTTCCAAGCCAAAATCACCACTTTTAAAGCGTGCAAACCACTTTTGGCACGTTCGCTCAGATAGAGCATGCTCACCATAAACTTCCACCAAGATACGATGACTTTCGGCTGCTTTTTTCTTCATATTAAAATAATGAAGAAGAATTCCCCGCAAAAACACATTATTTGGCACGAAATTCGACATTTTCAAGTGTGGTAAAAATATTGTTGTTTACGCTTCAAATAAAAAACTTATACTGACGTTTGTGCCTTACGACAGTAGCTCTCCAATGAATGTTTGGAAATGTGGATCGATGGAATAATAATCAAGTTACGCCATCTGTTGTAAAACCGCACGAACTTATAAATAGACCATTAATAGCGGTAGCCCCTAGACAATGGCAAGCCTCCTAGTGTATTTCTGTCTTGAAAAAGCTCCTCATAAAAAATATCTGCCATTCGGGGTTGGCTTAAAACGTTAGGTCCACCCATTTGTGGAAAAACATAAAGATGCACGCCACAACTAGGGGTAGGAGCTCGGCCAAATACCCAAAAAGGGGTAAGGACCAATTATTATTTATAATTATAATTATATGTATATACGAGTTCACAGTTCTTAAGCTTTCTGCATAAGAATATTTGAAATTATTTTTCAGCATTTTTATATAGAGCTATGGAGTTACTTGGGATCTGCTTACGAACCTTAGTGAAATAGTAAAATTTCCACATCTGGATCAACGAAAATCCACCGAAAATGCATCAATTGCTTACACACGCCCGACATATAACTATTTAATAAGGATTTAAGAATGTAGTATGGTTTTATTTCTGCAAAGACGTGCTCTGTCAAAAACGAACATGGGCGATGATAGTAAACTTTTTGCTGCCTAGGGTGAATGGGACTGTATCTAATAGAAAAGAGATGGTTTCAACAAGATGGTAAACATTGATTTTATTGTATGAAAAGCTCGAGGGCTTCGTCATCTTTTATATCAACGACTTCACTGGCAACCGAGTTCACTTTTTGTGAGAAACCTCTGGCCCATGCAAACAAATCAGAAAGGACTGACTGCCATCCTGAAGATGGTGGCTTAAGGAATTGAGCCAGATTTGTGCGAAGGTGTTATCCGAAAGTGGTGTGTCATGGTACAGCAGCAAGGCCCAACCCCTGTGAGTTGTAAATCGTGGGAACACCTCGGTCACACCATTGACCACTGTAAAAATTCACCTGCTTGTGACCTTTGCAATTTAATACCGCGTGTACTAGCACTATGTTTGCTCACATATTGTGTTAACTGTTAACACACCAATTCATCGAAAGTATGCAAAAATTCTTCAACAAATCAATACAAAATGTTGATGCCAAAGAGCAATAATGGTATAAATTTCTCAGCCAACATAGCAGCAGCAACGAATAACGACAGAGAAGCAAGCGCTTCCAACAACGCAAATATGGTAAATAGAATATTTCAACAACAACGAAAATTTAATATTCTGATATTGTAAATAAAATACGTACATCAATGACAATAAAATAACTCTAGCACCTACACTTACTACATCTAAAGTTAATCACCATGAAGATATCTGGTTAGGTCTAACAACATAATTTCATTCCACATCTCTATTCTCGAATAATTTCTCTTCTTCCTGTTCTAGAATTACACTAATGATCAATTTCTCCGATAGTTTGCAGTAGTACAATGGAATATTAAAGGACTTTACTTTTGCGAATTGAATACCTTAATTAAAGAGCGCACCCTAGAAAAGTCCCATTCCATATTCCAAAAATGCAAATAAATGTACATTCTGTCAAAAAAATATCGTGAATTGTTAATTTAAAAAGCGCGCAATATATATTTATATGTCTAAGTTTTTTGCTCAACTCGTTCGAAGAGAGTTGAATTTCTTTCGAAAAATGGTTGTATGGGTTTGTCTAAGGCCTTTCTGCACTGCGACCAGATTGATCTATTGTGCGCCCCTAATTACTTAACTATAATTATTTAGTATACCGGGGAATCGAACCAGCTCCTTAGAAGGGAGCAATTGTACTATAGGTCTTCCTCCCCTAGTAGGTACGAGCCCAGGATTCTGTCTCTCCTGTGGCCTAATGCTTTACAGTTGGTGATTAAGTGTTTTATAACCTTCTCTTCATCACAGCAGAACCTGCAAGATGTTGTACTAGATAACCCTATTGTGTTAAAGTGTTTATTACAGGCAAAATAACCTGCAACTGCTCCACAGAATAGTCTGAGGCCCATTTTATCTAGGGTTAGAGCACATTTTGTTTTGTTGGCATTGAAGTTCAAACACTTTTTGGAGTGATTAAGGCCGCTTGTGCCGTTCCAGTGTTCCCTGGTTTTAGTTCGGATCCTTTTTCTGGTTTCCTGTTTTATATTATTTTTGTTAAAGCCGAAAAATGGGGTTGGTCCAAAAAATAGCCCCTTCTGCCCCTTTTTTGGCATAAAAGTCTGCCTTCTCGATTTATTCGTGTCCTTCATGTCCTGTCAGTGAGACCTGATTATGAGTGGCCAGTTTGTTGAGTGCATTGTTACCCTCTATTAGAATTATTGACTAGAATGTTAAGCTATTCAAGGATTTGAGAACCGATTGGGTGTCCGAGAGTATTTTAATTTTTACTCTCTCGAACCTTCTTTTGGATATGATTTCCATTGTTTCCATTATGGCGAAAAGCTCCGCATGAAAATCGTGGTATCTGTACTTAGTGTTAGGGATTTGTGTGTTCCTACTCCTTGGAACGTTTTGGAACCATCTATGTAACATGCGTGTGAATCATCATTTAGCCATGTTGGGTAAGTGTTCCACTCTTCCCTCGACGGGAAGATAACCTTGTATCTCTTAATAAAATTGAGTACGGGTTCCGTACATGGGAGCCCTGCTCAAGATATTAAGGAGTCCAGTTTAAGTTTTTCTTTCATATGAAAAGAGAGTGCTTTCATAGTTGCTTCCTCTTGTATTGCTAAAAGTACCGGTGGTAAATTTAAAAGTGCTACCATACCAGCAGTTGGGGTAGTTCTATTGGCCCCTATTATACTTAGGCACGCCAGCCTTTATAGTTTAAACAGTTTTGATGTAGCAGTAGTTTGATTTGTTTTAACCCACCATACCAAAGCCCCATATAGTACGATAGGTCTTACCATTTGGGTGTAGATCCAGAAGGTCATTTTAGGGTTCAGACCCTAAGATTTACCCAAGATTTCTTTTGTTGTCCAAAGACTTTTCGTAGCCTTTTTTATCCCTGAGTTGATGTGGGCCTCCCAAGAGAGATTTTTATCCGAGATAATTCCTAGATATTTAAATCTTCCTGTAGAGGTACCTCTATTCCATATATTCCCAGGGTCGGAATTAGAATCCTTATAACCCTTTTCCAGGTAAATAGGATAATAGTGGTTTTGGAAGGAATGATTAATAATCCCTCTTTTCTATACCACTCCCAGGTTATATTTAAGGCATCCTGCATTAAGACCGTTATGATCCTTTCGTGGTTGCCTTTAAATACTACAGAAATATCATCCGCATACCCTATTGTTTTATACCCTTTATTGTTAAGGGCCAGGATAGACCAAAGCAATGGCGATAGTACTACGGTATTCCCTTGGTCAGTGATTTTTTTATTTTTGCCTTGGCTCGGACATGAGTTCCTGTTTGACTTCCTCAGTTCCTTGTTGTATGGGTTTTCCTATGCTCATACCATGTTTAATATTTCTTTGCGTCGTTGAATTTTGATCTTGCTAGTTGACGCAATTTGCAAGTTCTTTGTTTCACCAAGAAATTCTCTTTATTGAGGTTTTTGTCTTGAGTGGAGTCAGTCAGGTTTACAACTGATGCATCCAATTCCTCTGTCGATTTTATAGGAACCATGCTTTTGGTTAGTTTGGATTCAAGGCTCTTTGAGTATTTGCTCCAGTTGGTAGCTTTGGGACGTCTGTAAAGCATTACGCTCTTAACTGGGCTTTTGATTTTAAAAATAATATGTGTATGATCAGATTTTGAGTCCTCATCGGAGACTCTCCAGCTGGTGATCATATCAAGAGAGCGGTTAAGTGTGAGTGTGAAGTCACTTGTCATATAGCATTTGCAAAGGTCGGCTTTTTACCCTTGTTTACAATAGCTCGATTTGTTTGTATTAAGGACTCTAGGAGTAACTCACCTCTTTTATTTGTGTCTGTACTCCCCCAGGTTGTGTTGAGTGTATTTGCTTCACACCCAATAATTAATATCTTGGTGTGTGCCTTACAGTAGTTCACTAAGCCTATGATAGTTGGCGGTAGTACTACGTCGGCATCCCCTAGGCTGAGGCAATAACGACTTCTTGTTTCTTTCCATTTAAGTTCGCTTCGACTTGTACCGTTGCCGTGTCGCCATCCATAAATTCATTAAATGGGTAATGTTTTATGTTGGTGTCTATAATAAGCGCAGCCCTTGGATTGACTACACCAACGTCATAGATTACCTTTGTGTTTTGTACTGTGCCATTGATATGACCTCTGTTTAACCAGGGCTCCCGTACGAGTATAAGCCCTAAGTTGAAGTTTCCCCTAGCAAATCTCATACTAAGTTTGGCCGATGCGGCCTTAGCGTGATGGAAATTTGCCTGGATACACTTCATATATTTGCTATTGGGTTAGGGATGGATGGAGTGCTTTCTCCTCTGCATCCAACTCTACAGCTTCCATTTTGCCCGCCAATGCATCAGCATTGACGGGTGCAGCCTTCAGCTTGAGAGTCACTTGACTGAAACGGTAGTTGACCATTTTCTTGTACTCCATCAAGCTGGCTGCTGATATCTGGTCCACTGCTAGGATCAGTGTTATGCTTGCGCCTTTTTCAACTCTTCTTAGATGTGGTAGCGCTGTTTGCTGCTTGTTTTGTAGCTGCTGATATTGCTGCGGCCGTTTATCATCTTTCGCACGCTTCTTCAGGGTGGCCTCTGACCTGGCTTAATGTCATCTGTCTTCCTTGCGGGCATGGGGAGCAGAGCTTTGACATATGCCTTTTCTCTGCTGAGCCCAAGGAGGTAACTGAGCCTCTTTTTGATTGCCCTGCTCAGTTTTTATGTTGTTCGGCTGTATCTGTGCCGATGGTGTGTTGTTTAGGTGTATAAGCTGTTGAGGATCACACATTAGTTGTTTGTCTGGAAGTTATGTGACGTTTGAGAGAGAATGTGAGTAGAAAACGGCCCAATTTGTGGAAAGAAAACTCATGGATCTTGCACCATGACAACGCGCCGTCTGACAGGTTCATATTGTGAACACATTTTGGGCCAAAAACTCGACAAATATCATCGAAAAATCACCGCATTCACCGGATTTAGCCCCCTGAGACTTTTCCCGACTCTAAAATTGCCACTCCGCGGACGCCGCTTTGCGTCGATAGTGGCCATTAGGGAGAATTCGCTGAAGGAGCTGAAGAAGATCTCTTCAGACGCGTTTAAACGGTGTTTTGATGAACGGACTAATCGTTGGCATATGTGTATTGCTTCGAATAGAGCCTTTTTTGAAGGCGACAAAGTAAATTTTGATGATTAAACAACTAGTTGCGTTTTATTGAACAATTCCCGGTACTTTTTTGACAGAATACACATATGTCTCTAATCATTACCATGTATCTGAACATTACCACGGTGCCTTTCTTCTGGCTGCAAATGGCTGAGATGTTACGACTTTCTTTGCGCCATAGCGCTGCATTCAAGGAGCAAGTGCATTGGTGTCTCCTGGGACTGGTCGTAGAAACGACAGGAGTCTGTGGACCATATCCTAATCATGTGCAGATGAATACGCAGTCTGCACTGACCTGTAGGAATGTAGTGCGCATTCTCAGTTTGTTTCAGAGTTGTGAGGTTTTAAATCACTTATGGTTGGTTGTAATGCGTCCGCTAATTCGGTCCCAGTTATACCCCTGTGTCTTGGGACACAAATTAGCCGGATGCTATTGTGCGTTGCTAACAGATTCAGTTACTCGATACACTCACGGACCAGTGAGGACTTAATCTGTCGGGATGACAAAGCCTCGAGTGCCGCCTGACTGTCGTTCAGAATTGCAATTCGCTCAATCCGGAAGTTCCTGTCTAAGTTAATCTTTGCACATAGACTATATGCCCTTTGCTTGGAAGATGCTTAGAAAACTATCCACCGGTACGGAACGCTTGGTTCCGGAGGCACATATTATATCGGCAATGCCTCATGGTGTCTGCGAGAAATCTGTATACCAGTGCAGGGCACACTCCAGAAGAGCAATCCAGTTCAATTCGGACCTTGTTCTCGATTTTGATGACTTTAGTGATATAATCTCTGAGTACCTAGGTTAGTGAGTGCTGCAGACTCAGCAATTCAATTTTCTTAGAAGACGTCACTTTTCCTTTAGCGAAACTTACCCTACGCACACGCATGCTAAGCGCTGAAGCTTAGTTAGCGCTGCCCACTCTATCGGAAGAGTGGCTTTCGATACACAGGCTACGGCTCCACATATCATCATTGGCCTTATTATCATGATGTAGTATATCCATATAGGGATTCTTGGGCTACAACCCCAGGATTTTTCTGCCTGAAAGTTGCGGATGATGAGAGCCTTTGTTGCTTCAGCGAAGGTTACGCCAGCATGCCTTTTCCAGTTAAGCTTCAGAACAAGGCCAAGATACTTATCTTCGCTGACCAGTGTAAAAGCACCCCATCTACGCTAACCTCCCTCATTTCTTTTCTTCGTGAAGGGAATGATGGCTGCTTTAGACCGGTTTATATCCAGACCCACCCCAAAGAGTGTTCTCATAATTGCTTATCGCTGTAATTGCAACGTCAGCCGCGTATCCTTGACAGCGGATTCCGTTGTTGCTGCTGCGCTAACAGCTATCGGCAGGAAGTGCGAGGTGCCCACGTGTTCAGGAGGCCAACTAAATAGCGATCCCTGCAAGCAGCTCTGTTGTGACAAACGAGTGCTGAGCTTAGATTAGATATGGCTATTCTATAGGAGCAACATGAAAACACACATTCGCATAATTGGACTGCAGATGAAACCAGTATGGGGCAATATTGTCGTTTGGTAGAAATATGCCCCACACGAAGATGGTTCGAGCTAAAAAGGATTTCCGCGGGTAAAGATGGAAGGAAAATATATTTGTTTAGTTAGTATGTTTCATCCAGTCTGAGCGAAGATCAGTTTGAGCGTATGATGACGGTGCCGGTGGAAGAAGCAACCGGGAATCATCGCTTGCGAACAGCTGGAGATTTCAACCCATGTCCAACGACTTGGGGAGATTCTCGTAAAAAAAGACGAGAAAAATCCTCCTTGTAAAAGGAAATGGCAAAACTATCATTGCAGCACTTGCCCGCCGTGGTCCCTAATCAATGCCAATACACATAGTGACCATAACGCGTATGTGCCAAGGTCACGGGGTTGAAGCAAACAAAGTTTTGATGAATCAGTTTTCAACATCGTATGGAACGAGACAGCAATACCGCAAATGTCAGCCAGGTAACGGCAGCCATAGCAAATGCGTGTGATGCTTCTATGCCCAGGCGCTACAATGGAACAACAAGGAAACCTGCGTACTGGTGGAACGACAACACTGCGACAGCCCGAAAAGAGTGTATTAAAGCGTGTAGAAAAGTAAAAACAGCCCGCCATCGGCCAACAGTGGCGTCACTGAGGGCAGAACTCAGGAAGTTCATATCAGCTTTCAAAGCGGCGGTAAAAGCTAGTATACGGGAATGTTTCAAGAAGCTGAGGGACGACGCAGAAGAGGACCCCTGAGAAAAAGCATATAAGTCGGTGATGAAGACAGTTAAAGGTCCGAGAGCACAACAACCAATATGCCCGACGCTCCTGGTCTCGACCGTTACCACATTTTTTCCTATCAGGAGGCATTCACGTATGATATCGCCGATGATCATCAACCCCATGGAGGTCCTAGCGCCATTAGATCGCATTAAAGACTATAAAGCCCCGGAACTGGATGCAGTACTCAACAATGCCTTAAAAACGGCTATCTAAGTGAGGCCAAACGTTTTCACCACCTCGCTTCGCAATTGCCTGCAGGAAGGCGTATTTCCCGACAATTGGTGCTAGGAGAGAAAACTCCCAACCCGTTTGATTTTCGAAAAGCGCGCTCGACAGTGGACGCCATAAGTATGGTAATGAGCATTGCACAAGAAGCCACAATATGAAGAAGTTAGTAACAGCTGTGCGATTGTAACACTAGACATAAAAAATGCATGAAACTCTGCGAAATGGAGCCAGAGCGCACTGGCAGCATTTAAAGTTCCGGCGTACACACAGTGCATTATTGGCGACTATTTCAACAATAAGCTGTTGCTTTAACACTACAAAACACACCCGGGTACAAATGTATCCACTTCAACTTTGAAGTGTTGTAACTTTTGAACCGCTATACCTCTATACCGCTAACTTCGGATCTTGGAAGATTATTTAGTTTTGAGTTCAAATTCAAAATTTGAACCAGATCGGACCATTGGTTCAGGAGCTACAGCTTTCCAAACACATTTTTTTTTTTTTTTTTTTTTTCCCCATTTATTTTATACATCTGTCCTTTGACATTAAGTATGTTGTTTAACAATTTGGTCAGGATTTATATACATCGCTTAATGGCCAGTGTCAAAAAGCGATAAAATTAAAATAAACGAAATAATAGCAATTAAATAATATACAATAATACAATACAAGTTTCACTTTACATGATTACATTTCACAACTATTTTTAATTTTTTTTTTTTTTTTTTTTTTACATATTTATGGTTTTTTTAGCATTTATCATACTAGGTCGCTTGGTCGGGTTCTCTTTAAACGCCTTTTCCCGTTTCTTTCCCTTTCAAGAAGTTTGCTGATTTCTGCATTACTGTGTGTGTGTATTTTTTCAAAGTGCCTTGTTGTTATCTTTTTGATTTCTTCGTCTACTCTTGCTATATTAAAAGTCCTGTGGATGTCATCATTTTTCGTGTACCTGTCAGACATAGTCAAAATTCGAAGAATCTTTGATTGCTGTCGTTGGATTTTTTCTATATGAGTTTTTTTAGCCGTTCCCCACACCTGTAGTCCATATAGCCAGATTGGTTTAATCATGGCTTTGTACAATAATAGCTTGTTTTGTATAATAAGTCTGGATTTTGTGCTGACTAACCAATGAAGTTGTCGAAGTTTTTCTTTTATTTGTTTAACCTTTTGCTTTATGTGGTGATTCCAATTTAGTTTCGAGTCCAAATGTATTCCAAGGTATTTAGTAGTTGGTTTAATTGAAATTGCTTTGCCATTTATATTTATTGGAACTGCAGTAAATTTTGTTTTGGTAGTAAATATAACCTGTACGGTTTTGTCTTCATTTATTTTTAGGCACCAATTATCAAACCATTCCTTAACTGCGTTTGTATATCGCTGCAGTTTTTCAGTCTGATGCTAATAGTATTGTATCGTCTGCGAACGTAGCAATTGAAGAATTAGTTTCGTCAGGAGGTGGTATATCTGCGGTGAATAAAACATATAGTAGAGGGCCAAGAACGCTTCCTTGCGGAACTCCAGCAGTTATTTGATGAATATCTGAACATTGATTGTCATATTTAATATAGAAGCTTCGGTCGGTTAGATAGCTTTTTATGATGAGATAGTAGTCAAAAGGTAGCATTCTTTTTATTTTGTGGAGTAAGCCTTCATGCCATACTTTGTCAAACGCTTTAGCTACGTCCAAAAATACTGCGGCACAGTATCGATTGTTTTCAAGGTCTGATTGGATTTTATTTGTAATTCTATGGATCTGTTGAATAGTCGAATGTTTTTTTCTAAATCCAAATTGATGATCCGGTATTATACGTTTTTGGTCTAGAAGTTGGCTTATCCGATCATGCAGTAATTTTTCAGCAATTTTAGATATTGTCGGTAATAAGCTTATTGGTCTATATGATGACACGGTAGTTGGATCTTTACCCGGTTTTGGCAGTGCAATAATCTCTGCCACTTTCCAGAGCTTCGGAAAGTATTGTAAGCGAAACATTGCATTAAAAACGTTTCGCAAGTATACATATGCCTTGGTTGGTAGCTCCGCTAATGCTTTTCCTGTTATCATGTCATATCCGGGAGCTTTTTTATGTTTTATTCCTTTTTTGATGCAAGCTATTATTTCGTGTGTATTCGTCCTTTTTATTTTTGTAAAATCATAGCGGAAGTTGTTTTTGGTTGTTGATTTTCTTTTCTTCGTCATTTGATAGAACTTTTTCGAAGTAATTTGCCAATGTTTTCGCTTTTTCCTCTTTTGTAACAGCCCATGAATTGTCATCTTTTTTTAGTGGTGGTTGATGTTTTATTTGAGTTTTTAATTTTTTAGTACATTTCCATAAAGGGTAGTTTGTATCTTGATAGGGAGTCAGATTCTTCAAATAGTTTTCGATTTCTTTGTTATTTCTCTTATTTAAGGTATCCTTAAGAATTTTTGTAGCTAAGTTTAGTTTTCTCTTGTCGTCAGGTGATCTAGTTTTTTGCCATCTTTTTCTTAACTTTCTTTTTTCTATAATTTGCTTTTTAATAGTAATGTCAGTTGTTGGTGTATTTGTTCTATTTGCTTGCTTTGGTGCCGATCTGGTCCCTGCTTCTAGTACTACGTCATTAAAATGGATAATGGCATGTTCAATGTCAAGTTGCGTTTTTAATATCACATTTGGTATAAGTTGATCGTCAATATGGTGGCGGAATTTTTCCCAGTTGGTTCTGTCATTAAGTATGCGAAAAGATGTATCTATAGATTTTATATGACTTACATATTCAAGTAATATCGGCGAGTGGTCAGAAGAAAGTTCATAGCACGACTGAATTGTCAATTGGTTATGGCTTATGTTTTTGGTTATGCAGAAATCGATCAAGTCTGGAATTTTCTTTACGTCAGTTGGCCAATAGGTAGGTTCTCCGGTACTTATAAATCTGCAATTGTTTTTGTTAATTGCGTTAATAAGAATACGCCCCTTTTTGTTGGTGAGTCTTGAGCCCCAATCAATGTGTTTTGCATTGAGATCTCCAGCTGCAATAAATCTATTGTTAAGCGTCTTTATGTATTTGTCATATTGATCCGAGTTTATTATGTGTCTAGGTGGACAGAATATGGAGGAGATAGATACTGGTCCATTTTTGTCATAGATTTGTTCTGTCGTGGATTGAAGATAAGGCGTCGAATATTGGAGTTGTTCATTGTGCGTTATGCTTGATTTAATAATTATAGCAGTCCCTCCGTGGGCTCTTCCATCGGGGTGGTTTGTCACATACACTTTGTATTTAGGAAATTTCAGAAGACTTTTATCAGTGAAGTGTGTTTCTGCAATCAATGCTATGTCAATATCTTTTTCAACTAAAAATTGTTTCAGTTCTAAATAGTGCTGTGTTAGTCCATTTGCATTCCAAATTAGAATTTTAATTTGTTCACTTTTGTCCATTCATATTCTTTAAAAGCATTGTAATTATATTCATCATATTTGCCATTTGGTTGACTAGGGATTTTACCATGTCTTTAAGCTCTTCAATATCGTTGTTTTTTTCAGATCTTTTAATCAGTTCCTGCTCTGCTTTGTGTTCCCTTGAAGAAGATGCTACATCAGCATAGCTTACTCCGGGAATTATGTTTGTTACGGCTGTTGTTATTGGTGTATTATTTTTATTTGTATTTAATGTTGGTTCTTTATTACGCAGAGGTGGAAATCTTTGCATTTTAAGTGCTTTATAAATTTCGCATCCTTTGTAGTTGGCGGTATGCTTACCTCCACATAAAGCGCATTTAACTTCCTTTATTTGGTTTTTGCATTCCATTGTAAGATGTCTACCAGCGCATTTCACGCAAACTGGATCCCTTGTACAATAATTTTTTGTGTGCCCATATTTCTGGCATTTCGTGCACTGTGAAATGGTGAGGTGCTTCAAAAATGACTATGCAGTTCATTAGCTTGTTTATATTGTAAATGTCTTTGTTGTTATCACTTGCTTGTAGTTCGATGAAAAATAATGGTAGTGGTTTTTTTGTTGATCTTTGTATTATATTAGTAATGTTAAGTACTTTGTGGCCTTTTTCGTTTAGTTCTTTTTTAATTTCTTCTTGGTCTGTAGAGTGGTGCATATTTCGTAAGACTACTTTAAATCCTCTTTCACTTTTTGGCCTAAATGTATACAGCTTCGTACCTTTTTCTTTTAGCATGTGGTGTAATCTGTTATATATTTCTAAATTTTCTGCTTGAACGCGAACTTCATTATTTGCTAAAATTTTTAGAGTGAAGCTGTTATTTGCTATTTCATTTAAATCACTCTTTAATGTTTTTATGCATTCTACACCTTGGACATATATTGGCGGTGGCTTATTATTTTTTTCTTTTTCGTCTTTGTTTAAATTTTGTGACAGTGAATCTTTAAATTGCCCACTGTTTGCAGTTTGAGTAATTTCTTCTCCATCATCCACATCTAAAGCTGCGAATTTGTTTGCAGAAGAAGTTCCACTCAGCCAGTAGTTTGGCAGTTTACTTTGATTGAGGGTTGATGTTGCTTTTATTTTTTTGTTACTAGCAGTCAATGTTAAGACCTTTGTGGGTGAGTTTCGTGCTCTTTTAACCACAGGTTGCTTTTTTAGTGCAGCTGATTGTGTAGACGCTGACAAATGGGTCGCTAGCAGTAGTTCTGTAGATGCAGTTGTTGTTGTTGTAGAATTTAAGGAGATGGTTGAACAAGTTGTAGATGTATTTGTAGTCGTAGTTGTAGGCATACCTGTTGTGCTCACGCATGATGCAGAGAATACGGGACTGTTGATATGAGAACTTATGCTCTCTGCGCTCCATGGCGATAATGTAGAGCGCATATTGTTGTTGCAGCTAATGGGAGCTGCCTGTGTTGTCCCGTTTGCGTTTGATCCGCTCTGTGCTAAATTCGTGCGCGGCATTGAGAAGGAGTTTTTGGTATGTAGCGGCATTTTTTGCGGAGTAAGAGCTTTCGTCTCACTTTTGGATTCTGTTCTCTCCCAAGGGGGAGAACGTAACACACTCATATTTATTTTTATTTATTTTGCCAGCTGCTTTGCTTGGTTTTAGTTTTTTTTTTTTAATTAAAATGTTTGTTTGCTTATCGAGTTTGATAATGCACTTTGCACTTTCTATGCAGTTTGCTATGAGTCCTATCTCTTGTTAGCAATAATACACTTTGAGTTTGTTGAGAAAACTTTTATTAACACGGATCGACAGTAAAACACGTCCGATACGCACAGTATAAAAATGACAACCAAACACATTATATACGTAAACACACACCCGGGATACGTTTGTACCCCAATAGTAAAAATCCTCATAATAATCAAAAAAAAACATTTTTAATATTATTTTTTTTATTTGAAAAATTAAAAATATTTATTTCACACATTATATTATTGACTTTTATTATAAAAATTATAAAAATGCATCTTATATCTAAGGAAAATCATGGCAAATAGAGCAATTTGTTGATGTGACCAAATGTTCAAGACACATTGGCTTCTTACATTTGGCGCACAGCTTTCTGGTTTTTCTACGGCGTTTTTCCTCTTGTGCGTAACATAAATAGCAAGATCCGGACACAGGTTTTGGCGTGCGCGCTGCGGCAGATGTTGATGCTGCTGTTGACACCATTGATTCCAGCGGTCGGTTGAAATATGCTTCAATAGCAATTTTAGTCGAAAAATTTCGCGTCACTTGACGATTTATGGCTCTGGCTTCAATAATGGGCATACACAATGCTTCAGCCAAGCTGCGCAGGATCTGCTTACGCTTGTTGTTTGTTTTCCAAGGCAACATACGGTTATTCAAATCGTAGACAATGTACGCTGCAAGAGCTGTAATGTCCAACATGTTGAAGAACATCGCTAGTGGCCAGCGTTTTGTTTGTCTTTGTGTTGGGTATTCCGCAAACATTTGGTCCATTCGATCAACACCACCTTTGGTACGATTATAATATTCAATTATTTCAGGTTTCCCACCGTCAGCTATTTCAGCATCATTATGCATGGTCGAAAGCAAAATTACTGCTTTATTTTTTTTGGGAACATAAGAGCACATTGTCACATTATTTTTGAAGCCAAATGTCGTTGAACCAATTGTCCTGTTTTTGTTCTGCTTCATTTCTTGAGGAGTATATGATTTGTCTTTGCGCAAAGTTCCAACGATCGTGAGTTTCCACGTGAGAAGCAGTTCTGCAACTGGCAAGGTTGTAAAAAAATTGTCCATTGTAATGTTTCGGGCACTTCCTTGGTATTTGGCAGACAAATCCTTCACCACTCGTTCGCCTTGGTTCGTTTCCCTACCAGTTTCTGCTTGGCCAGTATATATTTGTCCATGCAGTGGATATGCATTTGTGGCATCGCAAATCCACCAAACCTTGACACCATATTTAGCAGGTTTTGACGGTATGTACTGCGTAAACCGTGTGCGTCCACGGAAAGGAAATAATTGTTCATCAATCGTCAAGCATGAGCTGGGCTTGTAATGTGCAGCAAGATTATTGTTCATCATCGTCCACAACTCACTGATCGGTGCTGCTTTATCAGTTAGTAAGCGTGTTGCACGAGTGTTTTTATCGTCAAATCTTAGGAACCGCAATATCGAACAGAAACGGTTGACTCCTATTGTGGGAGGATAAAGGATAGTTTTTGACGCTCCATAAATCTCGAACATGTTCTCCATTGCTATGGTTCGCACCAGTCATAATAAGTATGCCAAAAAATGCATACAGCTCTGTTATTGACACAGGCGTCCATGACTTAGGAGTTGTGTTTGGATGCGCATTGTTGTAAGCATTATAAGTTTCTTTTGCTAACTTATTTGTGTGGCGCATAATTATATCAGCCATTTCAACGTTCATGAAACATTTGAATGTTTGCTCTATTGACAACATTTCAGTGCATCTAGCTGGTCCAGAACGTTCTCTTATAATATTTTGTCTGAGTGCCTGACGACTTACATTTGGTTCTTTCATCCACTCAGTACCATCACGTGCAACAAATTTTTCGCCACTAGCAGGTAATTCATTATTTTCTTCTACTTCTTCTTCTTCATCGTCTTCTTCATCATCCTCATAGTCCGCATAATCAGGTAATACTTCTGCGGCACTTTGCGAAACTTCAGCATCGTCATCAGCAATTTCAATGTCATTGAATTGAATTTCTTCTTCATCTTCTGAGTCAAAGTCATAGATAGCGTCATCGTCACAAATTTCATCAAATAAAGATTGTATATATGATTCTCGCTGTTCCTCAGTTAGCCTGCATAATAAAAAAAATTAGTATATGTTTACATTGTTGCTTATTTTACATTTTTTACCTTCTATATGCTACACTTGATAAATATTCGTTTCTTCTTGAAGTCATTTCGTATCCAGTTATTTATAGTTTCAGTTATATTTATTTTCACTTATATTTTCACTTCTTACACTTTTGAGCACCAAAACAATAATGAAAATATCAACAGGCAGCATTTATAACAACACCTCGTGTGAAAACAACCCTTGCAGCTGCATATAAAATACAAAAACCAGTTATACCAGTGTATTTGCTACCTACGTACCCATACCTTACGCGACCTTTTTGCACATATCTTTTGAACCAGGTAGAATATTTCAATGAAATAAAAACCAAAATATGTATTCGTTGTTACTCTACAAGTATATTATTATAAATTATATTATTTTGTTTTGCATTTATCAGGACAACAACAAAAACAAAAATCCACTGTTGCATGTCCTGACTTTATTTGCCCATATCGCTGGAACCAGTAGGAATATTCGAATGAAACAAAAGACAAAATACTTGTTATATATTAAAATATACATTTAAAAAAAAAATCATAGAAATCGGTTGAATAAGCATTAAAAAAACCGCAAAATAAGGTCCCGGGTACAAACGTATCCCGGGTGTGTGTTTACCTGGTATTTTCTGGGTGTGTGTTCTAGGGTTAAAAGGCGGAGGCTGGCGTGAAACAATATAAGGTGTGCCGCAAAGCTCAGTACTTTGTCCAACGCTATGGAACGCTGTGTAAGGCGGCGTGTGTAAAATGACGCTTCCCACAGGAGCAACACTTGTTGGGTACGCTGATGATATCGCGCTGGTAGTAGTAGATGAACGTCTCGAGCCACTGACGACCATATGCAATGACGCAACATCGCGTATACGAAAATGGTACATAGCAGTAAAACTGGAACTTACAGCGCAAAAGACGGAAGTATTCTTGATGAGAAAAAGGAGAGTACGCGAGGAGGTCATGATCACGATAGGCGAGCACTCCATAAGTTCTCAGCCGTACTTATTGACTCAAACATAACGTTCAAGGATCATTGTGAGATAGTCAGCAAAAAAGCGCAGCTGGTGCGCTTTCAAGACTTATGCCAAATATCGGAGGACCTCGGGAAGAAAAACGACTGCTGTTTTCAATTATCACTCTATCCGTGATTACGCACATAGATAAAGCGCGCTTAGAATTGCGAGCGCTTATCGCACGGCTTCAGACGATGCCTTTTGCAGTCATTTCGAGGAAAATGCCTATAGATATCTCGGTCAAAGAGCTGCAGAGGCTGTATAATCTAGCGCAAGAAATACTGCTCAGTGTTATTAAAGAAGAAGAGAGGCAGCGAACCATCAGAGATTGACAGCAACGGTGTGACCTTTTCAAAAATGGTCGTTGAATGCTCAAACTGATACCAGACATAGCGAAATGGTATGGAAGGAATCACGGGGAAGTTGACTTCTACGTGACGCAACTGTTGAGCGGTCATGAATGTTTGAAAAACGACCCCTTTTGCTCGGTCTGCCCTGACGAACCAGAGAGTGCAAGTCATGAGCTATTCCAGTGGCCGCGTTTCGACACCAAACTTTTGCAGGGTTTTTGGCGAGCATCCCACAGAGGCAAACTGATGGAAACGCTGAAGAGTTTTTGCAAGACGAGCACCGGGCAGATTCTCTTCTGACAGAGACTGAATGATTTAAGTTAATACAATCCTTAACGACCTCCCGACGTATTACTTAACGGCAAGGTTCCGAGAAGAGCAACTGTTCGGACAATTGCAAGTTTTAGTTCGGGTTAAAGTCCCACACTGACGGCCACAAAAAAAGCTATCCTTTCTTTAGCAGTGATTCAATCCATTTGGAGATGGTTCTCTGCACGCTTCTCTTATCTAGAGCACGATGAACCCCCAATTGAGAGTCGTTTTCGAAAGCTCCCTCGATATCAAGGAAGACATAGAGAACTATTTCCTCACAGTCAAAGGTATTCTTTATCTCAATAGCTGATACAAAGCAGTGTCCGTAGACTTTCCTGCCCCATACGCATACTGGATGCGATGAAGAAATTGTACGCAGAGCGTTTATCGATAATCATCTCCATAGTTTAGCCAGTTTTCAGTCTGAGTAGGTCGACCTTGAAAACACCGTACAGGACTCCAAGATCTGAGGTACGCCTTCCGGAAAATGCGCCATCCGTCTTTTTGGTACGTAATTTAATATCAAATCTCTCGCTATAGAATTTAGTCTAGGGTTGAAGGCTTCAATAATTTCTTTAAATATTCCCCCACAGAAAACTTCGCGCAGAGAGATTTAGATTTTTTTTTTAACAAAATAAAATGAGATCGTTTTGATTTGAATTTATAAAAAGGTATGTTTTCAAAACTCCGCTTTGCTATTTTTCAACAAAAATTTCCCGCTGTAGGACCTGCCAGAATGAAAAGTCTACAGAATAATAATCAGTTTAACTTTTTCGTTTCAGATGTCCTGAAGAGCCCAAATCCTTTTTAAAGGCCACCTATCTTTTTTTTAAGACGCTTACTTTGGTGTCATCCTACTACCAAGAAATATGTCAAAAAAAACAACATGCTTTGTATACTATTGTATTTGATGTCAACAATAGCATACTATAAAATCAAAACGATCGTATTTTACTTTCTTAAAAAAAATTCCTAATACATATCTATAAAAAATGAGTATTTGACCAGACTACGTCCTAAATGTTCCCCATGGGGATTCCCTTCAACGACTTTGATAGACTTATCTCTGTGATCTTCTTCACTTGTGCCAAAATTGTCTTGAAGATTCCTAGATGACCTTCCTGGAAGTGACCATTTCAAAATTATACTCGTCATAAGGCTACCTAAGAGCAGAAGAATATTATTAATGAAACTAAAATTCCAAACTGAAAGGGGAATGAAAAAAAAAGTTAAATAATTTTTGACGATTGGTGTTGAAGCATATCAATATCTGGCAATGTCTCCAAAGATTTACCAAATGTTCTACAAATTATTTACATAACTCATCTAACAATCACTTAATAAACTAGTATCTAAGCGCAGTAAATCATTTGAATTAAGCCAAACAGGGCAGTTGGAAAGAGTAGTCGTGTTCGGTACCACAAAAAATTTAAAATTATTCCTAGTTTCCAAAGTATTCCAAAACTTCACCCCATACGTAAAGATTGAGAGAGTGACAGTTCGATACAGGTGAGACGTTCTTTGTATAGAAAATTTAGTAACAGAAATCGAGAACTAATATAGTATATTTAAAAAATGTCTACCCAATCCCAGCTGGTAAGGGTTCTTCTTGCGTTCGTTAACTGTTTTGCTTTTTCTACTTTTTGGAATAGAGTTTCTGCTTACGCCCTTGATTTGCATTGATGGCTGGCGATGGCTAATTTTCTTACGGAACCCAACTAATATAAACGCAGCCTCACTTTAGATAATCTGATCAGCTAGAAAAAAGAAAGGACAGAGAATGCAAAAGAATGCAACTTACTTCTTTTAATGAAAAAATTAATCCGTCAATCAGTGTTAGAAAAATTTGGCCGTATATCAATCTACTTCAGGCACACACCTATAGCAAAGAGTAAATTTTATTATAATTAATGGCAACATAATTAGTTCTCCGTCTGATGTAGCCCATCACTTTGCCCAGTACCGGTCGAAATATTACCATGATTTTTTTTTTCATCCTTGATTTGGTTTTGAAAAAATTTAGTTTTAAACCAAAATCTTTACCACCAGTATCCCTTCTCGCCTGAACTAAACACATTGAAGAGGTAAAAAGTAGGCCCTAAGATATATACTTTTGATAAATCCATTTTGATTAAACGAAAATTACGCGCGAAAATTAACGTGTTTTCAAAAACATACGAAATTCACAGTGGTGTAGAAAAGAGGGATTATAATTCAACCCTTCCAAAACCACTAATATCCCATTTACCTAGAAAAGGGTTCTAAGGATTCGTATTCCCACCCTGGGGATATATGGAATAGAGGTACTTCTACAAGAAGATTTAAATATCTAGGAATTATCTTGGATAAAAAACTCACTTGGGAGGCCCACATCTACTCAGTAATAAAAAAGGCTACGAGAAATCTTTGGACAACAAAAGAAATCTTGGGTAAATCTTAGGGTCTGAACCCTAAAATTACCTTCTGGATCTACATCCAAATGGTAAGACCTATCGTACTATACGGGGCTTTGGTATGGTGGGTTAAAACAAATCAAATTACTGCTATATCAAAACTGTATAAACTATAAAGGCTGGCGTGCCTAAGTATAACAAGGGCCATTAGAACTACCCCAACTGCTGGGATGGTAACGCTTTTAAATTTACCATCGCTACATTTAGCAATACAAGAGGAAGCTACTATGTAAGCACTCTCTTTTCATATGAAAGAAAAACTTAAACTGGACTCCTCAATATTTTGAACAGGGTTCAAGATGCAGTATGTATGACCCAATTTTATTAAGAGATACAAGGTTATCTTCTCGTCGAGGGAGGAGTGGAACACTAACTCAACATGGCTAAATGATGACTCACAAAAATGGTATACAGATGGATCGAAAACGCCCCAGGGGCACAAGCAGGTATAGTGGGGCCTAGAGCATACAAATCTTTAAAACTTAGAACAGATAGTACAATTTCCTATGCGGAGCTGGAGCGGACAGTCAATCAATAGTAAAATCTTTCATGTTCAACTCAAAAGTCCTTAGAGAGGACATACTGGCGACCCTCAATCAGGTTGATTTGGGTACTAGAAAAAGAGGGACACGAAGGAAACCAGAAGGCAAGCTTTTATGCCAAAAAAGGGGCGGAAGGGCTATTTATTGCACTAACCCCATTCTTCGGCTTTAATAAAAAAAAAAACACCAGTCTAACGGTTAGATGCGATAGAAGTGAAACCTTCCGTAAAACAAACTGAGAGAGAATAAGACGAAAGCAGCATTAGGAGCAAGATAATTATAGGTTCATTATAATATTGCTATAAAGTTCATATTTTATTTTCTTCATTTTATTATTATTCATCCTCAATGTTTTCAATTTCAACAAATGATACGAGTGGCTTATGATAGCTAAAATATGATACAAATGCTTTGGTTTCGATGTTGTCAACATGTCTTTGAAATACCGCGTCAATGGTTGTTTTTGATCGTGTTGTCGATTCATTGCGATTGTTACACATTTTTAAATTGAATGTTGTATTGAGAACGTCAATTAAAGGAACCGCTGTGTCCAATGCAAAATTTACGTTAAAATCGCCACTTAAAATCATTGGAACTTTATTGTAATCTTTTCTAAGTATCCGCGATACTTCTGGTGTATACTTTATTAAATTTTCGTGAATGAATTCCGTGATGCTGTTTATTGATTTTTTTTTCTGTCGATATTCACGACACTTTTCTGCATTATTTTTCGGCATAATTGCGGTAAATATTTAAAAATGAAAATATTTACGAATATAAAAATACACACGCGGTTGCTATTATGGGCGTCCCCAGCAAAACCTGCGTGACCGAAACTCTAACACAATTACATTTTTTTGAATGTTACAAACACATATGCACGCAGGTTTTGCTGGGCATTGCTAGCCGCTCGGCCATCGCGCCATGCTGTCGGCGCTGGCCTAAAAGTTATTTAGTTCGTCGCTACGTGTATATGTAATATTCGTAGCCAAGAGTGTCGCTTTTTTCGTTTCACTTTTTCTCAAATCACTCCCAACGATTCTAAAGAAGTTTTCACTTCAAAAACTAAACAGGAAACCGAAAAGTTTATGTAGGTTCTGTAATGAAGAGGAGTCTATGAAAAGCCAATTGTGAAGCATTAGGTCGCAAGAGACAAAGAATCCTGGGCTCGTACCTACTAGACCATGAAGACTTACAATGGTTCCTCCTAAGGAGCTGGTTGGATTTCTTGCAATACTAAATAATTAAAATTAAGCACTTACGAGCGGACAATAGATTAATCAGGCCGCAGTTCACAAAGACTTTAGCCTAACCCATACAACCATTATCATTCGCTGACGATGCTCTTATATCTAGAAAATGAAGGAACGATCGAATATAAAAGGTATTTCAAAAGACGCGCCCAGATGTTGTTTTAAAATGAAATTTGTAAAAACCTAGATTTTTTTGTTGTTGTAGCAGCATAAACATCTCCCATACTTAAATACGGGGAATGCTGCTGGAGTGACAGTCCTTGGCTGGATATAAATCCGGGTCGTTTCGGTAACGTAGAACCGACTGTCGTGGAAACGTAGATTTTTTGTATTAAAATACGGCTCTTAACCATTATATGTGAAAAAATACATTATCTACATAAATGTCTATCATGAGAATGTCTACAGGAAAAACCGCCAAATTGTCGATTACTACATGCCTTATGCCAACTAGATACCGCCTCCTTCATACATCGTTCATATCAGATCCACATTCAGACGGAGGTGTATATGGAGCAATCATAATTTGTTTAAAATCATAATTTGTTTAAAATTATGATCACTTATACTATACTAGGAAGATTGAAAGTTTTAATATTGAATTTTTTCCGCTAAAAATGAAAAATATTCCATAGTGCATTGATCCAGTAAGTTTCCTGGAGCACAGCGCACTTATAAGTATGTTAATATAACATACACTCACCTGGAGTGTAACATAATAGTATGGATGTGATCGCGAGTGGACGTGAATTTTAAGGTGGTGCTTTAATTTTTAAAATATCAGTGGTTCAAAACGCCGAAATTAAGGAAATAATTGTGGGAATGTGCACCTAAATGTGCTTTAGTGAGTATGTTGAAATATGGAAACAAAATAAGCTGAGTATAATAAATATGATTAAATATTACTTTGCCATTTGTTTCCTCTAAATGGTTTTTGTTATTGAAATGTTACTTATTTCAATTCGGCAAAGCCTTCACCCAGCCTCTCTGTGCTGAGAGAATGCATAACGGGGGAAAATAAAGGCGACAAAAAAAAATTAATTCCGCACATCTCTCAAAATTCACTCTTCTCGTTGAACTGGCAAAATAGCAAAATTTGATATTGTTTGCCTCAACGCCATTTTTGTTTTTACTTGTTGTTGTGAAGCTAATGTTGTGTTTGTTAAGTCAATTCCTCATGTTTAGGCTTAGGCTGTTTCTCCTTGTTCGTATCCATACACATAGCATTATTATATGCTCGCTCCCAAACAGCATGAGAACTAAAGAGAGCTTGTTTATTGTAAAATTCGTTTGCCCCGTACACCCACACGTACATACGTAAACATCGTTATATACAAAGAAGAACTGCTGTCCGAGTATCCCAGTAGGAATCGTGCACGACCGCCCGGTAGGAAAAGTAGCTAAAATAGTATATACTCCACATTATACATCTATAATGTCTGTCTGTATACCGCCCCAGTTACTGTAGTTGTGGTTGGTAAAAACAAAAAAAAAAAGTAAACATAAATATTGTTCGCCTTAACGTCATCACCGTTATTAGATACTGAGTGGTCAATCTTGGATTTGTTGGGTTTATCTTGTAATTTATGTAAAGTCCTTAGTAGTACTAGGTTACATATACGTACATGGCGAAACATGTATACCGCTTAAGTTGCTGAAGTTGTTGTAGGTAAAAATACCATGCACAACTTAAGCAGGCTGATGGCGTTACTATATGTTTAATCGCTATATATATAATATATACATATATATAATTGGCGCGTACACCCTCTTTGGGTGGAGGAGGAGCTATTTGTGGTGTGCGTCTTGATGTTGTTCTACAAATGTTTAATCGCTATGCTCGCTCTTAAACAGCATGAGAGCCCAATATAAATTTGTATCCTCTTTATTGCTTTGTACACACACATACATACGTACATACGATTAAATGTTACCCAGTAAGAATCGTGCAGTAGGAAGAGTAGAACAAGTAGCAATTGAGAAAACTGTTACCTTAATAAGAGACAAATGTTATTAATAGGAGACAATAATAGTTTCAACTAATAATCTAAGCTCCCACAATTCTATCTTAGCATGTTAGAACCGAGCCGAGTAAGGTTTTAACTTAATGGTATACTGGAAACCCCCTTTTGATATGTTCGCTTTGAGCTGGTGAGATTGGTATTCTGTTACCTGAGTATGCAGGTGTGAAAATCTGCAGAAATGGTTTTCAGGTTAATTCCAAGTTTGCCCCCGTCGCGTTAAAACCCTGGCAGGACTCAGAAAACGCTCTCATTTCGTTGTCATCAAGTTGGCCGCGTAGGCTCAGTTGATTTAATCCTGACTAATACCGGTCTGGCTCTGAACCCAATTCTTCATGGCCTCTCTGTCTACATAGATAACCATGGGATCAGATAGATAGCTACGCATATGAGTAAGGAGAACGGCTCTGAGTGGGTACCCAACAGTTAAGCAACAATTAAACACAAAAAAAACAACCAAACTAAAGAACGAAACATTAAAAAAACAAAATTTGCTTGCCTCGGAGGACATAGATCCCTTCAGGAAAAGCTCACGGTTGGCTCATTCACCGGCAAGATCTCCCACGGATCGGATTTGCCGAGTCGGTGCGCCACAGAGCATTACGGGTCCGGGCTCACCCGCTAACAGATCAGCGCAAAAACAAGATCTGGAAACAGAAAACTCGTTAGCAATCTGGGGGAACAAATGAGAGCCCTCGTGAACATGCTAAAGGAAAACGAAGGAAAGCGCCGTAACATCCATCAACCTATAAGGGATGTTATATTTAGAATAAAATCCCTCTGCCACCGGGCTGCTAAGTAAATGTGTCGTTGCAGCTCTAGAGGGATACCCTGCCATGAGCGTAGCGTACACAAATGTCTCCCGAGCCAAGAAATACCACAGAGATTAGACGCCAAAAGGCTGGCAGTGAGGTTTCTCCGGCAATTAAAACAAAAAAAAAAAGAAGCAGAAGCACTGGGAAAAACGCAACACGGGGAAAAGTTGATGTACCAGCTTCTTCTCACCCAGTCCAGGCGAAGCCTACAAACAAGTAGACACTGGTAAAAAATAAAAACCCAAAAAAGGCCAAACACGACGCCATAATAATTGAAAACATGGGTACAAGTTCTTACGACATTTTAAAGAAATTGAAACGCGACGAAAAATTCAAAAACTTCGCTAAATCAGTACCAAAAATAAGAAGAACCCAAAAAGGTAATCTCTTAATCGAAGTGACGAAATCGTGCCAAAAATCTACCGATTTCAAAACTATCGTGGGTGCTACCTTAGGTAGCGAAGCAACAGTGAAGGCGCTAACCCATCGCATCACAATAGAATGCAAGGTCATCGATGAAGTGACCTCCAATTCAGAGCTGCACAACGCGACTAAATCTTTGCGTGGTTTTGGCGATGTGGGGTTGACAGATATAACTGGACTCCGAGCAGCCTATGCGAGATTGGCAAAGCAAAATTGGATGGGTCGTCTCTCGCTTACGAGAACGTGCCTCGTTACAAAAATCCTATAGATGTCTAGAATACGGTCACATGCGGCGCAACTATGCAAGTGCAATCGATAGATCTAAGCAGTGCAGGAAATGTGATGTTGACGGTCACTTCGCCAAGGATTGTCAAAATAGTCCAAAATGTGTGCTCTGTGAGACCACCAAAAGGGAGAACATCAACCATATTACCGGGAGCTATAGGTGCACTGCATTCAGGAGAGCTCTAACAAATAAAGTAGATGAAAATTGTTCAGATAAATCTTAACCACTGTGAGGCCGCCCAAGACCTATTATCACAAAGAGTCAAAGAAATTAGAGCAGATATTGCCCTTATAAGTGAGCCCTACAAGTGTGAAAACCACAGAACATGGGCCTCCGACAGCAAAAATTGCGCGGCCATCTGGCTTTGTGGAGGACTCACTTTCCAAGAGAATCACAGTGGTGGTGAAGGGTTTGTACGATCCAAAATAAATGGAGTCAACTTCATCAGCTGCTACGCCAGACCAGTCTGACAACAGTGCAGTACGAACAGCTTCTTCAAAACATTGTACTGTGCGATTTCAACGCCTGGGCAACCGAATGGGGTAGCCGCACACAAACGAGCATTCTTGAAGCATTTGCTCCTCTACACATTACTGTTCTAAAAGCGGGTCAACTTTCACCTACCGTAAGATGGGAATGGGGTCAGTCATAGATATTACCCTGGAAAATGATTCCCTTGCCCAAAGGACAAATGGAGGGTGAGTGAGGGCTACACGCACAGTCACCATCAAAATGGCACCTAAGCCAACCCCTGCTGGTTCTGCCGAGAATAGGACGAAACTCCTAGTAGAAGGACTAAGTAAAGCTTGTGATGTCTTCATGCCCCGGTGAGTAATGCGCCAAATCACTAAGATCTCAATGGCAACGCGCCAGACGCAAGATGCAGCGCAGTAGAGGGAGACCTGACTTTTTTGAAAATATTCAAAATCTTAGATTAGCCAGGCAGGCGCTAAAAAAAGCCATTAAAACTAGCAAGCAAGAAAATTTCAAGAAGCTTCGTGAGGAAGCTGATATCAAGCCCTGAGACACCGCCTAACGGGTGGTATTATCCAGAGCAAAAAGTGTACACACACCCCAAATTACTTGCCCAGTAAGATTGCGCAAAATTGTTACTACTCTCTTCCCTCAAAGATCCGAAAACATTTTGTCATCCTGCATTCAATACGAAGCAGTTGACATCCCTCGTGTGACCGAACAAGAACTCCAAGTTGCGTGTAATAAAATAAAGTCTAAGAAAGCTCCAGGTCCAGATGGTATACCAAATAGAGCCCTGAAATTAGCAATTTCCAAACATCCGGACATATCTCTCGCAGTTTTGCAAACCTGGCTTAACGAAGGAACTTTTATAAACAGGTGGAAGAAGCAAACACTTGTGCTTTTAATGGAAAATTCTGGAGAGAATTATTTGCGACAGGTTGACGCTGAAGACAAAGGTATTCCATCCACTTGCTAGTTTGGCTTCAGCAAATCTCGCTCAACAGTGGATGCTATCAAATGCGTGGTAGATTTAGCAACAGATGCCATTGAAGGCAAGATATGGCGCGGCGAGAAAAAAGAAAACTGCACTGTGGTAACTCTGGACGTTAGAGTTAGGCGTTGAGGAGTATATCGTATCAGCAGAGGTTCCTCAATGATCAGTTCCGGGCCCACTGCTATGGAACCTAATGTATGACGGGGTTCTAAGACTGAATATGCCCCCTACAACTAAAGTCATTGGATTCGCGGATGACATCGCGGTGGTAATGGTAGCAAAACATTGAGCGGATCGGCAGCGAATCAGTAAATAGGATCAAGACTTAGCTAAGGTCTATGAAGCTGGAATTAGCTGAGCATAAGACCGATGTAGTTCTAATAAGCAGCAGGAAGATAGTAGAAACTATAAATGTAAATGTTGGGTCTAAAACCATTACTTCAAAACTTGCTATAGAATACCTAGGAGTGATGGTTGACAGCCGTGTAAACTTCAAAACGCTCCTGGAATACGCTGTGAAGAAGGCATTGGGTGTACAGCCCTGCCTGTCGCGAATCATGCCAAACAATGGCGGACCTAACCACAGCAAAATAGTGCTATTTAGGAGGGTGGTCAGCTCGGTTCTTTTGTATGCCGCACCGGTCTGGGCTGATGCACTGAACATTAAATAGCTTCACAAAAAAGTGACAGCCGTCTACAGGCTAAGCGCTTTGCGAACTATCTGCGGCTTCGGTATAGCAGGGCTAGTCCCCTTGGACATTTGGGCGAAAGAAATGCCGAGCGTGTAGATAAGGCTATCTGAACACGACGGTAGAGAAAGTCGTAAAACTATTGCAGAAGAAGAAAGGCCTCGTTCGATCGCCCACTGGCAAGACCGGTGGAACATATCACTGAAAGGTAGATGGACGCTTGCGCTAATACCCGTCCTTATGACGTAGTTAGAAAGGAACCATGGAGAAACAAACTTCCACCTAACCCAATTTCTTTCAGGGCACACAGTATTTCGAAAATACCTCCATAGATTCGGCCATGACAGTTCCCCAAACTGCCCAATCTGCACGGATAGGGAAGAAGACGCTGATCACGTCTTGTTCCAATGCCCACGCTATGCTCCCGAAACTTGTGGTATATTAAACGGAGAAAATATTATAGATTTTATGCTAAAATCGAGCGATAACTGGAAGTGAATCTGCGCGCATAAAAAATATATCCACAATGATCTAGGACGCGCGGAGATTCGGAGACGAAATAACTAGCAGTCTGTGAGCTAACCAGCCCCGTGAGGTAATTCCTTCTTAGACAGTCCCGCGGGGAGAGTGGTAGATAGTGGGGAGGTGTTTAGTACGTAGGTAAAGCTGTGAGGCTTCAAGTCGTGCATACCGATATGCCGGTATAGCAGTACTCATGAGAGTTCCCTCTTCATGGGCGTCATCCCGAAAAAAAAAACAAACACTCACCTGGAATCAGTTGACGTGCGGAAGGGGGATTATGTTACTATGAAGATGGGGGGTGAAGTGTACGTTGCTTCTTGGGGGAATGCACACAGAGGCGTATGGCAGTTGTGCCAGTAGCCTAAAGACCGACCATTGTGGTAGAATGCCACTCTTGCACGAGGTGCCCCTGCCTTTAACCAAAAATGGCGGATCTAGAGAGGCAAAACTCGAAAAAACCCGTAATCCTAGGTGTAATTCGAACCGTGCCTTTAGAATGAATGGCACTACGTAAGTGTGTCTTATAACGGTGACATCCAGATATCGGGCGCCCTCTGGTTGTAATTAGCCTTACCGCGACACCGGGGCACTGTCGTGGCTCGACCTTCCCTTCCCCTTCACTCGTGGGACCACATGGCAGAGTCAAACAATGATTTATTAAAAAAGGCAGGAGTGCCTAATATAAACCAGGTCAATAACGACCTTTCGGTAAACAGTGCCGAACTACCAACAGCATCGCAGGCAGCTAAGGGCAAACAATGCCTTCCAACTGTCAGCGAAATCACGGATGTGGAAGTTGACGACATGGCCCTGGGGCCAGATGGCAAAGCTTCTACAATATCACCAGAGGAAGAGGAGAAACTACTATCTTCTCCCACTCGTGACTCAGGAAGAAAGGATGAAGACAAGGTGCGGCTGTGCGGTGCCGCCAGAAAGCGTCTAAAGTACTTCCTGAGAAAAGGGCACAGCATTGACGAGGCAAGAGAGTTGGCTCAAAAACCAGCTGATCTGAAGCGACAACGCTCCAGCAGCACCACGCCAAAGCAAAGCTCCCCTAAGCGTGCCAATTTACAGGGGAGCTCTAGCGTTGGAAAAAAGGCAGAAGAGACTACCGAAACGGAAGGACCAAAGGCAGCAGGGCCTAATCCAGAAGTCAAGGTAGACTCAACAAAAATGTCTTAGAAAGACGCGGCGTGTAGCACGAAGTTGGGAATAATACCTCCTGACTATCCAACTACAATATGGTCGACGGAAAGACTAACGGCCATACAATATGCTTTCCTGTAGGCTATAAGGAAAAAGCAGACTGGTGCTGCAAAGACCAAATTTAATAGCTGCACCTTTCGCCCAGGATATATAGTTATATCATGCGGCTGCGATGATACGGCTAATTGGCTAAAGGGAGCAGCTCCTAAGCTGAAGCCGTGGAAAGATGCACAGCTGAAGATTGTGCAGGAGGTGGATATACCGCGCCCACAAATCTTTGTTGGTCACTTTCCAGAATTGGACAGCACCTCAACTGAGGATATTATTAGCCTCCTTGACGGCCAAAACGAGGGCCTCAACACGAATGACTGGCGGGTGCTCAACAGAGTGCGCAAGGGTACTGTGGTAGAAATTACTATTGCTATCGACCCAATCTCCGCCGAAGTCATAAAAACATCCAACAATGGGCTGAACTACGGGTTCGGTAAAACCCAACTTCCGCCAAAATCTAAAGGCCCCCTTGATCCGCCTAAGGTTACCGAAAAGGACTCTGAACCCTCGGCGAAGCAAAGCTCTGAGGAAGCGGGAACTTTGACTCCAACGGCTTCAATAGCCCAGGACGATAAGGCCAGCTGCTCCAGACACGAGTCAGAAAAGCCAGCAACATCCGGCACATGGCGCCATAACGTGGCCGAGGGTATTCGCATGCGACCCCCGCTGCAAGCTGATAAAAAGCGCACAGCCACAACAAGGATCGAAGAGGGGAGCAGATGTCCGCTGAGGAAGCAGTCCTGCTGAAAAGCAACCGAGGCAATGCCAATCGAAGGATCACTAGATGACCTGGCCAAAGCGAAAACCTCACAACACCAGAAGGCAACTCGGATGCCTTCAAATAAATCTCCATCACGCAAAAGCAGCCTCGGACGTGCTTACGAGGAGATTTAACCAAGAACTCTTGGATGTAGCTTTCATTCAAGAACCATGGGTACGTAAAGGAGTCATTCTGGGACTCCAGGGCGCAAACGGTAAGTTGATATATGCTGCCAACAAAGACCGTCCCAGAGCGGCGTTGATAACAAATAATCAACTAACCTTTATCCCAATATCACAGTTTATTACAGAAGAACTGGTGGCGATTTGGGTAAAAGTGCCAACGAGCAAAGGTGAGCATGAGGTAGTACTTGCCTCCGCCTACCTTCCAGGAGATGAGGTTACTGCTCCAACAAGGGAGGTTAAAGCCCTGGTGGAGTATTGTCAGCAAAAACGTTTCCGGTGGATCCTCTGCTGTGATGCAAATGCGCACCACACAGCGTGGGGGAGCACAAACATAAATCGAAGAGGTGAGTACCTTCTTGATTTTCTACTTAGGTATAATATATCTATCCTAAATCGAGGCAACGAACCTACATTCATTAATGCAATCAGAGGAGAAGTCCTTGACATCACTCTCTCTAGCCATAATGTTTTGTCCCAATTCTCAAATTGGCATGTGTCAAAGGAAATATCTATGTCGGATCACAGACATATTAGATCCAACCAAACCACAAATGACAATTTACAGAAACCCCAGAAAAACTAATTAGGACTACTTTCACTTCTGTTTAGAACAAAGTGTTAACTGCTCTAGGCGTCACATTCAGCTTATATCTGAGCTTGAGTTCGAATCGAACGAACTACATTCAAACATAATATCTGCGTTTCACGAAAGTTGCCCAGTAAAAGTGAAAAAGCCACAAAGAAATGTTCCTTGGTGGAATAGTACACTTTCCAACCTGCGTAAAGAAACAAGATCCTTATGGAATAGAGCTAAAGCAATGGGGGACTGGTCCTCCTACTCAACAGCCCTAACCAACTAAAATAAAGAATTGAGGAAAACTAAAAGGGCTACTTAGAGGAATCACTGTGAAAAGATTTGTAGTCTTCCGGATGCTATTCGTATCCAAAAAGCCCTACTAAAAGATGACTCAAACGGCACTAGTACCCTGAAAAGGAAGCTACAAAAGGAATCCAGAGGAAACCAGTCAACTTCTGCTGGGCACTCACTTCCCTGGATCACTTGTGCTAGACGAGATCTCTGTACCGGCAGAAACTACTACATGTGCGAGTGCTGAGAACTTAAAACTAGGAGCAACAATCAAATCTATTAAAGCCGCAAAAGGTTGCCCTCAAGGTGGCGTACTTTCTCCTCTTTTGTGGACTCTAGTCATAGATGAACTTCTCCACAAACTGAGTAACCTAGGATTTCACACTCAGGGTTACGCTGATGACCTAGTAGTTTATGTATTAGGCTGGCATGAGAAAACCATTTCGGATCGCATGCAGCAAGCCCTTACAATAATAAACAAATGGTGCACGGAAAAATGGCTCTCCATCAACCCATCCAAAACAACACTTTTACCGTTTACTAGGAGAAGGAACATAAATCTCAAATGTCCGACCCTTAATGGAACAAACCTTCAACTCTCGACAGAAGCGAACTATCTTGGCGTATATATATATAAAAATAATTGGCGCGTACACTTCTGTTAGGTGTTTGGCCGAGCTCCTCCTCCTATTTGTGGTGTGCGTCTTGATGTTGTTCCACAAATGGAGGGACCTACATTTTCAAGCCGACTCCGAACGGCAGATATTTTTATGAGGAGCTTTTTCATGGCAGAAATACACTCGGAGGTTTGCCATTGCCTGCCGAGGGGCGACCACTATTAGAAAAATGTTTTTATTTATTTTGGTTTCACCGAGATTCGAACCAACGACATCTCTGTGAATTCCGAATGGTAATCACGCACCAACCCATTCGGCTACGGCGGCCCATTCTTGGCGTCAGTCTTGACAAAACAAATTCCACGTAATCCCATATTGATAGAGTTACTTCAAAAGCCACAAGGGCATTCTTTGCCTGTACAAGGCTTTTTGGTAAGACATGGAGACTAAACCCCAGAATGACCTTCTGGACATTCACCACAGTTGTGAAACCCATAGTCACTTATGCATCCTTTGCATGGTGGCCCACGGTCAAGCAAAGAAAGGCAGCAAACGAATTAAGCTAACTGCATCGCCTGATATGTGTTGGTATTACAGGTGCTATGAAAACATGTCCCACGGATGCATTGGGTGTGCTCCTGAACATACCACCGCTTCCAATTCTAATTGAAAGGGAAGCTTGCTCGAGTGCCTTAAGATTAAAAGGTATATCTGAACTTAAAAGTGGGGATATGAAAGGACATTTAAAGATCTTGGAAGACCTCCTACATAGTCCCATTCTTCATAGGGATGATATATTATCACCCAAACTAATACTCTTCAGGAACTTCCAAGTTATAATTAATGAACGAACAGACTGGAGAACTAAATCTATCACTTTCAAACCTGGCTCCCAGCTATGGTTTACTGATGGATTCCAATTGGAAAATGGTAGAACAGGGGCAGGAATCAATGGGCCCAAATTCAAAAAATCGATTCCGATGGGATCCTACCCAACAATATTCCAGGCAGAAATACATGCCATTGAAATATGTGTGAGAAAATGCCTTAGAAGGAAAATGAGAGGTACTCACATGTACATACATAGAGCCAAGCGGCTCTAAAAGCCCTTCTATAAACAACTATCACCTCTAAATTGGTAAATGATTGCCTAACCTTCTAAACACGTTAGGAAACCTCAACATAGTAACACTATGTTGGATTCCGGGACATGAAGGACATGAAGGAAATGAAATGGCTGATGACATTGCAAAACAAGAAGCAAATATGCAACTTACTGGTTCTGAGCCTTTCTGTGGACTGACAAAAGGCCACAATAATGAATTCCTTAGGAAATGGGAAGAAAGAAAACTTGCCGCACACGGGCTAAACTGTGCCGGTCAGCGTCAAGCCAAACTATTCCTAAGTCCCAACAAAGGAATATCTGGCAAACTTCTCTCACTAAACAGAGTAGATCTGCGTCTTTTAACAGGATACCTTACAGGTCACTGCAGCCTGAGGTACCATCTAAATAATATTGGTCTATCCGAGACCAATGTCTGCCGCTTTTGCGAAATGGACATAGAAAGCTCAGAACATGTGCTTTGTGAATGTCCTGCGTTGGGCAGACAGAGACTTCACCACCTTGGTGGTATCGTAGTATCTCCATGCAATCTTTGGACAACAAACCCAAAATTGTGCTAAAATTTTGAAAAAGCCTAAAACTCTAGGGTTACAAAATAGGCCTTTCACAATAGATCAGCTCTGGTCGCAGTGCGTAATGGCCTTCTAATAATAATAATAATAATAATACTATGAAGAAACAACTCGGTGAAAAATAAAAATCTCTTTGAATCGCAAATATTTTGAAAACTTATTTAAAACATTTAAAGGCTTTAAATAATGACGCGTGCCTGTGCATTGACTTTAGAATACGTTTCGAAAAACGTTTTGCCAAAATAAAATGCAATCATGCGATAGGGCTCGCGCTTGAAACCCGCTGTAGACATGAAACACCAAAGTTATAGAAAAGATTTCTTCTAATACCGGTCGACTATCGAAGGTCGAAGGCTATGTCAAAGACTCCAAGCATATTTCTGCCATGAAAAGTCTCCTAATAAAAACCCTCTCGTCACTCGGACATAAAACTATAGCTCTTTCCATTTGAGGAAAAACATCAAGGCGTACACCACAAATGGAAGGACCTGCGCCAACACCCAACACCCACCGAAGGGAAGAAGCGTCAAGTATACATATATACATATGTAGGATTGGCGAAATCCTGAAATAGGCGGTAACTCCAATATAGAAATTGAATATAGCAACAATTGCGACAAGGAGAAGTGGATAGACGCACTGCCATGCAGACGTGAATTTTAAGCCACTTAATTTTTATATTTTCAATAAATTAAACAATTTACAGTCTGTTACATAAGAGCGTGGTCACTGTTAAATAATAACAACAATCGATTTTTCGAAAATTCGCAAATTTATTGATAATTTGGTCGTCAATACTCAATGCAAATACCTCAGTAGCAAGTCCAATCTCCTGCATTGTCAGTTATGACCTGGCACCGTCGCGGCATACTTTCCACTAATTTTTCTGCATATTCTACCGGAAAAGACCTGCAAATTTTCCGAATTTCCAATCTAAAGTGACAACTCCGTTTTGCGCCTTCCACTCGCTACACGCTCGACTCCGATGTTTCGGATCATTGTCTTCTTGAAGGATCCAGCTTTCATTTTTCTTGATATACCATTGCTTAGCAGATGGTAACAAAGCCTTTTGATATATTTTATTAATTTTTTCGGCATTTAGGTTCTCGGTAAATAAGAACAAAATACCGAAACCTTTGTTTGAGAAGCACCCCCAAACATGGACCTAGACGGGGTGTTTAACAGTCCGTTGAAGCATCCTACTGGTGGAGGTTGTCCAATCGTGTTTGATGCTCGCAAATGCCCAGAAGGAGGATTCATCAGAAATAATTACGTTGCTCCAATCGCGGGCCAAGTTTTCCTTCGCCCATTCCACTCGTTTTTCAACGTGTTTTGCACTCAACATTGGTTTTTCCAAAGTACTGCGATATTTCAGTTTATTGGCAAGCAAGTGACTATACTAGCTTTATATTACATTTAAAACCTCTTTTATTTGTACAACCGTGTTTAACAGTAAAACAGATGAAAAGTCCCACATATACGATACATCGATCGTTTGTATATATATATGCATATATTTATATAATATATAACTTTTCTTATCTATATATATAAAAATGAAATGATGTTCGTTTGTACGCATTTTTTTGGGCCGATACGAGGCCAATTTTATTCGTTCTTTTTTCATATTATAGGGATCCACTAGGGGAAGGTTCTTAGCAAAAAAAAATGTCTTTTAAATATTTTCTTCATATAAAAAAAAGAAAAAATCAAAATATTGTACAAAATAAAACTTGCTCGATTCTTAGATTAAAGTAAGTTTTGAATCGACATTCATTTTAAGTGTACAACTTTTTTTGAATTTTTCGTTATTGTATACAGAAATTTCAAATGATTCGAATGAAATTTTTTTTTTTTTTTTTATTTCTTCCATAAAATATTACACCTGTCGTTAGACAATAAGTAATTTGATTTACAAAAAGATGGAATGAGAGTGATATTGAAGGGCCAATGCCCCAAGCTCATTTAGAAGAAATATATACATATTATTTAAAAACAAGTGGTTAACAAACAATGACATATGCGATTAGTTGACAATTGATTACAAGGATTTTGCAAGATCTGTTGGTGATTGACGGTTAAGCCGACTTTGGGTAGATTTTTCTTTATTTGGTAGTCTTCTCATCATAGGATTTGTATGCGTTAATAGTCTATTTATGTGTCTTCTGTTAGCGCTTTGTATTGTTTCATCAATAGTATCGATGTCAAGGTCGCGATGAATATCTGCGTTAGGTATGTACCAAGGTGCATTAGTTAAGGTCCTAAGTATTTATGAAAATAATGTTTCAATTCAATTGAGCAATGCTTTCTTTGACCAATTCTATATGGAAATGAATGCGTTTGCAAACGATGTTTTCGGCTATGAACAAATGTTGGAATCGAATGAAAAAGGAAAGAAACGCGAAATGATAAAAAAAATTCTTGGAAAATTTAAAATGAATGGTGCTTCATTGGAAAAATTCAAAGGTAATAAGAACAAACACAAGATAAAGTTAGAATTCGAATTTTTAGATTTATTTTGTTTATTTCTCATTTTTTCAGAAGTACACCACACTACAACTCATTCCAACTCTGATTTTGAAATCCTGTTGGAATTGGTGATCGATAATTTTGTCACTATAATGGTCAATGGAAATTTGCGTGTATCAGACCCTGCATATTATTTACCATATCAACTTTTTATGGAACATATGGACCAAGTGAACACAAAAAAATAATTTAGTTTTGTTTTGATTTTTTGCTTTTGGTTTTCAGTTAATACAATAAAAACAATACTGTTTTTTCGTGAACACAAAATTCTAAATTTATTACGTTGTTTGTTTAGAATTTTTTTTAGAAAAAAAGTAAATTTTTTGGTTTTGAGGAAATTTGTTTATTGTTGCTATTTGTGAAAGCGTAGATATTTGTAAGTATTTGACTATAATCCTAAAAGTTAATGGAATACCACTATGACACATAGAAAACATTTTTTCAAAGGGGTGTTTTTCGAAAATTATAAAAAAAATTGTTTTCAAAAATTTTGAAGAAATAAAGTAAAATAAAAAAATTTCGAAAGCATGAAATTTTTTCAAAACCAAATTTTCCTCAAAAAGATACAAGAAATTTCTTCGAAGAGGTGTTTTTCTAAAATTACAAAAAAAAAATTTCAAAAATTTTAAACAAATAAAATAAAATAAAACTTTCTCAAGGGTATGAAATTTTTTCAAAACAAAATTTTCTGAAAACCAAACAAAATTTAAAAAAAAAAAGGTGTTTTCAAAGCATTTCATATTCCACTATTAATAGAGAATACATTTTTTCGAGGGGGTGTTTTTCAAAGCGGAAAAAAATCTTTTTTAACAAATCAATTTAAACTTTTACAAAAGTATGAAATTTTTTCAAGAACAAAATTTTCTCAAAAACGTTAAATTAAAAAAAAATAGTTTTTTCAAAATATTTAATTTTCAGCAATTAACTGAGAAGAAATTTGTTAGAGCGAAGTGTTTTTCAAAACTTCAAAAAACACTTTTTAACCAAAAAAAATAAACCTTTTTTCAAAACAACAGGAATGATAACATTGCCTAACAAATTCTGCACTTTTGCACAGTCTAAAGAGGCATTGATACAGAGTGTATTTCCAAACATAGTTCAACATTACAAAAACCATGATTTACTCAGCGAAAGAGCAATTTTAGCTGGAAAAAATAAGGACGTCAATGATATAAATTCAGCTATTTTAGATCAAATACCTGGTGACATAGTTGCGTATAGGTCAATGGACACTATTACTGATCAAGATGAGGTCGTAAATTATCCAACTGAATTCTTAAACTCGGATTTACCATTCGATTTCAAACGTTTGCAGTTCTCTATTCGCCTTGCCTTCGCTATGAGAATTAATAAGGCGCAAGGACAGTCTCTACAAATGTGCGGTATTAATTTAGAATACCCAATTTTTTCTCATGGACAATTGTATGTAGCTTGCTCACGAGTTGGCAAACCATCGTCATTATTCACGCGAAAGATGAAAAAACCAAGAACGTTGTCTACCAAAAAGTGTTACAATAAAGTTCGAATGAAATTGTATCAAAGAATTTGCTTTGTTTCGTATTAATTTTATTCTCTTTCAGCAAATCATTGAATTTATCGTCTAGCGAAGCGGGCGAGGGTACGCTAGTATATGTATATATCTAGTGTATGATATTAAAAAAAATTATCTATTATGGAACGCCCCGAGTGTATGATTTGCTTGTTATTGAAGTTATTAAAAAATCCTTTTATATACTCGTATATTTTCCTGCATAAGTTAATCATTATGGGCATTTACTCTTTAAGAAGTATCCTAGAATACACGACATGCATTATTTCAAAGTATGATACGATATATAGCGAACGATAAGTGGCTGTAATAACTTCAATTCTTAAGACAAGGTATATTTTTCACATGCAATGTTTTCATATGATCCGTGAAAGTTAAACGCGAGTTTATTCTACAGCTTTTACTCGTATTAGTAACAACGGATCGGAATTTAAATTCGGATTCTCCCAATCTTATTTATTTATTTACATTATGAAATATTATATAATAAAAAATAATTACATTACAGTAGTAGCACAACTAGCATCTAATAATAGGACTATGAATAAGTTCGTTTCGGTTTTACAACAGATGGCGTAACTTGATTATTATTCCATCGATCCACATTTCCAAACATTCATTGGAGAGCTACTGTCGTAAGGCACAAACGTCAGTATAAGTTTTTTATTTGAAGCGTAAACAACAATATTTTTACCACACTTGAAAATGTCGAATTTCGTGCCAAATAATGTGTTTTTGCGGGGAATTCTTCTTCATTATTTTAATATGAAGAAAAAAGCAGCCGAAAGTCATCGTATCTTGGTGGAAGTTTATGGTGAGCATGCTCTATCTGAGCGAACGTGCCAGAAGTGGTTTGCACGCTTTAAAAGTGGTGATTTTGGCTTGGAAGACGAAGAACGCGAGGGTGCGCCGCCAAAGTTCATGGATACCGAATTGGAGGAATTACTCGATCAAGATCCGGCTCAAACGCAAGAAGAGGTTGCAAAAACTTTGGGAGTTGATCAATCAACCATTTCCAAACGTTTAAAAGCCATGGGAATGATCCGAAAGGTAGGCCATTGGGTGCCGTATGAATTGAAGCCAAGAGACGTTGAACGCCGTTTTATGGCATGCGAACAACTGCTTCAACGGCACAAAAGAAAGGGTTTTTTGCATCGAATTGTGACTGGCGATGAAAAGTGGGTCCATTACGACAATCCAAAACGTCGGGCAACGTATGGATACCCTGGCCATGCTTCAACATCGACGTCGGCGCAGAATATTCATGGCCTGAAGGTTATGCTGTGTATCTGGTGGGACCAGCTGGGTGTTGTGTATTATGAGCTACTGAAACCGAATGAAACGATTACGGGGGATGTCTACCGACGACAATTGATGCGTTTGAGCCGAGCACTGCGAGAAAAACGGCCGCAATACGCCGATAGACACGACAAAGTTATTTTGCAACATGACAATGCTCGGCCACATGTTGCACAAGTGGTCAAAACATACTTAGAAACGCTCAAATGGGATGTCCTACCCCACCCGCCGTATAGTCCAGACCTTGCGCCATCCGATTACTATCTCTTCCGATCGATGCAACATGGCCTGGCTGACCAGCACTTCCGTAATTACGATGAAGTCAAAAAATGGATCGATTCGTGGATTGCGGCAAAACCGACCGAATTTTTCACAAAGGGAATCCGTGAATTGCCAGAAAGATGGGAAAAAGTAGTAGTAAGCGATGGACAATATTTTGAATATTAAATTTGTAACCATTTTACGTCAATAAAGTTTCAAATTTCGAAAAAAAAACGCACGAACTTATTCATAGTCCTATTATATTATGTTATTATTATATTATATTATATTGTATATTATATATATATTATATTATATTATATATATATTATATTATATTATATTATATTATATTATATTATATTATATATATTATATTATATTATATTATATTATATATATATTATATTATATTTATATTATATTATATTATATTATATTATATTATATTATATTATATTATATTATATATTATATTATTATATTATATTATATTATATTATATATATTATATTATATTATATTATATTATATTATATTATATTATATTATATTATATTATATTATATTATATTATATATATTATATTAATATATATTATATTATATTATATTATATTATATAATATTATATTATATTATATTATATTATATTATATTATTATATTATATTATATTATATTATATTATATTATATTATATTATATTATATTATATTATATTATATTATATTATATTATATTATATTATATTATATTATATTATATTATATTATATTATATTATATTATATTATATATATTATATTATATTATATTATATTATATTATATTATATTATATTATATTATATTATATTATATTATATTATATTATATTATATTATATTATATTATATTATATTATATTATATTATATTATATTATTATATTATATTATATTATATTATATTATATTATATTATATTATATTATATTATATTATATTATATATTATATTATATTATATTATATTATATTATATTATATTATATTATATTATATTATATTATATTATATTATATTATATTATATTATATTATATTATATTATATTATATTATATTATATTATATTATATATATTATATTATATTATTATATATTATATTATATTATATTATATTATATTATATTATATTATATTATATTATATTATATTATATTATTATATTTATATTATATTATATTATATTATATTATATTATATTATATTATATTATATTAT